>NC_139973.1:26345074-26945074 GCF_963993115.1 Abramis brama
AAAAGAAAATTTAACCTTTAACCCACTTATGGCTCGTTTCCACTGAGCGGTACTGTACGGTACAGTACGGTACGCAAATATTTCCGTTTCCACTGTCAAAAGTTGAGAATGGTACCAAAATGCCGAACCATACCGTACCACTTTTTAGGTACCCTTCCGTTGGGGTACCTAGCACAGTGGTACGGTACTAAAGGGCGGAGCTAGACTCACTGCAGCAGAACGTTGATTGGTTGACAGAGTATCGTCACTTGTCCGTGCTACAAGGGGAATGACAACATAAGAAGCTCCATTTTTTAATATGCAGTTGAAATATAATACTACTGTTTTTGTGTCACGAAATGTAGTTTTAAGAGTTTTTCAGGTGAGAATGTAGTTGTTTAAAGCTCAAATCTGTGGTTTATTTTAAAGATTTATGAAAATTTGATCCAGGTTGTGAGATCCAGGCGATCACCGGGCGCTCATGTACCCCGCCTGGAACAGCCTTTCCTCGGCTAGTCGTTCTGACGTTTGCCGCTGACTCTGACGTCTCTGTAGTGGTTAAACATGAGATATAATTTGTCTTGTGTATATCTAACGGGCGATATTTGGTCTCGTGAATTTATAATTTGTTCCCTGGCCAATCGTTTTGGCTGAGGGCTAAGTGAAGTTACATAACTTTATATATTTAAGCTATTTAACTTTACCGTTGTAAGGTTAGACTAGAGCGCTGACTTTGTATGTTTGACTGAATTGTTTGCTTTATTTCTTATTGTATAGCTTCTTGTACCTTTTACTTATACTTTTATAATGGCTAATATTGATAAAACTGAAATTTAACAAAAAGAGACTGGGTTAAGTCTTGTCATTTAAAATTTTATTACAGTGAAGATGATCACTGTAATGTTGTTTACTGCAACATCTGTTGTTTAGCACAAATGCACATATTGCCTGGACCATATTAAAATGTTTAATATTTTTATATTATATTTAAACGAAAAGAGGTAGGGTTGTGTTTTATATTTCGTTTTGTTACAAATAGGCTAACGTTACATGCAGTGAATATAATCAATACACGTTGCCTGAACCACATTTGTGTGGCTATAATGTTTTAAGATTTCTTTAAATGAAAACAAAAAGAGGCAGTGTGGTGTTTTATAACATATTTTGTTTTATTGTTGCCTAAAAAATACATACAGAGATAACCGGAGTAGCAGAGCGAGCTGAGTGACGCAGAATTACCGGACTCGCGTCCTCGGGAGTCATTCTCCTGAGTCGGACTTGGCAAGTTCGAACTTTGCATACTTACTATTGAGAAACGCACAATGTCGGCGCTTGGTTTCTTGTGACAAACACGCCGAGAAGCAAGAACAAGATCTGCTGTATGTCATCCAATGTTGTTTATGTCGCTTTCTTCTTCGTACGAAAATGACGTTGATCGCTTCTTTCCGGCATAGGCTACACCACGCCTATCAAGTAAGGGTACTGTTGGCAGTGGAACAATAGCCGAACCATACTGTACTGTACTGTACCGTACCGCTCAGTGGAAACGAGCCATTAGTAGAAAATATTGAGATATGATTTTTGGTCCATAAAAGCCCAGCCCTATATTTGATTATAAAAATGTTCACATACTGGGGAAATTTGCCTCATGAAACTTAATGATGGGTTTAGGACAATCTCTGCCTTTCACTGTCACCTCTTTGTCTCTGCGGTAGTGTTCCACTTCTTGCTGTAATTCAAAAACAAACAAAAGTGATTTACAAAGAAAAAACCCTACACATTTAAGAATTATGTAAATATGTCCACAAATGACCATTGATCTATGTGTGACATCAGAGTGCTCTTTGTAGAAGTTTTTCTCAAACTTGGGGAGCTCATCAAGGTTCCAGTGTCTTTTCCGCAGTCTCTCACCGGGGTTCCCAAACTTCCCTGAAGGAGGAACACTGCAGCCACCGCTAAATCGGGGGGCACTGCTGCCATACCTATGAAAGAACAGTTCACACACAGCAGCTTCATTCAATGCACAGTTCACCAGCTTCATTCAAGGACTGTAAAATATGAAGATGATTGAGCTTGACTGTTTACCATTTTTTAGCTATTTGTATAAAACTGCTCAATATAAAGCAATCATGTCTCTTCAGAAGCCTCGGATTAACCTGCTCGATTCATATGGACTCTTCAATTGTCTTTATAAACATTTTGAAGTTTCAAGTTTTGGCTATGTGGACTTCCAATGGAAGTCTTCCATTGTCTTTCTAGTTTGATTAAAAAAGATATCTTTGTGTTTCAAAAATGAACAAAAGTTTATAAGGGGTTTGAACAACATGAGAGTGAGTAAAGGACAAATCCAGAGGTGTAAAGAGTACCTGAAAACCATAATTAAGTAAAAGCAGAGATACCTTTCAGCAAAAATGACACCGTTACAAGTCACTAATTACAATTAGGCATGTGCCGGTATCAAATTTTCATGCTGCAATTAATTGATTGAGCTTTTATCACGGTATACGGTATTATAACGATATTTTAATTGCTCAAGAGAAACCGATGGATTTGGAGGGGATGTAGAAAAAAAACAACTTGCATCACAATAGGTGTAATTGTGATTGTCAAAACATTTGGTAACTAAACAGAATTTTACACAATTTTCACGATTTCAATTCAATTCTTGGGATTTGATTTCAATCTTGATTCAATATTGACTCTTTGGATAAATATTAGGTAGGCTACAGTAGATAGCCTAAATGTTAATATTTCTCTAGAAAAAGTATATCTCACATAATGCTGTAAACATACAGAGAGCCCTGTCAGCTGGTATTATTAAAGGTTAAAAATTAAAAAATTAAATTAAATATAATTTGGTTTTCATTATAATAACAATTATGACACAAGTAAAAATATAATACAAATGTAATATAGTGCACATATTTAGCAAAATACTCCTGAGTCCTCTCTATAGCTATTTTTTCTAGTCAACTAACGTGTTGGTCATTAAATGGCTTTCCTGAGGTAAATGTAACATTCTGTGACATAATTGTTCACCTGCAGTTTTATTGACCTCTTTTCGTGGTTGAAAAACACTGACTGATCGATATTATGTATGAGGCATAAATACCTTTCAGTAAGTTGTACTGTATCTTTAAATAAAAAGTAGCAGATGATCGGTTTACTTGAACTGAGGCGTTACAGCGATCGGTCACGTCACATTTACAAGCGCCAAAACGGTATTTATTGTCTGAATTTCGTAATAAAATGGACAGAACCTGATAGCTGAGAATTTTTTTTAATTTCAAAAGTAACCTGCTCTGTCTAGTCTGTCGGTGTCAGTGTCCTCTTTGCTCCGCGATTTTTCTCTGCGTGAGAAAATGGATGTGTGGCGCGAGAGCGTGTGAAAAGTGTAAATTGCGTGAGTCTCACACTGAATGCGTAGAGTTGACAGCCCTGCTTTTAGAAGGGGGATAAATCCTTTATTTTACTGTCTATGGATAAATCGTCAGCAGCGTTCCTCTCTCCGCCATGCTTCTTCTCCATGTGAGGATTTTTTGCATTAGACTAGAGTGCGCAGTATGCACGCAGTGCTTCTACATGTGGGGATTGTTTACATCAGAGTGCACACGTGTTTCGCGCAGCATATACGCAGTGTTTGTTTAAGCGGTTGATGGAAAATAAGCTAATGCGCGTTCTATAAATATAAATTCTGATCTATTATTTTTCACGGTATTTTGAAGTGCCCGCGATAACAATATCGTGTATATTCATTACCGCGATTTATCGCATTACCGAATACTAATTACTAACAATGTCTAATTACAATACTACTTGAGTAAAAGTCAAAGGCCTGGTAATGTTGGTAATTGGTAATGTGAAAGCGGTCATGCGGACGGGGTGCGCTGCGAGGTACCAAACCCCAGACTACCTGAAGGAGGAGGTTCAGTTGCACTCAAACTGTGCCGCAATTGTTCAGGAAGTAAAATAACCCATGCATTCGTTTTAGCGGATTACGATGTGTAATTACAGTAATTACGATTACTGCTGTGCCATTAGAAAAATGTTCTTAACCCTCAAGAAACTAATTTCTTTTTTAAATATGTCATTACGTTGCTGTCTTGCCGCTAGCCAATAGTGATGTTACGTTAGTGAACGAATCGTATCAGTGCGGGCTCGGCAAAAGTCTGCATCGAGGGCGCATATCGACCGCAAAGAGGGCGCTCGCGAGCACCCTTCTGAGGCCTAAAATGACAAATGGGACACCCTACGGTCTCACGGACATGCATACAATTGTTGTTAATCCACAAGACCAAAAGTGCATATGAAGTGTGCCATTTGGGACAGGGCCTAAACCTCGAGCCAATAGCCTTCGAGTATGAGATGTGACGGAGCATGTGATTTGTTGAATGTAGTGAACGAATACGCCCTTCACTGACTGTGACCGAGTTGCTTCTGAGTCTGAACGAGAGAGAAAGGAGCTCTTCTCGTTCGTGAACGAGTTGAACTAACTGGTACATTTCGTTTGTGAACGAAAAGAACCAGTTGTTTGAATGATAATGATGGCGAACAGATAGAGCTAGGTTTGTGTAGTTAGCATATTTAAGAAAGAAAACATCAAAGAAAGAAATTTACACTTTACCATTGAAAACAGTTTAATAACGCAAGCTGATGGTTAAATGTAACAAAGACAAATTAACATTGTCATTTTTTATTGGTTTGAGCTAAGTGGGCGGGGGGCACTTGACTGTTTACTTTATTTAAATTTACACTTCTCTTTACCTGTTTTTCTTATATTTTGTTTGTGTGTTTTAGACTTAGTTTTGTGGTATTTTGCACTTTGAACAATTTACTTGACTACTACAGTACTGTAAGCACTAGTGTTGTGTTCATTTTGTATTATCAAAAATGAATTCATTACGTTTTATTCATGTCATGCACTTCTCTAAAAACTGTAAAACAAACCAAAAAATATAGCTGTGAGCAGCGATTACGGGCCCAAGCCGGTGGCACTGCAACCCCGATGCCTTTAGTTACCTAAAGGCACCGGGGTGGCGGTGCCGCCGGCTTTGGCCCTTCATCGCTGCTCGCAGCTATATTTATATATATATATAATATATATATATATATATATATATATATATATATATATATATATATAATATATATATATATATATATATATATATATTATATATATATAATATATATATATATATATATATATATATATATATATATATGTATATATATAAAAGATAGAAAATATTACTTGTCTTACCTTATTCTGATTTTATGATACACACACACACTGAGACACAGATACAGAGAGAGAGAGAGAGAATTCTCCAAAACATCACATTCAAACCAAAATATCTGACTTCCTGTTGGTCGGAGCTAATGACTATAAATTAGCTCCGACCAACAGGAAGATTTTTGTCGTTATGTATATTGTTATGAACATCCTTGTGTTCGGTCTCTTACAATGAATACACTGCTGAAGTTTCATCAAGATCAGATAATGTATGCTGAAGTTATAATACACTTCCTGTGTCCCTTATTCGCCATAAATTCGTTTCCTCGCCACAAAAATAGTTGATATCAAAAATCCGTCCGCAATTTAGCATCCTCAATGTCTTGACTTCATACTGACCGAGTTTGGAGGCGAATGGATGAATTTCCTAGGAAGAGTACATCAAATTCCACAGCACGCGTTTCCAAACAACCCATAATAGCCGACTTCCTGTTGGGCTGGCGTAAAAAGTAAAAGTACGAAAGTTGTTCGGCCCGATGAGATCTTCATACTGCAGAAGTCATAAGCATGTCTGATTTATGGACCAAGTTTTCGGACCTCGTTCAAGGGGGCGCTGTTGAGCCCCCCTGCCACGCCCGGGTACCAGCTTCGCCCTTTCAGGGCTTGGGCCCTAAATATGACAGTATAGAGAGCCTAAGTCTGAGCCTCCCCTTCCGGTCGACCACCATGGAACCTTATTTCGGAAAAATATTGCATGGTAGTCAATGGCGAGAGACAACAAATATTTTGATCTCGTTTGAATTGTGCCCTGAATTACACATATGATGTTTGTCAATTTAAAAGATACATTTTAAAGTCAAGAAAGTCGCAGTTTGATGTAAAACTGTTGAGGTATAAGACTGTGAAAATACGTAATTACAAAGACTACAAACCCAAAAGGCGCACATGCGACGTCATACCTTTTCTCTCAATGAATGAAGCTAACGTCTGTCATTTTTTCTATAGTCTTACGTTATAATCGTAACGTTACGCCGTCATCCTTGAGTGTTTTGTACCAGACTGCACACATAGGAGCAACGGATCTTGCTACGTACATAGTGCGAGACGAGAGATGCAAGTTCATTGAGCGATTTTCACATAAAACTAACTGTTACTCTTCTGTCAAACTTTCTTGACTTTCATAATTATCTTTTAAATTGACAAACATCATATGTGTAATTCAGGGCACAGTTCAGACGGAATAAAAAGATAAGTTCTCTCGCCATTGACTACTAGTGCTGTAGCGGTGCGTCGATGATGTCGACGCGTCGACGTCAAAATTACGTCGACGTCATATTTTTTGCGTCGACGCTTCTTTATTATTATTTTATTTTTTTGTACCATTCCCGGAGGTACAGCTCGCCACACACACACCGCCCGCCGTGTTATTCTGTCATGTTTTCTCCCTTTCTTTCCAAACCGTGACAAACGCCAGTCTCCTTTCTCTGCAGAATGTGATAAATCCGCTCAACCAATCACAGCGCACCATTCCACGCATTGTAAACAGTAACGGTGGCGCTTTGAATACACCCGGTATCCTAGTTTTCCTTATCTACTTTGCACTTTTTAATCAACAAACAAACAAAAAAATGAATACATTTGACGGCATTGATGAACCTGTGGTGGATTCTGCCGTAGGGAAGAAACGTAAGCCATCGAAATCTAATCATTTACGTGAGGAGATTAACAAGATGAGGCACGCGGGAGGAAGAGAAATGCCGACTGTTGCTTGTTCTCACACAATAGCGTCAAACTTATGTCGAATGCTGACACGTGAACCCAAGGGGATCTTTTAAAAAACTTTCAATTCTTGTACTCAGTCAACGAAAACCGAGCAGGACCAAGCCATTTTACAGCTGATCGCCGTCAAAAAATTTCAGAAGGTATTTCTTAGCGATGGCTGATTGAATGTAGCCTATGTTTAGTCCAGTATGTGCTAAATATAAGATTAGTATTGACCGAGTTCAGAGGCTGTCATGTGGATCAACTTACTTTGTTGTGTATTTTCAACAGTTTCAATATGAAAAATAACTTTTATATTGATTCAATGGATTAATTGCATTTAAAAAAACGTGTCATGAATTTATTGCATTTTTGGGAAAAAATAATCTGTTTTTATAATAAATCTTTGAAAATCAAAATCTGGATTTGAATTATTTATGTTATTATAACCTAAAGATGCTATGTGAAAGTTTGAAACAGAAAATAGTGGTTTTCATCTTGCCACTTTCTTGGTAAAGAAAATAAATTTTTTAATATATATATTAAATATATATTATATATATTATAATAATCGCCCGACTAATCGTTTAATAAATAATCGTTTACCCCAGCCCTATTGACTACCATACATATTTTTTCCGAAATAAGGTCCCATGAGCCGGAAGCGGAGGGGAGGGACTTTGGGGCCCGAATGGGCCCCTTGCGGGCAGCCCACTGTGGGCCCAGATACCGGCGTGAAATGCGGGGCACATGTGGGCCCCACACTATGGGGCCCAGGTGGGGCCCCATCGGGACAGCCCAAAGTGTGGGCTGACTGTGGGCTGGCCCACACTAAGTAGAGTGGGCCCCCATTGGGGCCAGTTGTGGGCCCACAGCAAACCCCTTAGGGACCCGTGTGGGACCACTGTGGGCAGCCCACTGTGGGCCCAAATACCAGCGTGAAATGCGGGGCACATGTGGGCCCCAGGTAGGGCCCCATCGGGACAGCCCAAAGTGTGGGCTGACTGTGGGCTGGCCCACACTAAGTAGAGTGGGCCCCCATTGGGACCAGTTGTGGGCCCACAGCAAGCCCACGCTGTGGGCAAAGTGTGGGCATACTGTGGGAACACTGTAAAAAGTGTGGGCATACTGTGGGTACACTGGGAAAAGTGTGGACAATGCAAAGATGTATTGTAATATACCTGTGGCCTTAACAAACAACAAGATTAGTTTGGTTGTACTTTGCATTTGCCACAATACATGCAAAATAATTGCACTTGTTGAAAGTTGAAGTAGTACATTATAAGTTATATGTTTCAAATAATTTCATTTATTCACAGTCATGTAAAATATATATATACATATATATACACAATACATTACCGTTCAAAAGTTTGGGGTCAGTAATTTTTTTTAAATACTTTTGAAAGAAATCCCTTCATCTCATCAAAGCTGCATTTATTTAATAAATACATTAAAAAGAGTAATATTCTGAAATATTGTTGCAACTTAAAATAACTGTTTTCTGTTTTAATCTATTTTACAAAGTAATTATTCCTGGGATGTTAAAAATTTATGTTAATAATTTATTACAGTAGCCAGCATCCAGTCGTCAGCATGTAAATCGTGGAAAAAAAAATCAGGAACGTTTGAACAGAACTGTCAAAAGAGCAGCATTTATTTTAAATAGATTTTGAGTCTTTTGTCTTCAGAGTCCTCAAGTCTTCTGGTTCTTCTGCTCCTTCCACCATCCCAGTCTCTTGCATTATGATTTAACAGGATCAGGATCAACCCCTTCGGATGCTGCGGCCTGGCTGTTTTTTTGTGTCAGTTTTTTCTCTAAAGTGAGAAAAAAACAACAACAATTGAAATGTTAACATACATTTTTTTACAAAAAAACAAAAACAAGGGTTGTTCCAAGTGTAATTTATATATGACTGGAGAAACCTGAGAATAATTTGAGTTCCGGAAAAATAGTTACAGGTGTTTATTATTATTAAAAACAAATTTAGGCGGTGCTGTTGAAAGAGAAACATACAGAGAGTGAACCAATTGAGGGCATGATGAAATAAGAGCATGAGAACAGTTTACTAAAATTATCAACACAACGTAAAGAATAATTTTTTCAACTTGTACTCACACTCATGTCATTCCAAACCTGCATGATTTCTTCTGTGGAAGATGATATTTTGAAAAATGACTCAAAAAGTCAATGGGATCCAATGGGATTTTCATTGTATGAACAAAACAGATTAAACATAATTCAAAATATCTTCTTTTGCATTCCACAGAAAAAAGTAAATAATACATGTTTGGAACAACATGAAGAACAATCCTTTTAATGTCTTTATCAATAAATCATTGATAGATTTAACTTGCAACCTGAATATGTTATTTTTATTTAAAAAAATAGAGGGAATGTGTCTGACGGTCAAACGAGTACATACACAGAAAAAGAGTGACCTGTGCCTTGACACACATCACAATTAAGGAAAAAAGAGAGAAGACAACTGAATATTAGTCAAATATTACATAAATCTATACAAATAAAAATTATTATTTTTTCATCAGTGATTATTGACTAATTAATAGTCAATTAACCAGGACTTCTGGTCCTCGAAGTGCACTGTCTTGCAGTTTATGTCCAGACCTGATCAATCTCACTTGCTCTTTTAACCAGAAGAGCTTGATTAGCTTGTCCAGGCGTGCTGGACCAGGGCTGGTGCTAAAGTCTGCAGGACAGTGGTCCTCAAGGGCCAGAGCTGAGGTCCCCTGCAAAATGTTCGGAACATGACTAGATCGATCACTTACAGCAGTGGTGTCCAGTCCTGGTCATGGAGGAGTTTAGCTCCAGCCTGTCTGTAGTGTCTGCTGATCCTGAAGACCTCGATCAACTGGTTCAGGTCTGCTTAACTGGGGTTGGAGCTCAATTCTGCAATCAGGATTAGACTGCAATAAATACTGAAAAGAGAGAGGACAAACAACATTTCAAATACAGTATTTAATGTTGATCTTAACTTTAAGATTAATAAATGCTGTAGAAGTAATTGTTCACTAATTGTTGGTTCATGTTAACTAAAGCTAACAAAATGAAACCTTATTAAAAAAGTGTTACCATTTATTAATAATGAGAGAGTTGGCCATACGAGTATAAAATTAATTAATAGGAATCTTAAACTGGTTCAAACTAGGCTACTGTATTGTATATTCATGTTAATACTAGGCACAAATGTCATTATAGTGCTCCTTTCATTTGCCCTCCAGGTGGGCGTTCCTATAATGGTGTGAGTCATGTGACGTCACGTGAAATCACTGAATTAACCGTCCAGTGAATATTTTTAAGTTAAATAAATTAGTTTACTTTCATTCACACATTTGGAAATTGCCAGCAAAACCTTTACAATACTATCAAAATCTCTCATATACATACAATGTGATTAAAAGCCTAAATTACAGCACAAGTTAACTTGCCTCTAGCTAGTAACAGTTAGCTGCTAACGTTACTGTTAACTTAACGGATGAGATGCTAGCGGACTTTTCCTGAAGACACTAAATCATTTCTATAAAGTAAATATTCAACGGAAGCGTGTCATTTACATGAAAGAATGTGTCAGAAGCATTTGTATGTACTATTTGTGTAAGTTTGGGGACTAAACTTACCTGAAAGTAGTGAAAACAACAGTGAGAGACGGAGTTACTGCTTGTGTCAGTTGAGCTGTCGTCCCGTTTCCATGGTAACGGCCTCCGCTCCAGTTCAAATGCGGCTCGAATGTTCAGCGCGAGCGCCCATTAAAACACGTAAAAGTCACGCAGCATTTACATAAACAGAATTGATGGAGGGAATTATTTGATAATCAGATAAAATATCTTGAAAATTTTGTTTTGTTCCATTTGTTCCTATTTTAATAAAACCTGTTTAATTATAACCTCAGTGAGATCATTTATGCAACATAATAACTTAAAAATATCCATTAGGGAACGTTCTCTATAAGTTACTTTAAGGTTATTCAAAAAATAACCACCCTGCAACGTTCTGGGAACGTTATTTTATGGTTGCAAAATAATAACTTAAAAATAACCATTAGGAAACGTTCTCTATAAGTTATTTTTAGGTTATTTAAAAGTAACCACCCAGCAACGTTCTGGGAACATTATTTTATGGTTACATAAAAATAAAACCAAAAAAGAATGTTCCCCTAACGTTAGTATTTGGTTCCCAAAAAAAAATAACCAAACGGGAACCAAAAACTAACGTTAGGGGAATGTTCTGTGTTAACTGGGTGGTCTGTCTGACTTTATCAGTCTGTCTGGGAACAGCTGCAACAAGCAAACAGGTAAAGATAGTACTCGTCTTGCTATCTTGTTGACTGTGTGCAGTTTTAGTTAAGTATGGGATTGACTGTTGAATGAAATAACATTTATGACATTTTACAGGATCGTTAAAATAGTTTGATTAACCCTGAGCTTCTAATCTTAAAGCAATGATTTAACTGTACTGTTATGGTGGGTTGCCCACAGTAAACCCTCATGGTGGCCCCACAGTGAAAAACAGCTATGGGCCCTGCATGGGCTAACCCACTGGGGGCCTGTGTGGGTTTTCTGTGGGCAGTCCCACAGTGGGTTGCCCACAGTAAATCGTAATGGGGGCCCAAATGGGTAAAACTGCTATGGGCCCCGCATGGGCTAACCCACTGGGGGCCTGTGTGGGTTTTCTGTGGGAAGTCCCACAGTGGGTTGCCCACAGTAAATCCTAATGGGGGCCCAAATGGGCAAAACTGCTATGGGCCCCACATGGGCTAACCCACTGGGGGCCCGTGTGGGTTTTCTGTGGGCAGTCCCACAGTGGGTTGCCCACAGTAAATCCTAATGGGGGCCCAAATGGGCAAAACTGCTATGGGCCCCACATGGGCTAACCCACTGGGGGCCCGTGTGGGTTTTCTGTGGGCAGTCCCACAGTGGGTTGCCCACAGTAAATCCTAATGGGGGCCCAAATGGGCAAAACTGCTATGGGCCCCACATGGGCTAACCCACTGGGGGCCCGTGTGGGTTTTCTGTGGGCAGTCCCACAGTGGGCTTGCCCACAGAAAGCCCACATGGGGCCCGAAAGGGTTTGCCCTTGCCCACACTGTCCCACAGAAAACCCACACTTACCCACAGTGGGCCCACACTGGGGCTCTCTATTGGTTAGGTCTCATTTGCGTAACGTCAGCAAATAGCATTTCAGTTCGGGCTGTGAAGGGGCATATTGGTTGGATCTACTGAACGAATACGCCCATCACTGACCGAGATGTTTTGAGTCTGA
This sequence comes from Abramis brama, assembly GCF_963993115.1. Lineage (NCBI taxonomy): Eukaryota > Metazoa > Chordata > Actinopteri > Cypriniformes > Leuciscidae > Abramis > Abramis brama. The sequence continues at coordinate 26,357,332 of NC_139973.1, forward strand.
AAGAGAGAGAGATCTCGTTCGTGAACGAATTGAACAAACTGGTACATTTCGTTCGTGAATGGAATGAAAGAGTACTGGGTAGATCGGTCATTTAGCATGTGATTCAATCTCATTCAAAGCGCAGTTATAGGTGTGCACATACAATTGTTTATATATTCATATTAACATACAGAACATAACTCAACGTTATATAATCCCAGATTTATGAATGTGTATGTCTGACCAAACAATTAAAATGTTAATTAAGCAAGAAAACCTTGCTTTGGTCATCTGAACCACTTATTTAGAATTATTTTATTAATTTAGTAAATAAGGCACACATTTTAACAAAGCCGAATCATTTTTTTGTAACGTTCGTTAAAACATAGCATAAAATACACTATTTTTCGCCACCTGCTGCAGTATTTACGTAATATGAAGAAATTGTCACTGAACGAATCAGTGAACGAATCTGAACGAATCATTTTGGTGAACGAACTGAAAATGAATGAGTCCCTGGAAAGAATCAAAATGTACACCACTAACGTTACTAGCCAATCGCTGCATTGCTGATCATTATTTCGAATATCGATATATCTGACTGCCCTTTCCAATGAACACACAAGAACGCGCAGTAATCCCAGACAACTTAATCCAGATATTTAATCAATATCCGCAGATTCGTTTGAAGAACCAAATTAGCCGGAGATCAGTTTATTGTGATTAAAAGATCTGGCATTTGTCAAATCATTTCAGATGTATTAACGTTAAGCGACGTACGAAGAACGGACCCCTGAAATCCGCACCCGATATCGCCTAAAAACACAACACTAAAATAAATACAACAGATTATGTGAAGTGTTCAAATGCATTTGGATTGAGTATTTACTAATGGTATTCGCTTATAGAATGGGTAGATGCAATAAAATGATGAAGTTTAACAAAGGTGTGGTATATTATCATCTGCGAGAGGATTTTTAATAACGTTAGCCCGAAACAGCACGATTTTACTCAGCGCTGTTAAAATACATTAGCAGCTAAACGATAAAAGAAAGACTCAGCTTACCCCCTGTCTCTGCCGCGATCTCTATCTGAATATCCAGGCATGTTGTAAATTGTAATGGCAAGTCAGACAATATGAAAATAAAAGATTTTTTGTTATTTATGGAAAATTAATCCGATGTTGGTCGACAAAGCCTGGAAGGAAAATGCAAAATGGCCGCTGATATGTCGCTTGATCGAGTAGCATCTGCCTGCAAAATCGGAGGCTGCATTTTCAGGACCCCACTTTTAGGACCGCATTTCTAGGACCCTAGGTTTTTAGTGACAACGCCACCTACCGAATTAGAGGACCAGCGAAGATGGATGACAATCAGAGTGTGAGTATCAAATGCGAATACATTTTTATTTGTTAAACTTTAAAAACAATTGTGATGCATTTCATTGGAAAGTTAACGTAGCCAACGTAATGGGGATTTGGTAAATTAATAGTCTTGAATGCATAGCCATCATATATTAGCCTCTAATGCTGTAAAATTAATTGTTTGCACATTCATTTAACGGAACTGTTGCATGCTAAGCCAGTGTTGACTTATTGACAGCACAATAAACTGTAGCATGTTCGTTCTCAAAGCTTGTTAATTACTCATTGTTTTTCCATTTTAATTCAGTTAAAATAATCGTAATGTTTTCACTGTCACGTGCTCTCAGTCAGTCTGTTTAACGTTACCCACAGACCTACATGTTATGAGTAGGCTAGTCTCTTCATTGACATGGTTTTATAAAGTTGGTTGAGACATATGACATTTTAATAGTCAGACATAACAGAGAGGCCATCATAATAACTGACTGTTAAAATACCACGTGTTAGATTGTGTCATTTACTGTGTACTGTATATGAAGTGCTTTCAAGGACACAGCTCAGGGTAGGCAATAGTATGACAAAAGATAAATAAATAAATTGGTTAAGTACTAGGCTTAGGCCTAATTTATGTCTATTTATTTATATGAAATTTACTTAAAAATGTTTTTCAAGAAACACATATCATATGTATAATATGTTATTTCTATTCAGATTTCTTGCATCTCTCTCTATTTTCTTTTTTCTCAGTTCAGATGGGCTTTATTGACATGAGTGTTTCTAGAACCTTTGTTCCCACAACATCAAAATCATTTTTTTTTTTCAAATCTTTGAACAGTATGCAATAATAGTAGGCTATTATGAACATTAATTGTTATGAAGATTGATATCATTATTTTTGTATCGTATATGTGTGTGCACTCTGTGGTAACTAAGATCTTTTAAATATGAAATTTAAAATTAGAGAGTAGAACATTTTCAACTAAATGTCCTTATTTAATTCACTTCTCTTTCTCTCTCTTAGGAGTCAGTGATGATGCTGTCCATGAAGTTCTGTCTATGTGGTTCACGTCATGAACAAATTTGTTTTTGTGTGTGTTGAAGTTTAGTTGTTATATATATTATTTCGTAAAATAAACACAATCTTAAATCTACCCCCAGAGTCATCCCTGTCTTCCCTCTGTACTTGAAAATGTGGTCGATCTGACTGAAAAGACTATAACATGATTCCTTGTTTATTTTACTTGAGTAGTATTTGTGTGTAATAAAACTTTAAAAAAACTGTAAAACTCTAATGTAGTTAAAACTGGGTGGAAATACTGCCTTGGTGGCACTTTTTTCGGTCCTCCAAAACTAGGGTCCTGGAAATGCGTTCCTGAGACTGCGGTTCTCCGAGTCGGTAGGTGGCGCTGTCACAAAAAAATAGGGTCCTAGAAGTGGGGTCCTGAAAATGCAGCCTCCGGGACTGCAGACAGATAATATTGGGCTTGATCGCATGCTAGAAATATCAATGCGCATTAGAGGCACTAGTTTTTAGTTAGTATTTGCCCATTTATTCATTTTTCTTGTAGTCAGATCAAAGAATAATGTACTAAATTAACAATACAATACACGAATACTGTATTTTCTCTAAAACACGTCGCAACATAGGAACTTTAGGACCTATTTTCACTGATGAAGCACACGGGTGTAAGGATAAAGAAGATTAGGTTGTTGGTCTTAATTATGTCAGCAACCAACTTTGTGGGGGAAAAAACATACATATATATATATATATATATATATATATATATATATATATATATATATATATATATATATATATATATATGGGCCATTCTACAGAATTGGTGCAAAGTCAGAGTTGGAAACATCTTGAATTTTTTTTGTTTTTTCCCACAAATTTTGCATGTATGCAAATTGTATAATATCCAAGGTACGCTTTTCTAGTAATTGTGCAGTTAATTCTCATATTGTATTTTCAGAAAATGCTGGAATATTTTCCTTCTCCCCAAATTTGTCACTACCGAAACACAATATTAAATAATTTATTAAGAAGGCTTATAATGACCTATTAAGATTTTGTTTACATCTACCTTATAAATATATATTTTTTCTATTTTTGAAAAAATATTTTTACAGGTTAAATCAATAAAGATTATAATTTTAATAATATTTTAAGTGTAATTTATGAGATTTGTTGTATTTTGAACCCAATCTTTCTTTGTAGAAGGCATAAAGTTTATCGTACTGATTTCAAAGTTAAGGATTCATTAGTTTGAATATGCATTGAACCAAACACTATCATAACATCTTATTTGATAATTCAATATACTTTATTTTTGACAAAACATCCCATGTTACGGTAGTGACTGCACATTTTTGGTAGTGACAGTAATGTTTTGGTAGTGACCACAATACTTAGTTCGCCATGGCTGAATCAGACTGTCCACATTTTATGTTAATATAAATAAATAACTATGATGCACATATGCAATCAGTACATATAGCAGACACACATCTGACAGTAATCTTATAAGAACACTTCTGTTCTTTTCTTCTGAGCTATTCTATACTTTGGGTCTTGAGGTGCAAGTGAGAAGAGGTATGCTCATAGATTTTTCTTCCTAAAAAAAACAACAGCTTACAATGTAGACTGTTTCAGAACCACTTTGTTTTATTTTCACATTTTCAACATTTTGCTTATGAGTCATTCAGATAAATCTCCAGAACCACTGAACTGTGTGTGTGTGTGTGTGTGTGTGTGTGTGTGTCTGTGTTTACATCCATCTATAAATTACAGAAATGTGTGTGTGTGTGTGTGTGTGTGTGTGTGTCTGTTATTCGCATATCTCTCGAACCGTTAGTCCGATGGATTTCAAACTCGACAGGTGTCTCGATACGGGCACGAGTAAGTGCAGTGCCAAGTTTGACGTTGTTTGGATGAGAAATGCTAAAGATATTAGTGGTGGGGGAAAAAATCGATTCTGTTCAGTATCGCGATATTTTGCGCACGCAATTATATCGATACAGTAGCGCAAAGTATCGCAATATTTAATTATAAAATTATCTGTTTTACTTTAGGGTTTTCTCCATTGGTTTTCTCGGAGTTTACTCTGATAATTTGCATTTGCGTATTACATCCACAATGAAGCGCTTGTTGCAGTGCTTTGTTGTCGTGCATTCAACAGGAAATTCAAATGAAAATGTAGATGCCAAGTATAAGTTTAGCATAGATATATTTCCACTCGCTGAACACTGACTGAGCGCTTGAGAGTTTCGCTCTCTGTCAAGCGATCATTCAGCTCAGCGTACCTGTGTGTGACGTACCGTAAACTCTAGTGTGAAGGCGCGCGCTCGCTGTCGCGTTTCTCTCACGCACGCAAAGAGAGCGAGAAAGAGTCTTACATTATACCACGCAAAATTGACGTGCTACATGATATTCTTGTTTGTATTTTCCTGTCAAAATAACTGAGTTCATCTGGGATTATTCAGCTTTTAAGAACAAGCAGAAGAGATGGCGGTTTCTCCGGTAGTGGGCGAACTAATGCGCAAACGGCAATCTTACTGGATGGCACTCATGATCATCCCTGTTTTCAATTTCAGCAAATCAGAGCGAACGAACGCTGTCAAGGTGATTAACATTCATGAACCCAGCAGCTCATGTGTTGTAGGCCTATACTATATATTTTTTTTTATAGACTATGGTTGTATATTGTCATTATTAGTAGTAGAATTAGTAATAGGATTATCTTTTAATAATAATTACTATTTTTTATTGTTTTACAGAAACACTGAATGACCAACAATATCTTAAGCAAGTTCAGTTAAAATGACAAATATGCATTCATGCATGATTATCAAGTTTTAGTTCTAATTACTGAAGTTATATCATTAAATAGGCTAATGCTTGATTATCATAATATAATGCTTGATTTACTGATTTTAAGAGTGCCCATTTAGATATATAAAAACACTTCAGTTAATGTGTAGAAGATAATGTTCACAGAATTAAATGTGACATTTGAAGTGAGTTGAGCAGTCTTATTTTCCTAATTTTTGTAATGCCTTTGAATAATATGGGGGGCATGAATCGCAATATATCGCAGAATCGAATCGCAATACTTGCTGTATCGCAATATGTTAAGAATCGCAACAATATTGAATCGTGGCCCAAATATCGCAATACTATCGAATCGTCACATTTTTGCCAATTCCCACCCCTAAAAGATATCGTTAAATATATCATTTTTAGAAGGTTGTGGTTTAAAAATAAACATTCTGACATAAACACTCAGTCAGCTACACTGTTTACTTCTGAATATTATAGTTTGGTTCCAAAACGTGATAAATCCATTTTGATTAATTTGAGTAAAAATGTGTTTTCTTTACCAAGAAACCAACAATTACTAAAAACACACAAAAAAACTGATTTTGCACGGGCACTTTGCACTGCTCCCTGAATCGACGTGCTTATTCATTTGTGGATGTTAACTGAATCTGTAAGTCAGCTATGCTGTTTACTTCTGAATATTATATTTCATTCTGGTGCGCTTAACGTTATCGCTACTGTGTAATAGTAGCCTATACTATTCACCAACTAAACATATCCTATTCAGTGTGTTCACAGTCTCTTTCACGGCCATCATTTGTAGTTGCCTATTCACAAGCTGTTTGCTCAAGCATAGCGTTTTCTCAGAGTTCACTGTGTGCTTTCTACCATGCACAAATAAAAATGTCACTGAACTTTTGCTGTGTAATTGTAACAATGAGCACTCAAACACACCAAACCAACAATTACTAAAAACACACAAAAACTGATTTTGTACGGACATTTTGCACTAGTAAAACATTAATTTCAGAATAATTTTCCTCATTCAGATAAATCTCCAGAACCACTGAACTGTGTGTGTGTGTGTGTATTGTTTTCCTCCATGCTTTTCTGACATCTTTGCTCCCTGTCAGATAATTCACTGATACTCTTCAACTTTCCTTCTTCCCTTCGTTTCTTATTTCTTTCTCTTTCTTTCCTTAAGTGTTCCTCGTACTTCCCTCAACTTTTGTTTGTATTCTCTCTGTCTCTCTGTTGTAGTTTTTCTATTTTTTTTTAGGCATGTTGGTGTTTTATGTCATTCTCCCTGTCAAGTTAATCATAGAAATTAACATTACTGACAACAACCTTACACCTAAGCTAGTATCATGGACAGCAACCTTAAAGGTGGGGTATGTAATTCTCTTTTTTGGCCATTTTTTCAAAATCACTTGAAATCATATTCCTAACCCCTTACAGTCACTGAGTTAGAAGCACTGAAATGAAAATTAAGCAATTTAATCATCTGTGGAACGGGCAGGACTCGAAAAACTCCAGCCAATCATTTCCAAGACCACCTAGAATCATTGGACAGTAAGTGTGTCAATCAAATGGTCGTACCATACCCCCCTCCCCCCATCCCCCTCATGTTCTTTGAATGGGTGGAGTCAAAGGAAAGAAGGTAGGACCATTTGAGTTGTGTATTTTCAAAATCTGCCGGCCGTTTTGCAAATCACATACCCCACCTTTAAGTAATTGTAACCTCATCTCATTACAGAATTTTAACAGAATCTTGCATACTAAAACACTAAAACACTACTAAAACATACTACAGTAGTAATTATTTGCATAACTGTACTAAAATGTAGTTTATTCCTCCAAATAAAGGATTATGTGTTCCCTTTTGTCACTACCAAAACAATAATGTCACAACCGAAACTTCAAGACATGTTTCGGTTGTGACTGTTTTGGTAGTGACAATTTTAGATACTTTTTAGCCTAGCTCGAAGATGCTAATCAGCACATGGTTAGCAATCACTGGTCAGAACAGTTGAACACATATAACAACTAAATTTTATGGAATAACATCCAAAAAAGTTTTCTCAATAGCAGAAAAAATGAGTTTGGTAGTGACATTCCTTAAAGTTACACACAGATTTTTAGACTTTAAAACACATTTACCTCAAAATGATGGGATCAATCTACTCACCATATAGCACATGAGAGAGAGGGACACAGGAATATTTCCTGATCAAAAATGTAGGGGTGTGGTTAAAATCAGTCTCAGCCAATGGACTACAACATTCACTGTTTTGGTAGTGACATGAAAATGCAGGACACGTTTTTTTTTAGATAAAGTTTCATGATTTAAAAATAAAATATAAAATATATTTTTTTTTAACTTCATTTTTTTAAAAATAACAAAAATATTTTTTTTTAAACAAAAATGGAAAAAATTGCAAAAAAAATTTCAATATCATTTTCACAAGTTGAAATTTAGGGGTTAGGGTTTGGGACAGCCACCTCCTAATTGAAAGTAGCCCATAAATGATGATTTTAAACATCTAAGATTTTAATAATTAAATGCTTTTCAAATGTGTTTTTTGGATGAGGGACAGCAGTTTGCACCAATTCTGTAGAATGGCCCATATATTTAAAACAAATAAATACATAATAACAAACACAAGGGTGTCGAAAAGTTATATATCACTGATTCTTGAGATAAAGGACAAAACATGTTCTACACACAAAAGGCCTCTTTATGTTAAAAATAAAGAAATTCTTCAAAAATTAAAAAATTGAAAATCTGGATACTCAGGGCATTCATTGCTTTTATTTTTTTAAAAGTTTAGTTAGAATTATTTTAAATGTATGCTCTATACATGTAAATAAATGTAATTTAACCTGTCCTCAGCATGTGGTCACAATTTTAAACTGCCAAACAAAGTACAAATTCAAAAATGTACATTTAAATTGAAAGGCAGAGATCTGTAATATATCCAAGAATACAAAAATTGTATCTTAAATTATATTTTCCATTTTTGAAAAAATGCCCATCAAAGTTGTGTCCTCACTTTTCATATTTTTTATAATTCTGATTAAATCAGGCAATGTAATGGTCCTCTTTAACTCTGTGGAGGACCCCTTTCCTATTTCCTGCTTATTGTGGATCTCTTACTGGAATTTTTATTTAATTTTTTTAAATCGAACAATGTTGAAGTCTCTGCAGTCACAGCTTTAACATGTAAACTCTGTTATCCCGGTGTAATAGTTTCTGTAAATAATTGTGGGATAAATCTTGACTTGACATATAAAACTTGACTTGACATATAGGCTATATATATATATATATATATATATATATATATATATGTGTGTGTGTGTGTGTGTGTGTGTGTAAATGCACATTTTTGATAATTTTTTTCCACTTATGATGTCATTTCTACAGAGACGTTGCTATTGTAGTCATTAAATATTCACTTAGTTTTCACCAAAGCTCACTCTATTTTGCTGTAGATAATTAAACCTTAATACTGAGAAGTCTGTCCGAAATCATGAGGCACCGTACGTTTCGTGAGGTACCTTTGTGCGCAAAGTCATTGCCTTATAGGGCAGCGAGGCAACAAGTCAGCTGCCTATGTTTTCTATGTTTTCTGCCTATATTAGCTGCCTAATAAAATAATCTGCCATCTGTCAAATCATCTCAGATGTATTATGCGAGGTACGAAGAACGGATGCCAGGTTTAGAAACATATGGTGTTCTGAAATATTCATTGTCTGAGATTTTCGGTGACACTGGGCGGAGCATACATGAATATTCACAAGTTTCCAGTTTTGTGTCAAAGGTGGGGTAACGATATTTGAAAAACGCTGATTGAAAGTCGGACTGACACAACCAGACAAACGTGTAGCCAATCAGCATCAGTATGACAGTGGAGGAGAGAGAACAAGCAAGAGGGAGATTTGAATAAATACTGTAGAGAGAGAGATGGCTAAGAGACATTACAAATATAAGAATATCACTGGAAATTGAAGGGTTATAATCATGACAGAGCTTTAGAATCCACGTTAATATTAGAAAAGCTTTCCTGCGCGAGAAACAACTAAGCAGGAAGTCCTAAAAAAACAGACGTGGAGGTTGCTTTGATTACGTGAGTAACACTGGTTTTGAGTGTCATTGTTTGTCTGGAGCTGCTGTGCTGTTGGCAACTAACAACAAACTCTTGTTTGTATTGAAGGGTGTGGATTTTGGAATAAACTGCTGCTTCAATGTATATGTAATGAGTGATTATAATTAAGGTATTAATCAATATTTTTCCTTCTAAATATCAAATGAGTTGAATGACTTCTCTAGGCTTGTGAGATTTTACTTTGTTATAGAAGTTACCAGTGTGATTACTGAAATGTTCTTTTCATGTATTCTCTAATGTCTGTATTTGATATCTGAATGCAGTAACAGTGCTTGTTCATTTAGCCAGAAATGAAATATGGAAAGATGTTTTGTTTTGTTAAGAAATGTCTTCAACATGTGTCAATACATTCATCTGTTTTTCAGGGTACTCTGACAGCAATGGTCACAGGGGTCACTGAAGTCTATAGTTTAAGGGACCATTTCTTTGTTAAAGCTTTACTATACTGCATTATACTAAAGTGTCCTCTCCTTGAGAGAAAGAACGTTTTATCTTGATGTTTTGAGACGACTCTCCTGTTTATAGTTAGAGCCTGGCAAAATCCAACCTTGGAAAAGCTGTGTCGGTGTGTGTGACCATAGAAAAAGTGTGAGTCTTTTTGGTTACAGGTTAAGGAACGTCTCGGTTACGTATGTAACCCTCGTTCCTTGAAGGAGGGAACGGAGACGTAGTCGACTGATTGGGATCACGCTTAGGGAGCCTGTCATCTTCGAGTATTGTTAAAACGAGCCAATGCACATTGGAGTGCGTGAATTGCATCTCGTGCTCCGCCCCGCAGCGCGGGTATAAACATGGAAGCGGATGCACGCACCACTTGTTTTCCGCTGAGGAGCCGAGCGGAGCTCGGAGTCAGTGGTGATCCAGCAATAGTGGCGACGGGACTACGTAACCGAGACATTCCCTTTCAGTCGCTCATGTTCGACGTGTCGACTGATTGGGATCCCTATTAAAATGCCACTAGTGCTGCCACCTTCCAGTGCCTAGACAAAAGCCTCCTGATCCTCCCGCATACTGAGGCGGAGATAGGACAGGGCTTAGGCCAGGGAAGTCACTGCTGTTCCACAAGACCACTGGGAAAGCGTTAACCTTCGTTGGAAGGAATACGCTGCGGAAGCCACATCCTGCCCGTAGGGAGGTAACATGTGGAAAAGCACATATGGACTGAGCGAATTACCGGGCAGTACAACATATGGAATGTCACTGAGGTGGCTCCAGCCGAAACAGGGGGTTCAGTGACCGATCAGTGACGGCAGAGCAGGCTCTTCCAAGGGAAGACACGGGCTCGCCGCAGGGAGCCGTACCATGGAAGAATACACATATGGGATCGCTGTAGAGATCGCAACATATGGACCCAGCCTAGCACAAGTTCCACCAGAGCATATGAGTGGTAGGCCTAGCATCGGACCCTCCGCCACGTCCAACGCCGAAGGGGTGTGGAGGAACTCAACAGGGTTCAGCTAAAGGGGAACTCAACTGGAGAAATTGGCGCATATATCCAGTCCATAGGAGAGGAATGGCGCAGCAAGCCAACACTACAAACCGAGCTAACAGTGAAGCTGGCTTTATGTGAAGGGAGCCCACAGAAAGCAACCGGCTCGACACATTTCCTCGACACTATTTCCTAGCGAATGTGCTGGTGTCGCCCAGCCCGCAGCTCTAAAAAATCTGTCAGCGAGGCACTCTGTGTCAACGCCCAGGAAGGAGCTACACTCACTCTTTGGAGGAGCTCACCTCCCAGGTGGGCACGGTGCAAAAATTCAATTAAAGCATCATCACTGCGTAAGAGACACTCTGAATCAAATTCTGAGTCTTTTTAAAAAGTATTTATTCTTGCAAGAATAGGCCCAGTCAACCACACAGAAGTTACGCTGTGGAGTGAGTGAGACACAGATTCAAGGAGCTGGGCAGTCTTTATACTGTTTATCGTACCAACTTCAAGGTCTTCTTCCCTAGAGCTTCGCTACACATTCCACAGATAAAAGGCCCATGGCTACTAGCCTTGATCTGTCGCTAGTAGACCCCTCAGACCCCCCAGACTAAATGACCTCTGACCTCAGGGGTCAGAGGTCCTCTGCCCAGTCACTTCTCGAGTGTCTCGCTCATGCATTCCAGGTGTATAAACATACATTAATCACAGGAAAGTTCCCTGTTCCCACTCATACTACAAATGATTAAAAAAAACATAGGACATTCCATTGCAATGTTTACTGAAAATCAATGAAAATCAAATGTTTCCATTACAATTCCCCCTTTTTATCATTCTCTGATAACTGATTAACCAATAGTAGTAATAATAGTAATAATAATAATGAAAATGCAGCAAATTTAAGTCATTACATCATACTTATACCCTTGATCTCTGATTTTCGTATAACTGATCACTCTTCTTAAACTTGTAGAAAAAGGATTAAAAGGAAAAAGCTTAGGTTGTTTTTTGTAAGGATAGGCCCTTAATTATTTAGTATAAACAATAATAACAGAATAAACACTGTTATTGCACTCATGACATAAAATCAGACCCTCAGGCACCTCCGTATACACAAGAAATAGTATAGTCAGTGGTTCCCAACCCTGTCCTGAAGGACCCCCAACACTGCACATTTTCTTTGTCTCCCTCTTCAAACACACCTGATTCAACTCATCAGCTCATTAACCCATGTGATAATGAGCTGATGAGTTGAATCAGGTGTGTTTGATGCGGGAGACAAAGAAAACGTGCAGTGTTGGGGGTCCTTCAGGACAGGGTTGGGAACCACTGGTATAGATCATAGTAGGAAAAAACATATCTTAGCTCAATTTAACACATTTCACTGTAACTTCTGCTACTTGTATTGTCTGCATAATTTTGTTAATCCTTGGGATAGACTGTCATTTTCACTGTACTCGTATTCACCCATGAATAACAAAATGATCAGAATAACACATACAATCATAACTCCTACACATTCAGCCTTTTCCATTAATCCACGCCCATCTCCATATATCACCTCCATCTCCCTAACTATATTTTGTCAATTTTTAATTCAATCAGGCAATGGTTTTACTCAGTAAGCTCTATTTAATGCCCTATTTTATAAAATCTAACCAGAAAAAGTTTTATAATTTTATCCATTCTCCAATGTAGTTGTTCAAAATTAACTCTGACTATTCCATTACCGACCGCCTTTTCTAGCTTATTACCATATTTCACATCAATTAATAGATTTTCTACTTTTCCTGAAAACATTTGCACCAATCAGATTATTAGATCTATGTCAATATTAAGCCCTAGTTTGTTTCAATCAAATAAAATGATCAAAATCATCACAAAAACAGATTCTTCAGCTAAACTTAAACCATTAGTTGGTCCACATCTTCCTCCAGGTGTGTTGATCATTTTGTTTGCCCCATGGACATTCCGTCTTCACCAGGGTGATTCTTTGCGAGTCGTTGCAATGGGCTTTCCCTCGTTGGCAAGGGAGGCCGTTACTAGCACGAGCCCTTGATCCCTCACTTTGTGCTCCATGGGATGGTTGAGGCTTGTCGGTGTAGTCTAAGGTGAGAGGCTTCTTGCTCACTTAATAGCACTCAGAGTCCTTTTTTTCCCCTGAAAAACCCCACTCAACCCACTTTGCTTATGTTAACAAAACAATATTTATACATTTGGAACAGAATCAGTTCTGTTTGATGCAATCCATCCTGACATTCTGCAAAAGGAAAATTTTAAGTTATGCGCTGCGCAGGTGTGGCACTGTTTCTTTCTGCCACAATAATAACCCAGGCCAGGATAGTTAGCCAAATTCATCCATAGCCATTATTTTTTTGGGCACATTCTGCCCTGTATCAAAAGTCTGCATCCTCTGCAAAGAAAAACAAATGTCGAGGTTATTGTCAGATAGTAAAGTACACGTAGTTTCTTTTGTCTGCTGTGCTGCCGCGGCCTTCGCTGCCACATCTGCCCTGGTGTGTCCTGTTGAAACAGTCCTTGTTATTAGCACACTTACAGACACCAATTTTGTTAGGGAGAAGAATAGCTTCTTGCAGGGCTTTTACCCAATTAAACCCAGTGTCCTCCCAACATTTATTGCCCCACCTGTGCGATGGCTTTCAGCAAATGTGAACCCCTTGGTAAACCATATTTTGGCAATTGTTACCATCCCCCTTTTGATGCATGAGCCAACTCGTGCATCAAATTAACATAATGGTGTTTGGATAAACAAAGTTTGCAAAACTAACCCAAACACCGTCGTTCAGCCAAATTTCCTCCAGACATCTTTCTCTGCCTCTGAAACAAAAATATTACTTAAAGCCACAATCTCATCTTCTATAATTTGAAGGGCAACGGCCCTGAGTCTCACAGCGTATCCTGCTTTTCAGGCCTGTTGTTTGGTCTCTTAAGTCAGTCATCTACAAACATTTTTCAATGTCCAAGTCATCAATTGTTTCTATCAGGTCAGGTCGTGGTGTATACACTTGGTCCATGTCAGTCAAACAACATTCAATAATCATAAATGTCAGGGGCTCTGTGGATAGTTTGATATTGACAGTATCACTTTGTTGTTGCCGTCAAAATTCAAATCTATAACATTTTCGTTTATCTCAACCCATGATGGACGGCGATCTACAACTTCACAATTCCAATTTACATAAATACTTAAACTGATCCAGAAAGTAATTTAAATCAACACCATAAATAAGTAATTACTTCTAGACAGAGCTTGATGACCAATCAACTTAAAGCTCGTAACATGTTCTGTATAATTTTTTCATTAGATTCACTCAGAATTATCAGCTTCTTTAATATTTGTAATTTGCCTTCTGTAATGATAAAACACTCATTCCAAAGGTTAATGACACAATCTCCACAAAATCAGGAAATAAGAGTACCCCAAACTAACACATAAAAACATGAATTAACACTCATAAAACATACAATGCTGTCACCATCAAACACACAATCTCATACCTGACTATGAACCGCTCATATTTTCATATTCATATCTTTTGATGTTAACTCTAAAAAGATTTAAATTTTAAATAAGATTTTAAACTTCACATTTTCCTGTAGCTTTTATCTAATTTTACATGGTCTCTTAACCAGTTTCAAAGCATGTCTGTTCATTATTCATTTGATTTTAGAAAAGTCTGCTGGGTTGTTTTGGTTCATTATCATTATTTTGCTTCAGCTTGCTTTAGCAGGCCGATAACAGAAAGACAGACAGAGTACCATCCCAACTAAGGCAACTAACATCATAAAAAGTTTTGTTACTGTCCATCCATCCATCCATCTTCTTCCGCTTATCCGGGGCCGGGTCGCGGGGGCAGCAGTCTAAGCAGGGATGCCCAGACTTCCCTCTCCCTAGATACTTCCTCCAGCTCTTCCGGGGGGACACCGAGGCATTCCCAGGCCAACCGGGAGACATAGTCCCTCCAGCGTGTCCTAGGTCTTCCCCGGGGTCTCCTCCCGGTGGGACATGCCCGGAACACCTTCCCGGGAAGGCGTCCAGGAGGCATCTGGAAAAGATGCCCGAGCCCATCACGATATGGAGGCGCAGCGGCCCTACTCTGAGCTCCTCCCGAGTGACCGAGCTTCTCACCCTATCTCTATTGGATCGCCCAGCCACCCTGCGGAGAAAGCTCATTTCAGCCGCCTGTATCCGGGATCTTGTCCTTTCGGTCATGACCCACAGCTCATGACCATAGGTGAGAGTAGGAACGTAGATTGACCGGTAAATCGAGAGCTTCGCCTTGCGGCTCAGCTCCTTCTTCACCACGACAGACCGGTACAGCGACCGCATTACTGCAGAAGCTGCACCGATCCGTCTGTCAATCTCCCGTTCCATCCTTCCCTCACTCGTGAACAAGACCCCAAGATACTTGAACTCCTCCACTTGAGGCAGGAACTCTCCACCAACCTGAAGCGGGCAAACCACCCTTTTCCGACTGAGAACCATGGCCTCGGATTTGGAGGTGCTGATTCTCATCCCAGCCGCTTCACACTCGGCTGCAAACCGTCCCAGTGCATGCCGAAGGTCCTAGTCTGATGGGGCCAGCACGACAAAATCATCCGCAAAGAGCAGAGATGAAATCGTGTGGTCCCCAAACCTGACACCCTCCGGCCCCTGGGAGCGCCTAGAAATTCTGTCCATAAAAATTATGAACAGAACCGGCGACAAAGGGCAGCCCTGCTGGAGTCCAACATGCACCGGGAACAAGTCTGACTTACTGCCGGCAATGGAAACCAAGCTCCTGCTCCGGTCGTACAGGGACTGGATAGCCCTTAGCAAAGGGCCCCGAACCCCATACTCCCAGAGCACCCTCCACAAGATGCCGTGAGGGACACAGTCGAATGCCTTCTCCAAATCCACAAAGCACATGTGGATTGGTTGGGCAAACTCCCATGAACCCTCCAGCACTCTGGAGAGGGTATAGAGCTGGTCCAGTGTTCCACGACTGGGACGAAAACCACACTGTTCCTCCTGAATCCGAGGTTCTACTATCGGCCGGATTCTCCTCTCCAGTACCCTGGCATAGACTTTCCCGGGGAGGCTGAGAAGTGTGATCCCCCGATAGTTGGAGCACACCCTCCGGTCCCCCTTCTTAAAAAGAGGGACCACCACCCCGGTCTGCCAGTCCAAAGGTACTGTCCCCGACCGCCACGCGATGCTGCAAAGGCGTGTCAGCCAAGACAGCCCCACAACATCCAGAGACTTGAGGTACTCAGGGCGGATCTTGACTACCTCTGTGACTTCAGCACGGGTGATGGACGAGTCCGCCTCCGAGCCCTCAGCCTCTGCTTCCTCAATGCAAGACGTGACGGTGGGATTGAGGAGATCCTCGAAGTATTCCTTCCACCGTCCGATGATATCCCCAGTCGAGGTCAACAGCTGCCCACCTCCACTGTAAACAGCGTTGGTAGGGCACTGCTTCCCCCTCCTGAGGCGCCGGACAGTTTGCCAGAATCTCTTCGAGGCCGACCGATAGTCCTTCTCCATGGCCTCACCGAACTCCTCCCAGGCCTGAGTTTTTGCCTCCACAACCACCCGGGCTGCAGTCCGCTTGGCCTGTCGGTACCCGTCAGCTGCCTCAGGAGTCCCACAAGCCAGCCAGGCCCGATAGGACTCCTTCTTCAGCTTGACGGCATCCCTTACTTCCCCTTACACCACCGGGTTCGGGGATTGCCGCCTCGACAGGCACCGGAGACCTTACGGCCACAGCTCCGAGTGGCCGCGTTGACAATGAAGGTGGAGAACATGGTCCACTCGGACTCAATATCTCCAGACTCCCTCGGGATCTGGTCGAAGCTCTGCCGGAGGTGGAAGTTGAAGATCTCTCTGACAGGGGAATCGGCCAAACATTCCCAACAGACCCTCACAGTACGTTTGGGTCTGCCGAGTCTGTCCAGCTTCCTCCCCCGCCATTGGATCCAACTCACCACCAGGTGGTGATCAGTTGACAGCTCCGCCCCTCTCTTCACCCGAGTGTCCAAGACATACGGCCGGAGGTCAGATGAAACAACCATAAAGTCGATCATCAACCTCCAGCCTAGGGTGTCCTGGTGCCATGTGCACTGATGGACACCCTTATGCTTGAACATGGTGTTCGTTATGGACAAGCTGTGACTAGCACAGAAGTCCAATAACAGAACACCACTCGGGTTCAGATCAGGGGGGCCGTTCCTCCCAATCACGCCCCTCCAGGTATCACTGTCGCTGCCCACGTGGGTGTTGAAGTCCCCCAGTAGAACGACAGAGTCCCCAGTCGGAGCACTTTCCAGCACCCCTCCCAGAGTCTCCAAGAAGGCCGGGTACTCTACACTGCTGTTTGGCCCATAGGCGCACACGACAGTGAGAGACCTATCCCCGACCCGAAGGCGCAGGGAAGCGACCCTCTCATTTACCGGGGTGAACTCCAACACATGGCGGCTGAGCTGGGGGGCTATAAGCAAACCCACACCAGCCCACCGCCTCTCACCATGGGCAACTCCAGAGTGGTGAAGAGTCCATCCTCTCTCGAGGAGTGTGGTTCCAGAGCCCAAGCCATGCGTAGAGGTGATCCCAACTATCTCTAGTCGGAATCTCTGACTGAAACTCACGCACAATCTCAGGCTCCTTCCCCGCCAGAGAGGTGACGTTCCATGTCCCTAGAGCTAGATTCCGCGTCCAGGGATCGGGTTGTCGAGGCCCCCGCCTTCAACTGCCGCCTGATCCACTAAGCACCGGCCCATTACGGTCCCTCCTGCAGGTGGTGGGTCCACGGGAGGGTGGCCCCACGTCGCTCCTTCGGACTGAGCCCGGCCGGACCCCATGGGGGGAGGCCCGACCACCAGGCGCTCGCATACGAGCCCCAACCCCAGGCCTAGGGTTCATAAGGGTTTTTGAACCGCTCTTAGTCTGACCCGTCACCTAGGACCTGTTTGCCTTGGGAGACCCTACCAGGGGCATATAGCCCCAGACAACATAGCTCCTAGGTTCGTTCGGGTACTCAAACCCCTCCACCACGGTAAGGTGGCAGTTCAAGGAGGGGTTTGTTACTGTCTCTACAACAAATAATTACATTCACCTCATGGTCTCACCTGGCTCTTGAAAACCCATTCCCTTTAGCTCTTAATCAATAATTTTCTTCTCTTCAGGGTGTTGTCCCCTGCCATAGTTGCAGACACTTGTCACAATGAAAAACAAGCCATACAATGAATGCGGTTTCTGGTGAGTGGTATAGAGGAACTAACATTTTCTGGGTCAGACTGCCGTAACTTCTCACAGCTCATCCCCCCTTAGTGATGTAATGATGCTGCTGGCCTCACAGTTATCTGCTCCACTCTCATACCCATCTCACATAACACACCTCCCATCAGGAGATGCCCAGTGTCGGCGTGACCCCCTGCCTTAGGTTGCCCTCGTTTGGCCAAAGAGGAGCTTACCCGTCATTGAGTAATCACTTCGTGCACACTGGTAACCGCTCTTTCCCATAACAGAATCTTTGACCGTTTTCTTCAACATAATCAGTTGTTTTCTGGAGCTTAGGGAAGGCACATTCAAGAGTCACCAGAGCCATTCGGACTGCCTAATAGTGTTAACACAGGGAGACAGGTTAATAACAGCAGTATTTATACTCAGTGAATTTAGATCACAACCGTCCATTCAGTGTACATCTGCGTTATAAACATGAACCTCATCTGAAAGGCAAAGGGGGAGGTGTTGCTGTAATTTATAGTAATATCTTCAGAATTACTAAGAAGTCTAGTTTCAAATATAATTATTTTGAAGTGTTGGTGCTTAATGTAACACTATCTAGTGTAAATGATAAATCATGTTTGAGATTTGTGCTGCCTACTGTATACAGGCCACCAGGGCACCATACAGACTTTATCAAAGAATTTGCTGACTTTCTATCAGAGTTAGTACTGGCTGCAGATAAAGTCCTAATTGTTGGTGATTTTAATATACATGTAGATAACGAAAAAGATGCATTGGGATTGGCATTCAAAGACATTCTGAACTCTACTGGAGTTAGACAACACGTGTCAGGACCTACTCATTGTCGTAATCATACTCTAGATCTAATATTATCACATGGAATCAATGTTGATGCCATTGAAATTCTGCAGCAGAGCGATGACATCTCAGATCATTATCTAGTCTTGTGTATACTTCATTTAGCCAAGGCTGCAAAGCCGACTCCGTGTTACAAATATGTTAGACCTATCACTTCTGCCACTTTTTCTTTTTTTTTTGTATTTTTTTTTTTGGTGATTTTTACCTTTTATTGTGACAGGACAGTGTAGAGTTGACAGGAAGCAAGGTGAGAGAGAGACGGGGGACAGGATCGGGAAAGGTCCACGAGCAGGGACTCGAACTCGGGCCACCCGAGTATTTGAGACAGTGGCTAAACTAACGAAAAATAAAGCTTCAAGCCCAGACGTTTCCAAGCAGCACAGCAGTAATGACTTTATGAACTTCTTTATATACAAGATTGATAATATCAGGGAGAAAATAAGGTAACACTTTATTTTGATAGTCCGTTTGTTGAGACTTTACTAGTTATTAGTAGCCATTCAGTAGCTTGTCAACAGTGCATCAGTTGACATTCAACAACACTGTTTCAACTGACAAGTAACATACGTTCAACTGACTGCCTATAGACTATAAGGTACAATTCAAGTGTTAATCTACAGATTTTACGAAAAAGTGCCTGTTGACTGTCAATATTATTTTGCAACAGGTTATTAACCAACTGGCGACTAACTTTCAATTGTCAACTAACTTTCTGTAGATTGAGTACCAACAACTCAAGATCAATCTGTCAGTTAAATGTCAACAGTCATGTCAGCATATGAAGTATATGATACTGTATATCCTACTCAAGGGGTCTCATGTGCATCAAATTAATAATTATTTTAGCTGATTTAAAACTGTTTTAAAAAATGTTTTAACCATTTGTAGATAATCTGTTGATAGTCAACTAAAGATTACATGTAGTTGCTTATTTGTTGCTTGTCAACAAAGAAATTGTTTATGATCAGTAGACTATTAATAGACATTCACAACTAAGCGTTAGTAGATATATTTTAGGACTATCTAATTAAAGTGAAAAAGAGTTTATATCAGTAGAAAGTCTATAACCTATCAACAGATTAATATATTGTTTATGATCAGTTGACTATTAATAGACATTATCCACTAAGTGTTAGTAGATATCTTTTAGGACTATCTAATTAAAGTGAAAGACAGTTGATATCAGTAGAAAGTCTATAACCTATCAACAGATTGCATACCTAACCTGACTGAAGTAGAACAAACACTATGGCCAGCACATCAGAGAAAAAAAAAAATCACTTTTATTAAATTAAAAAAAAATGTAAAAAATAATACAACCCATTATTTACTAGGATATCACGATCACATCTGAACCATCTGATTATGTGAAAAAAGTGGTGTCTTATATAAATCGCCAGGGTGGACTCAGGTCGAGAAACCTGCACACCATGGCCAAAAACCTTGCACTGTGTTGGGGAACGATGTACAATCCCACCATGCTGAAGGGAGTGCATGCCAATTATGGCTTGTGACAAAAACGTCAGAACTGGCAGTTTCAACCTGAAATGCCAAGAACACACTCCCCCTTCGGGTCACATACAGGCTAGCAGTGACATTATTCCCTACGGTCACTGCCCAAGCTATAAGCCTCAAAGTGGCCTCCGAACAATGGAAGGCCTGCCAAGGCCCCTCAAAGGCTTGGAACCAACAGCTTCCATGGAAGGGGTTCCTTTAAGGGAATATGGCCAGGGGGTCCGAAAGGAGTCCCGTCCAGTCACTTTCTGAGGGGAACATGAAGTCAACCCCACCAGGGAGGCTAAACTGGTCAAAATTACTGACCTAGTCTTGCCAACAACCTTTCTGTTTCCTGAACGGAGTCTCTCACAAAATCCAATAGGGAAAAACTGCAATTAATGGCAGTAGTTCACTCACAAACCGGATCATAGAGACGTCATCCTGGAGAGTAGAACTCAGCATAGCGCTTGTTAACCCTTGCAAACGAGGTGAGTAACTACTCGATCCTGGATCTACAAAGATCCAGTGCTTCAAAGCCCTGTGGAGGCTGGTCACTCTAATAAGGGGGGGGCGACACCAGCTCTTGGGCTGGCCTCATGAGAGTCCTTCGACCTTCCGACCAGACTTAGGGAGTTAAGTATTCAAACAGAGCGATCCTCAGATAGATTCTGGAACACTATGCTCAACCTGATAAGTACTGACCAGGCTCTGGGCTAAAATCAGGGAGGCTTCATGGGGCCTGCAACATGATATTTAATGCCTTTGTAATGTTAAGCATCCAACTCGTATGGAGGAGGCTTCAAGGAGGCCTGTTAAGGCCTAACTACTTGATAGCAAGGATGTCTGCAAAGCCATCAGAAGCCTAGGTGCTCTCACAGACATTTCTGTGGGCCTGGTTATACTTATTAACATTGCCAACAGGCAGTGTACTTAGCAGAAGTGCTATCAATCCTTTAAAGCAAGGAAAGTACAATCTTACGCTACCAGAGTTTCGAGGAGGCCTACAGCTTCGAAAGTCATGGGCGTCAGCCCGGGCAGTGCTTTGGCTCTAAAGGAGCATACTCAACCATCCCAAGGTAGGGTAGCGCTACACACAGCCTACGACGTAGCTACGGCGGCAGTTCGACGCAGAAGTATAAATAGGCCTTAAGCCACATATCGAGGCGGCCCCATGAGGGCCGGCACATGAATATTATATGTCTGAAGTTCAGAGTTGTAATCTCAAAACGACTCTCAAAAGTGAGAGGAGAACTACTGCTCCAGTATAAGGTGGCTATCAAGGTGGCTTGACGAGGGCCAACGCTTGATTCTGTAGTTTTATCTGGAGCTTGACACTAAGGGCTGCAACAACGAATCGATAAAATCAATTAAAATCGATTATTAAAAGAATCGATTACGAATTTCATCATCGATTCGTTGTGTCGCGCGACTATTGTGCCACTCAATAAGTCGTGGAGATTTTTTGAGTATAAATAAAAAAAAGTTGAGTTGAGTGCGGAGCGGAGCAGAGCTATGCGACTGGACAAAAGCGAAGCGAACTCCACGAGCGAGCGACACTGCACGAGAGAGACCGAGTGTGTCCGAGAGCGCGCTCGACAGTGTGCGAGAGAGACCGAGTGTGTCCGAGAGTCCGCAAGCGACAGTGCGCGAGAGAGACCGGGTGTGTCTTAGCATTTAATTGGTACATAGTAATATATAATTACTATATAAGAGGCATGGAAGTTCGATAAATGGACAACAATATAAATAAAACCAACAATTAAATTCTTAACACTGAATTAGCAGACTGTAATTTGAATCAGATAGACAGAAGATGAAAACACTTTCTTGTCTGTCCCAAGTACCACGACAAGGGGAATATTTTTTCCACAATTTTCAGCACTGAATTTTTCATTCTTTACTCTAAATGACTCAGAGAAACTTCACTATATGCTCGGAAAGGATGAGCTGCAAAATACCTTACACACCATACCAGGTGGTCAATCCATTGTATTTGTTTTTATTGTTTTATTTTTATTTTATTATTTTATATTGTATTTATATTTTATATACATTGTATTTATAATTAATATTAGGATAGACTAGAGATATTATCTGACAGCTCAGGTCCCTTTAAACAAAATATACATCTTTTTGCGCACTTTATTTTAAAAAAGCCTATATATTTGGCAGATGTATTTTTAATTACTTTAACAGCTCAGGGATGTTCAAGGAGCAACCTGTTTGTGAATTTGCAACCTGCACTGTGAATTTACACTGTCAGTTCTGTTTTTGAATAAAGGGTTGGAAATTATTTTTATTTTTTTATCCGATTCATCGATTCATTGGAAAAATAATCGACAGATTAATCGATTTATTAAAATAATCGTTAGTTGCAGCCCTACTTGACACAGCAGTAGCCTCCAGATAAGGAAGAAGCCATCTCACGCAGAAATGTCTGTTTGATGCTCGGATGAACAGTGGCCTGACTAGAAATTTTTTGTATAATACGGCCAACCTGTTCACTACCACAGATTGGCACTACCCACTATATAAGCCTGACAGCTCTAATCAGAGGAGTCCTATGGGAAGGGTATGCATAGCCTACCTATATATGGGAACTTCAGGGAACGACATTCACAAAATGGAGGCCATAAAGAGCTTGAAAGAGCGCACTTACTACCAAACCCGACGCCAGACCTACAGAAGGGTTCAGAATCCAAATTGAAGGAATCACTCATCACAGGTCCAGCCTCAGGGCTGATGCAAGAAGCGCCTGGGGTGTAGGAAGTGTGCAGATTCGGACCGCAGTGTTATGCAAGATTTAATGCAGCCGAGCACGCCTTCGCCTCTCTGAACTTTCCCATCACTGTCTCAACAGAGGTGCCGAAAAGTTCAGAAGGCGACACTGGTGCATCGAGAAGAAAAGCTTTCTTTCTCCCCAATGCAATCCAAGTTCAACCACAGATGCCTTTCCCTGGCCACCATCGCCGCCATCGAGTTCCTCCGATCGCTGCGGCTGTTTGTATAATTGCCCGGAGAGCTAATCTGTAGTGCGGTGACGCTCGTTTTCACTGTTTCACCCCGACCTTGGTCCAAATCTTTCAGCAGATCAGCGTGGTATGCTTGCAACACAGCCATTGTGTGCAAGGCATCACCAGCCAGACCCGCCATTGCGTATGCCCTGCCTTTTAAGTGCGATGTTTGTTTAAAAGGCAGGGCCAGAGCACTTAGTAGCCATGTTTCCACTGTTGGGTCAGTGCGAGCCAGGGCTTTAAACGGGCCGTGCCGGGCTAAAAGCCTCGGGCCTGAAGCACAGAGCCCAAAACACACTGCGTTTTATAAAATAATATAAGTTTTAAATATAAAAAAAAAGGAAGTTTTATCAAAAAACTAATCAGAAAGAAATCACTGGAAACTAGCGTGATCGCAAAACAAACATGATAAAAGCGACCGTTTGCTGGCATTTTTGTTGTTTACTTGAATATTTAAAACCCAAGAATTGATGTTTTACCACAGGCTTACAATAAAAAGTGATACATTGATCATTATGAATTAATTTGTGTCAAAATTGCACATTAGTCACACAGAAATAAAGTGGTTTACCGTTAGGTCTATTTCAAAAAAGAAAGAGGATAGACTTACTTATTCAGTCGCGTCTGTTTCTGTTTATTTGGTAGTTACAGGACATATTTACATCACATTTAGAAAGAATGATAATTTCTACAAACATGCCACCAAAAATATGACCTGAGGAGCTTTAGCACTCTCTCCCAGTAGGCTATACAGTTATATTTTCAGTCAGAGAAACAGAGGAAGCTCCCGCAAAAAAAGTTGCTTTATTTTATGATAGTCCGGTATAAAGAGATGAGACGTAGGCTACTGACAGATAAAATAAATACATTATTGTGATAGCCTTTATGATTTGTCAAGCATTCATATTTACAATGTTTACAATGGTAATGGTTAGCATGCATAGTCTTTTGCATCGCGTATAAATATTTCTACCTTTCTGGAAAGAAACTGTTCGTAAAGTCTGCCACGAGCGGTCTCTTCCATCAGGCGCTCCTACGGCAACAAAGCCTCGCTGAATGCATTCCATAACACTCACAACTCATCATACGCGGGGCAGGGTGGCTGTGAGGGTTCGGGTTGTAAATCTTCTTCACCCTCATCAGCCATCTCCTGCTTTCTTGGGCTGCCAGCAGAGCACTCGCTGTCAGATCAGAGAATGTTAGTGACAACACATCCTCATCCAGCAGCTCAAACTCGCAAGCCTCCGAGGGTCATGAGAGATAAAAAACTCTCTTAAACTCCTCGGCAAGCTCCCTCTGAAACCCCATGATTCTAGTCTCTGCTCTGCCTCAGCGCGAGCGGGACCTGAATCGCCTGGCACAGATGTCTGTCCCTCTTCCCTCAAGAAGAGGGCCAGACGAGAGCAGAGTTTTCTTAGAGGAAAACTCTCACATTCTGCACAATCAGATCCCTCAAGAGCTGATCGTGTGTGCTCTGAGCCCAAACAGTAAACGCACAAGTTGTATGTGTCATCTGGTGTCAGAAACCTGAGACACGGATCCACACACTTCTTGAAACGCTTATCATTTGCCATAATTGTTCTTACCTTTTTCAGGTGATTGCAAATCAGACCCTTTTATACTTGCGGGTCGCACTAGTAGTGACGTCATGTTGCCGGTCAATATCGATTGCCGTGATTGGATAGTTTTTCAGACACCGGTTCACATGGAGGTCGTTCCCCAATGGTGTCATCGACGCATCCCTTTCGAAAGGGAACTTCCTGGTTCATTCTCAAAGTTGTTTCTTCTGATTGAGTCTCTCATATAGGGCTGAAAACCAGTATTTTCGCTGTCAGTCATATTGCTTATCCTCCTGGGGGTAAAAAGTAATTAGCCAAGAGACTACCGCTATGCAGAGGAGTGCACAGCCATTACTTTTAAAATATAGTAATTATATTATATAGTAATTATAATTATGTCTTAATTATGTTCGGCCAATCATCAACCTAACCACAGGCTCTACTCGTCAGCAGAATGATAACCCCAAAAACTCAGACATACCAGAAAACCTTTTAAATGAAAAAATAATAGAACATGAAACACTATCAGATCTCCCCCTATATTAATATTGAGCAAAACACATTAAATAACACTTCATTTTAACATTTGACCTCCTTTAACAGTCAGAAGCAAAGCATGCTGGGAACTGGAAATCTGTTGTAACTCATTCCGTGAATGTGTGTGTATGTGTGAACTTACATTCACATTTATATGGGTACATGTATGTGCAATTTAAAGTATGTACACAATAAAGGATAAAACCTTGTGAATATTACATGTAATGCTATTTTTGTCTTCATTTATAAATATTTGAAATGTATTAATATAAAGCCATACATGGTCAATGCATATATTGTTCTTGAGGGGCGGTAATTGAGATTGAATCATAAGACGCTGTCAAAGGTTGTACATTTACAATTTTAATTCTGATGCTTTCGATTTTCTCAGTGAAGAAATTCATAAAGTCATTACTACTAAACTGTAATGGGATATCTTGTTCAAGTAATTAATGTTTATTTGTTAATCTAGCCACTGTACTAAATAAAAACCTTGGATTGTTTTGGTTATTTTCTATGAGTTTGCGGAGATGCTCAGCCGTGGCTGCTTTAGAGTCTTTTTATAACGAGAAGTGCTGTCTTTCCACGTGATTCTAAAGACCGAGTGAGTTTATCTCCATTTGCGCTCTAGATTACGAGTTTCTCTCTTGATAGCATAAGGTAGTACTTTTGTACCATTGTACAGTAATTTTCTCTCTGACCTTTTTTAATCTGATCGGTGCAACAGTTTCTAATGTACTAGAGAAAATGGTGCTCATACTGCTAGTCATTTTCTCTAGTTCATTTGTGTGTTTGGGTACACTGAGCTCCGATGCGCTTGTCACCATTCAGGGTACCTGTGCAGCGACATCGAGAACACAAGCACCAGGAAAGCAGTGAAAGTGCACCTTACCTTTTAATTGAGGTTTTGAATGATTTGTTCTGATGACAAATTTTTCTTGGACATAGGTAAGCAGCTACTTCAAGATAATTTTTTAATTGGGTTGATAGAAAAGATACCCATGTCATCACTAATGTCTGTTTTGCTTTTGTGATGTTTCCACATTACAGTAATATCATGCAAAGTTTTCATGATGGAGGAGGCTGTCCTCATTTCCCAAAGAGTGCCAAAGCTCTGTAATAAACAGTTTTCTCAGACACACATTAATCTTTCATTCCTTCATTCCACATATTGTTTTGAAACTTTCCTTGTCTTTTCAAACTGAGTTACATTCAAGGAGCAACTGCCTCCTTACTTGTTTTATTAACATTGCAAACATGCATGTGTTGTTAAATTTAAATATATTTACTTAAAATCTCAGGAGACTTCAAATAATTTCTTTTTTGGTCAACTTGAGTTTGGCTGACAAAAAAAGTTTGGCAATCCCCCTTACAATGTTGAAGATCAGAAATTGTGCAACATGCCTTTGTTTTTCATTGTATGTATACTTGTAAATGAGGAAAAACACATCTTGTGTTTTACTTAACATATTTTGATGAGTTAAAGTAATGTAAAAACATATGTTGTCATAACATATTTTTTTTACAGTGCACACCACTATGGATCATTAAAGGGTTCTCTTACGAGAGGTCTCTCGTACTGCGTAAGTATCTTATGCTAGGGGAAAATCCCTTTTCCGCGAGATATTGAAGCCAAAAAATTATCCTTTAATTTTGTATTAATGTAAAACGCGTTGCGGCAGCATGCAGACATAGGCGAGACAGCTCACGCGCCTATTGGCTGCTCTGCGGCAACTGCATCAGCCTATCGAGCGAGGCCTATCGTGACGTCAGATCCAATGCGTCACATCCCGCCGAAACGGGCGTGGCTTAGGCCTATAAATAAGGCTCGGAGGCAGCTGATATCTGATTTTTCATCTCTTCAGCGAAGCTCTCGCATCGCTGGATCAGGAGAGAGAAGCCGCGCCGTCTGAAAAAGCCTCTCAGCGGGACGAGCCATTTCTGAAGCTGCTGGCCACGCCGCCTTCTACTGCCGTTCCCGCTGCGCTATCCGGCGCCTATATCCTTTCACTCTCTGTTCTGTGTGTGTGTGTTCGCCGGCGCGACACACACTCTCTAAAAGAGCTAGCGTCTTTCTAAAGATGCCTTCCTGCGGCTCGTGCAGAGCCCCACTCAGCGACGGGGACCGCCATGTTATCTGCGTTTCCTGCCTGGGTGAAGATCATGCAGCTCTCGCGCTCGCTGACGGCGGCTGCCTATGGTGACTCTGAGGACTCGCCTGGCAGTTTTCTCTGAGTCTGCACCCCCGCCCACTGTGTTGCCGCCCCGTAAAAAGCGCCGTGCTCAGCGGGTCCCGGAACCTTCTCCAGTCCGCCAAAGCTCGCCGGTTCGCCCGCTTGCTTCACCGGCTTCGATTGAGTCACTTCCTGACGGACAGCGGCCGTGGTCTGCCGCCGCTTCTGTTGATGATGCTGACGAGAAAGCCGCGTCTGGGGAGGATGATACCTGCTCTCTTCTGGCGTCGGGCAGTGAGGATTGGGCGAGCTCTGTGGATCTCGCGCCCTCTGCTCGTGAACCGTCAAGCAAAAGAGCTAGCATCGAGACGGAGCTGATGCGTATACTCGCGCAGGCCGCGGCGAGCCTCGGCCTCGAGTGGTCAATGCCTGAGCTGCCCTCTCACAACCGGCTGGATGGATTCTTCCTTCCTGGGGATCGCGCTTTGCCTACGTCCAAACCGGCACCCTTTCTTCCTGAGTTACACGAAGAAGTCGCCAAGGCTTGGAACGCCCCCTTTTCAGCTCGAACGCGCTCTTCTGTTTCACTGGCATTCTCCGCCGTTGACGATGCCAAAAACAGAGGATACCATTCGCTCCCGCCGGTCGAAGAGGCGATAGCAGCCCACCTTTGCCCGCCCTCTGCTGGACGGCGTGCTAAGCCGGCGCTACCCTCTAAAGCCTGCCGCACGACGTCAACCCTGCTCGGCCGTTCGCTCCCGCCGGTCGAAGAGGCGATAGCAGCCCACCTTTGCCCGCCCTCTGCTGGACGGCGTGCTAAGCCGGCGCTACCCTCTAAAGCCTGCCGCACGACGTCAACCCTGCTCGGCCGCGCTTTCTCCGCCGCTGGGCAGGCTGCGTCAGCGCTGCACACGATGGCCACCCTGCAAATTTTCCAGGCCGATCTCCTCCGTAAGCTGGACGAGAAAGGACCAGAAGCAATTTGCGTGCCAGACTTAAGGAGTGCCACGGACCTCGCTCTCCGCGCTACTAAGTCTGCTGCACAGGCCATAGGACGGAGCATGTCCTCTCTCACTGTCGCTGAGAGGCACTTATGGCTGACGCTCTCAGAGATGTCTGAGTCTGAGCGCACCGCGTTCCTCGACGCCCCGCTTTCTTCTACTGGCCTCTTTGGATCTTCCGTCAACGACTTTGTGGAGAGATTCGCTGAGGTGCAGAAAGCGTCACAGGCCATGAAGCACTTCTTACCGAAGCGCTCCAGTTCCGCAGCGGGCCGTGCGAAACCGTCTGCTCGGAGCTCACAGCCACAGCCTCCGCCCCCCGCCGCCTCGTCGCAGCGCCGACGGGCCTGAAGCTCGAGGCCACGCTCTCGCTCGACTAGCCGCCGCCACGCTCCGCGTGGGCCACGGCCTAGGATTGCGGTGAAGCCTGAGGCCCCGAAGTCGTCCTAGCAAGCCTAGGAAAACTACGGTGTTCGAATCCCGCCGCGGCCGGACTTCCACCGAAACTCATCGCTCGTTCAGTTCCAAGAAATGTGACTGTTCCAGTGTATTCTGCAGTAAACAAGCCGGAACAGCTGCCCGCTTGCCTGCACACAAATGCCGTTTTTACGGCTACCCAGATAAATCCCATAAAGAGTGTATTTTCTGGTGTCCCGGCCACGGCCGATGGTGCTATGAGTGTAACATAGTAAATGTGCCCACTGCCCAGTGCCCACAAACACTATCTTCTGCATGTCTCACGGTTTCTGTAAAAACGAAACCAGTGTGCATTCACTCTGCTCAGGCAGAAAATGCACTCGATGCAGTATATGTGCCCGCTATCCCGCGCCCACATTCACTCACAGACATGACAAGTCCCACGGGACTCGCCCATCCCTCCCTCCCTCGGTTGACCACCGCAGGGGGGTCGAGCACGGGCAATCTGCCCGCTGTGATCAGCGCGCCCCCCGCCTCGAATGTCGCGAGCATGACGCTTATGTTACAGCACACCGAAACTCCTCTGTCGCCGAGCGACCAGAGCGCGCTTCGCATTCAACCCCTAGCCATCCATGCAGATGCATGGGCAACGCTTCCCGGGGTTTCGGAATGGGTGCTAGACATTATAAAGAGAGGCTATTCGCTACAGTTCTGTCGACGCCCTCGGCGCTATGCGGCGCACGTCGAAACCACGGTGAAAACAGAAGTAGCACACCTACTTCGAGCCGAAATATCGAAACTGTTGAGCAAAGGGGCAATAGAGCCTTTATCTCAAGCTCAGAGCGAAGGGGGGCTGTACAGCAGATACTTCCTGGTACCGAAGAAAGATGGGGGTCTCAGGCCCATACTAGATCTAAGACATCTGAACAAAGCATTGGCGAAACGCCGGTTCAAGATGCTCACAACCAGAAAGATCCTCGCGCAAATTCGCCGAGGAGACTGGTTTATGTCAATAGATCTGAAGGACGCGTATTTTCAAATACAGATAGCGTCACGTCACAGGCAATTCTTGAGATTCACCTTCGAAGGCCAGGCATATCAGTACACAGTCCTACCGTTCGGCTTGTCCCTAGCACCCCATACATTTACGATGTGCATGGACGCAGCGCTTGCGCCCCTCAGACTCCGGGGCATGCGAGTATTGAACTACTTGGGCGATTGGCTGATTCTAGCTCAATCGCACTCAGAGCTTATAGAGCACAGGACCGTTTTACTCGAACACCTCGAGAATCTAGGTCTCAGAGTCAATTGGGCGAAGAGTTCTCTGATCCCCAGTCAGATAATATCTTTTCTGGGCACGGAACTGGACTCGCTGTCTATGATAGCGCGACTGTCACCACAGTGCGCACTGGACATTCAGCACACAGCGAGCTCTTTCCGCTGCGGCGCGACCGTCCCGCTCAGGAAATTTCAGAAGATGCTGGGTCTCACGGCCTCAGCATCATCAGTTCTCCAGCTGGGCTTGCTCCGTATGCTGACGCGTTTTCGTCCCCTGATAAGGGGTCACCACGTTTTGGTCCGCTCGGACAACATGTCGGTGGTGTCCTACATAAATCGCCAGGGCGGTCTCAGATCCTGAAACCTACACAGGTTGGCGGAACGCCTTCTGGTGTGGGCTCAGCGCAACCTGCGCTCGCTGAAAGCAGTGCACGTGCCTGGGCTCCAGAATTTGGGACCAGACAGACTGTCCAGGAACAACGTTCCGGCAGGCGAATGGTCTCTACACCCGCACACAGTCGAACTGCTGTGGGAGAAATTTGGCAGAGCGAAAGTAGACCTGTTCGCGTCTCACGAAAACGCTCACTGTCCAGAATTTTTCTAGAAGAGCAGGAACGCGCTGGGTCAAGTGTGGCCGCGCTGCCTGCTCTATGCTTTTCCCCCCGTCTCTCTCCTGCCCCAGGTGATAGAACGGATCAGGGAAGAGGGATGCTCAGTGCTGCTCGTAGCGCCGCTCTGGAAGAGCCAACCGTGGTTCCCAGTTCTGATGCAGCTAGCAGACACTGCCCCGTGGCCAGTGCCAGTGAGGAGGGACCTCCTCTCTCAGGCCAAGGGCTCAATTTGGCATCCTCACCCGGAGCTGTGGTCCCTTCATGTATGGACCATCAACGGGTACCCGCTGACCTCCCAGAGGGAGTGTTAAACACTATCACTCAGGCTAGGGCCCCGTCTACTCGACGGCTCTGTTCCTCGAAATGGTCAGTGTTTTCCGGCTGGTGCAGAGCTCGGGGCATTTCACCCCCAGACTGCGGGGTGACGGAGGTTCTCTCCTTCCTACAAGAGCTGCTGGATAAGGGCAGGACCCCTTCCACGCTCAAAGTTTATGTGGCGGTTATAGCAGCGTTTTCTAAACCAATGCTTGGTCAGTCAATAGGAAGGAACGATTTAGTCATCCGCTTCCTTAGGGGAGCTAGGAGGCTGAATCCTCCCAGACCTCCCTCAGTCCCTGTGTGGGACCTTTCTACAGTGTTGGAGGCCATGAAAGGTGACCCATTCGAGCCTATCCAAACGATTGATTTTAAACACTTGTCTTTCAAAACAGTGTTTCTTCTGGCTCTCGCTTCAGTGAAGCACATAGGTGACTTACTCCGTGAGCGCGACGGGCTCTCCGTGAGCGCGACGTGCATGGAGTTTGGGCCAAATGACTCGAGAGTCATACTCAAACCTAGGCACGGTTATGTTCCAAAATCCCTCAACACACCGTTTAGGGCTCAGGTCATTTCCCTGTCAGCCCTACCGGTCTCTGACGAGGAGGGAGACGCAAGCTTTCTTTGTCCAGTCAGGGCGCTAAGAGCTTATGTGTCTCGCTCGTCTGCCTTCAGACAGACAGAGCAGCTATTTGTTTCATTCAGCGGGCGTTCCAAGGGACTAGCTGCATCGAAACAGAGCCTATCCAGGTGGATAGTTGATGCTATAGCGCTAGCATACACTACCAAGGGCTTGCAGTGCCCGTTGGGTGTCAGAGCGCACTCCATGAGGGGCATGGCCTCATCGTGGGCTTGGTCCAGTGGGATTGCCTTGCAAGACATATGTATGGCGGCAGGCTGGGCCTCCCCGTCTACATTCATAACGTTTTATAACCTAGAGGTTCCCGCCTTACAGGCCAGGCTGTTGTCGATCTAGACGAATCAGTACTGTCTGTTTCGGGGGCTATCGATTCAGAATACTGAGACCACTGGGCGCTCCCCACTGATCGACCATAAATTGTTGTGGGCAAATTGCATAAGACCCGCATTTTTCCTCATCAGTTCAGGCCGAGTCCTGCCCTGTCTGTATGATATGATGTTAAGCACTTCGCGTCTCTGACGCTGCTGTATGTGGGAAGGTGTGGCTCCCCCCCCCTTTCCAGGACTCTCTGTGAGTTCACTTGGTGATAATGCACTAAATGAACCCCGGTCGTTTTCGCCTTTGGGTCTACTGGTGTTAGATCCCAGCACGCACGGCGTTTTACACTGGGTCCCCTAGCGTAAGATACTTACGCAGTACGAGAGACCTCTCGTAAGAGAAAATGATCCCATAATGTACTCACCCTGTATATAACTTTCTTCTTTCATCTAAACACAATCGGGGTTATATATATAAAAAAAAAATCCTGGCTCTTCCAAGATTTATAATGGGCGTGAATAGTATGGAATTAATTTTGTGCCAATAATAATGAACGTAACTTTTACATTTACATTTACATTTATTCATTTAGCTGACGCTTTTATCCAAAGCGACTTACAATTGCTATACATGTCAGAGGTCGCACGCCTCTGGAGCAACTAGGGGTTAAGTGTCTTGCTCAGAGACACATTGGTGTCTCACAGTGGATTCGAACCCGGGTCTCTCACACCAAAGGCATGTGTCTTATCCACTGCGCCATCACCACCCACAACTTTTCAAGAAACTAATAAAAATATAAACTGAAACTGAATAAAATATCTTTGAAACTGAAAAAGAATAAATCGCAGGCAAATTTTTTTACTTTGTTTTTAATACACTGCATGTTTTGCTAACTATTTCTCATATTTCTTTTGCTGATCTGAACTTACAAATGCGCTTCCAGAGTTTTCATTTACGCTTCTGAAGTTTTCGTTTACGCTTCTGGAGTTTTCGTTTACGCTTCTGAAGTTTTCGTTTGCTGTTTTGACACATTTCTCTCGTGGAGGTGGGGCTAGGAGCAGTGTGTTCTCATTGGCTACTGAGTTTTTGATTGACAGCTTCTTCACCTGGAAGTGAAGACGTCAGTGGTGTGTTTATGTGTGGATGTGAGCGTCTGTAATCGCATCTTTCTATTTCATTTTAGTGATATTAAGTTTATATCTGTATTTATTTGCTGCTACACTATATTGTTGAAATGATTTCTTATAGAAGGAAGAGTACAGATGAATGATATCATTATCATTAGTCATCGTCGCTATCAGGATACTGGATAGCCTACTCGTGGTAAGTCTGATTTTTTTTTTTTTTTTATTAATACTATACTAATACTATTTATAATACAGTACTGGCTTTTTTCAGGTGGAGAGGCATTTTAGAGCTCAGTGACAGCCCATAACATTATACAGCTGTGTTGTCTTGATTTAACTTAGCCCAATCATTACATGACTTGTTTATCTACATTCGGTTACAGTCTTTGATTAGATCATATTTCCCCCCAGACACCCCAAACAACATTGGGCTAGAGTACTGTACAGTATCTGTACTGTACAGAAAGTACTGTATCAGTCAATGACCGATGCCATAGGACCAGAGCGCTGTCAATCACTGCCTGATACAACTTTGGCAATGTAAAGCCTTTTTTTTTTACCATGCCAATAAAGTTATTTAAACCTGAATTTCTCAATTGCTGATTAATTTGCGATGCAGAGTTTTTGAGAGACACGTCTCTGTTCATAATATGTAAACACTCAATTATTTTTAAGTATCGCCCTGGTCGCAATATTTATTCTGATTACTTTTGTGTGATAAAGATGATATAGGGCTATACAGCCATCTACTGGTTACACAACAGTATTACAGATGATAAATGCTGCATGACTCCGAGGTAAATATTTAGTACTGTAAAATCCCTTAAAACATTTATATAATTTGTTTGGAATAAATATTTTAAGTCTGCAACTTGTTACTGTATGTGGGAGTTCAAAGCAGTTTGTATTGTTAGATTATAATACATTTCCTCTCTCATTTTCCAGGGAGTGAAGCAACTTTTCCATAAACAAAATTCTGATGCTGACTCAGAGGATGGAGTGATAGTACCAGAGATCCACTGTCCCTATCACACAATAATCTTACTTTGTTCAGACACATCATCTTTGAATGACTGGGATCTTGATCTTCAGACACCTGATTTATTTTATTTTAATATTATAAACTAGCAAATATTTCAATTTCCTCTAGATTAAAACAAACACAGTTCACAAGTACACAAGAGGTTGCACTTTATTCTTATTAGTCTATGCTGATCTTGGATTAGCATACCAACAGCATATGAATGTTAAGGGCATAGTTCACCCAAAAATAAAATTCTCACTTATTTTACTCACCCTCATGCTGTCCCAGATGCATTTTACTTTCTTTCTACAGATAAACATGATTTAAGATTGTAAGGAAAGTAATCCATCTCTGCGAGTCCTAAAGACGCTTTAAAAACCACACACAGTGACCGTGACGGTAATCCATGTGACCTCAGTGGATGAATCAATGCCTTCTGAAGTGAAACAATAGGCTAGATAAAAGAAATACTAATAATGTAACTTAACTATTAAAAATCACTTCCGACCAACTGTCTTACAATCCACTTGTATTATATGGACTCACAGAGATGGATTATTTCCTTAAAAATCTTTGTTTATGTGAAGAAGAAAGTCATATACATCTGGGATGGCATGAAGGTGAGTAAATTAGAGAATTCTCATTTTTTGGGTGGACTATCCTTGTACTGCTTGTATCCAGTCACTGCTTTGTTACTTGTACTGCAACAGGAACTGTTCAAAGAATCATTGCAACATTTAAAATGTATATGAATTTTTAAAATGCATTCTGTATTTGTAATTTTTCAAATTGTGTAGTAATGTACATCATGAGAATACTGTGCATTACATGTATATTATGCAGTTAATGTTTTGTGGATTCTGGTCTTTCCTGTCACAACATAATTGCATTCAAGACTTTCACTTTGATACTTGTGTATATGCTTTAGTGACAAAGAATGTAAATTTATTTCAATTCATATTTTCAATTACATTCATTTAACTGGTGTCAGAATGAGAGTCGTAGATCCAAATGCAAGCAAGCAGTTTATTGGTGACAGACAGAAACAGGGATAACTCAAAACACCACGTATAGCAGGCTGGCGACCAGACTACTACAATCCCAGGAGAGTAAGAGTGACAGGAATAAACCCAGCGCAGATGCGAACTGGAACTGGATGAGAACTCCAAAACGATCTCCAGAAGCCTGGATTCACAGACGAGATCGAGGAAATAACTCCGCAAGGAAACTCTGACACAGGAACTGGGTAAGAGCACAAACAAGAGTGACGAACCGACACATGCAATAATCACTCATGCTAGATATAGGCAGCTAACAAACAGAATTAACTAGCTGCAGCTGCGGACTGTCTAAGTGATCAGCTGGTTTCTAAGCAACAAACAAGCAACACACAGATCCCACACCCACAAACATACCAACAGATACACAAAATGAACACATGATCGATGAACCGTGACAGTACCCCATCCCCTAAGAGTGCCTCCTGGCACTCCCAGGAGAGCCTACCTGGCGATTGTAATCATCGATAAAGGCGTTAAGAACAAGAGGAACAGGTGAGCACACTCAGGTAAACAAGGACTCAAACAAGGGAGCAGAGAACATAAGGAACAGGTGACAACACTGACAAACGAGGACTCCATCTAGACAAGAGGGCGTGATACAGGGAAACAAGGAGGAAGGAACAGGAGCACATGGCCAACACAAACAGAGCCATATGTTGAAGTACAACACAAACATAGATACATGAAACAGACAGAGACAAAGCTGCCAGGGCAGAACCCTGACAGTACCCCCTTCTAATGGACGCCTCCAGACGTCCAAACCAGGCATAGAAGTCCACAGGGGCAACAACTGGGGAGGTGGGTAGGGCGAAAACATGGAAGTCCCAAACTGACCAGGGAACACAGAGGGAGGGATGGGGCAGGTAGGAACAGAACCGGGAAAAAAGTTCAAGGCTGACAAAGGAGGTGCCAGCTTAGGGGAACCATAACCAGGAAATGCAGAGGGTGGGATGGGAGGAATGGGAACTTGATAAGAGGCACTCTTGGACACAGGAACTGGCCTAACTGATCTGGGCTTGACAGACTTGGGGGCAAAGACAGAACTGGTAGGATCGGTGAAGGTCTTGGAAACCAGTAGTGGGACTGACTCAGGTGCTCCCTCCTGGGTAGCGCTGGCGTGCAAGGTGACTGACTCGGGAGCGCCCTCCTGAGCTGTGCTAGCGTGCACGGGGACTGACTCAGGAGCGCCCTCCTGGGCTGCGCTCTCAGGAACAGCGGACTCGGGAACAGCTTCCTCTGAAGCCGGCTCGGAAACAGCGCTCTCTGTAGCAGACTCGGGAACAGCTTCCTCTGAAGCTGGCTCAGAAATAGCTTCCTCTGAAGCTAGCTCGGAAACAGCGCTCTGTATCAGACTCGGGAACAGCCTCCTCTGAAGCTAGCTTGGAAACAGCGCTCTCTGTAGCAGCTTCAGGAACAGCGCTCTCTGTAGCAGCTTCGGGAACAGCTTCCACTGAAGCTGGCTCGGAAACTGCTCTCAGCAGCGGTCACTGGAACTGAGTTCACAGGAGTGGATACTGGGACCGCTCTCTCAGCAGCGGGCGCAGGGACCGCCTTCACAGCAGCGGGCGCACATTCTGTGGTAACAGATTTGG
The DNA here is from genome assembly GCF_963993115.1 of Abramis brama. Taxonomy (NCBI): domain Eukaryota; kingdom Metazoa; phylum Chordata; class Actinopteri; order Cypriniformes; family Leuciscidae; genus Abramis; species Abramis brama. Next base: position 26,394,370 of record NC_139973.1, read on the forward strand.
CAGAAATTTCTAGGGACTTGACAAGATTTGTAAGACATTCAGAGAAGGCTTCTGCAGCAATAAGAACAGGCATCTTGGAACTAGCCTCTGCGAACATGTCAGGACTGGTAGAAATTGTCTCGGAGGGAATGACACTACTAGTCAACGGCTTATAAATTGATTTCACTGGATTTGATACCTCAGGAACCACTGGATCTGGAACTTGAGAATGGAAAATCATAGACTGTCTTGTGCGGGCCTCTCTCTTCTTCCTCTTTCAACGAGCTGATACTGTTTGCTGGACTGCCTGTGTAACATCTTTAGCTAACTCAGCCAACCCAGGCAGAATAGCAGTAACCTTCGGCGACTCAGCAGTGACTGAAACAGACTTGGCAGACTCTGGTTCTTGAATAACAAATTTATTCAGATTTTGAATCCCACTTACTGCGATTAACAAGGTACCTAGCGAAACCCCAGAAATCCAGGATCTCCAGCCCCTTCATCTCCCACCGAGGCAAAGGGTCATCAAGGCAGGAGTTAAAGATGTCCTTGAGAGCAGCGTCATTATGATCTACCCCCACAGACATGGTCCAAAAGAATTGGGCAAAACCCCCCACCTCAGAGCCATCCTGGTGAAGAGCAGTGAGACCACAATGACGAGCCATTCTCTCCCGCATGTTAGCAGGTGGCAGAATCTTGATGCTCATTCAGCTGAGTCCTGAACTGGCCCGTACATTCTGCAATTTCGCCGTGCTTGCTGGATCCATTTATGGTCGGTTCATTCTGTCAGAATGAGAGTCATAGATCCAAATGCAAGCAAGCAGTTTGTTGGTGACAGACAGAAACAGGGATAACACTCAAAACACCATGTATAGCAGGCGGGCAGCCAGACTACTACAATCCCAGGAGAGTAAGAGTGACAGGAATAAACCCAGTGCAGATGCAAACTGGAACTGGATGATGAGAACTCCAAACGATCTCCAGAAGCCTGGGTTCACAGACAAGATCAAGGAAATAACTCCGCAAGGAAACTCTGACACAGGAACTGGGTAAGAGAGCACAAACAAGAGTGACGAACTGACACCATGCAATAATCACTCCCGCTAGATATAGGCAGCTAACAAACAGAATTAACTAGCTGCAGCTGCGGGCTGATTAAGTGATCAGCTGGTTTCTAAGCAACAAACAAGCAACACACACACAGATCCCACACCCACAAACATACCAACAGATACACAAAATGAACACATGGATCGATGAACCGTGACAGGTTGTATAAGTCACAATTGAAACGGTTGATGATTGTTAAAATATATTTACAATTTTAAATGTTAGAAGATAGTATTAATTAAATGAAATAACTAAATACAATTATCAATTTAAAAAAAAATGGCAACAAGAACATTCTTTGTGTGACATATGTAATGAAATGCCCTTTGAGGTCTGTATCTGACAGCAGGCCACAATTGTAATTTTCCTATTGTTTAAATTCCTCTTATTTAAGTGATCATTAATTTTGATGGTGTAAATGTATATCATGCTAACAATGAGTAGTGTGATGGCCATGGTTGCCAACCTTTTTTGATGGCTGAATATATCACACGTTTGCTAGTATTCTCTTTAAATTGTAACAGCTGAACCTAATCAGAGCCTAACATGCAAAAGAATCATCAGGAATAAACAAATATTCTCCGAAAACATTGGACACTATACAATATTTTAAGTATTATATACAGTACTTTAATGTACAATTGACCCTTCGCTAAGCCACGCCCAAAAACCGCCACAGGCCAATCGTGGCTTAGCAACTGTAACTAGGCGCGGGAGGTCTGGCAAGCTTTCGAGCGAGGGAAACATGCCGAAGCGTTGTGCGTATGGATTGTGCAAATCTGATACCCGGTATCCTAAAAGTTTTGACGGGGTGGTGGATTTTGTTCCCTTCCCGAAACCTAAAACCCAAGGGGAGAAATGCCAGGCGTCATCTTCATTTATATAGCGCTTTTAACAATGTAGATTGTTCCAAAGCAGCTTTACATTGATAATAGGAAATTAAAAGTAAAGTGTTTTGGCTTTATAGCAGCTCTAGAATAAAGTTATTGTCCAGCTCGTGGATCAAGCAGTGTGATTAAAGGCAAGACGGAGGCTCACTGACATAACTTAACGTTACTTAAAAATATATTTGAGCATTTTGTTAATCGACGGCCAAACCGTTACCCCAATCCGATCGCGACTCTCCCGTTAGTTCTAGTAAAAGTAAAAGGTAGTTAGTAAAAGGAGGGAACATCACGGGGCTTGCCGGAGATCTCCAAGGAAAAGGTTGGTATGCAAACTTAATCAGTTCATAACAGTAAGTTAGTCCGACGTGTGAGCAGTAACGTTAGCCTGGCGCGCTAAAAATATAAGCGGGAGAATGTTATCATTGCAAAATGGTCAGGCTAATGTCTTGCGTTTATTCCACAATACATATGGATAAGCTGTTTGTTTTATAAATATTAGAATATTTTAAAATTTCACTTACCCTGCTGGGCATGCACATAGCTGTTCCTCAAATTTGTGTGTTTCCCATTAGAATGGTCAGCGTACGAGACGGTTGCTGCTTGCGCTGGGACCTAACGTTATGCTTTAACTTCAATTTTGATGAAATTATTCTCTAATCATTTGCATATTATGTCGTGGATATAGCCCTCGAATGCATACTGCAGTATCGCACTCTCGCATTTTCACCTGTTTGCCAAAAATGACTAATTATCTCCTTAGGAATGTCTGAAACCAGTGCATACATACTGTAATAGACGTGCCATGCGCAAAAGCTTGACAGGCGTAGCAACAGTAACTAAGGAGGGCGGGGCTTAGCGAAGGGTCAATTACACCTGAACCAGAGCCATAGAGAGAGAGAGTTGCGACAACGGAAGTTCAAAATGCTTAGTTGTCACGTGATTCGCGTAGACCTCAGATAGTTCCAGGAAGTGCTTCGGAATCAACTAGCATGCTTTAAAACACAAGTTTATTTGATTCAGATGTACTGATAATATACAATCTTATTCTTTAAACGTCTTACCTTTTAAAAGTGCATCACAAACGGTCTGTTCTACCGCGCTGTTGTTACTTCCGGGAACTATTGAGAGGCTCTACGAGCCGCCATTGCTGTAAAAAAAGCGTTCCATTGTTGTCAATGGAGTTGTCGCAACTCTCTCTCTATATGGCTCTGACCTGAACAAACTGAATAGATCTCTTGTGCTCCTAAAAGCTTCTGTCGACAAAGTAGTAGCAGCAGGTAAATACAGATAAAATTAAAAAACAAACCTAACTTAATATCACTAAAATGAAACAGAAAGCTGCGATTACAGACGCTCAAATCCACACATAAACACATCACTGACGTCTTCACTTCCAGGTGAAAAAGCTGTCAATCAAAAACTCAGTAGCCAATGAGAACACACTGCTACTAGCCCCGCCCCCACGAGAGAAATGTGTCAGAACAGCAAACGAAAACTTCAGAAGCGTAAACGAAAACTTCAGAAGCTTAAGCGAAAACTTCAGAAGCGTAAATGAAAACTCTGGAAGCGCATTTGTAAGTTAAGATCAGCGAAATAAATATGAGAAATAGTTAGCAAAACATGCAGTGTATTAAAAACGAAGTCAAAAAATTTGCCTGCGATTTATTCTTTTTCAGTTTCAAAGATATTTTATTCAGTTTCAATTTATATTTTCATTAGTTTCTTGAAAAGTTACGTTCATTATTATTGAGCTGAGATTTTGAAGCCCAAAAAAGACCACCCACTGGAACCAAATATCTCAGGAACCGAATATATTGTAACACCGGCAATCCGCACACGTCACTGGAGTCTCAGCCAATTAGAGCGCGGTAAGGTTTTAAACCGCTGTTGCTGTTCTATTTCTATTTCAAACATCATCTTTTATAATTTTTTTTGATCAACTGAAGTGGTTTAGTTTGTGCCGATGGACTGTGTATTGACATCATCTTGCCTTTAAGCGTAAAATCTCCTCAATGGGATCCGATGAAAAGGGTGAGTTTGTGCTGCTGCCTGATGATAACCATTTGTTTGCGTTAGCCTCATGCTAGCTGGTTTGAAGTGCCACATTATTTATCTGTTATGTTTGTGTAATTTAATGATCAAAATCATCTTCAAATAAAAACATTTTCAAAAGGCAGTTTGTAAATTGTAATGTAGTAATAAACCCTTGTGTTAGTGATGATAACTCATATATCAGCCTGTCAAACTACAGGACACATTTTAGTTAAAATATGAGATTTTTTTTTATACTTGTAACGTTAAGTAAACTTAGTCGAATAAATGTTAAAATAGATAGTGTCGGACAGTATAATCAGAGATTGAAATTAAGCTTCATTTAACTGACGAGGCTGGACGGCGCGCTGTAGAGCGCCAAACATAGTCCTTTATGGATGGATGGATGGATGCTTGGTTAAAACCATGTTTAGCATAAAGTGTTGATAAAACACTATGTTTTATGTACTGTTTTTGTATAGATTGGGTGGACGTGGCAAACAACGTTTTGTTGAAATGTCACATTAACCTGAGGCTGGAACGGATCTCGGAGTGTGATGCAAATGTGTTTGTGGCTTTGTATGAGGCGATCTTGGGAGAGAAAGTTCCAGGTATTCTCGTTGCTTCAGCCCTGTGCAAAACATTTCTGGCAGGTTTTGCGTTTTTGCCCTCCAGCAATAATGCTGCATTCACGTGCCATCGGAAATGTCATACTTTCCACTTCTGAATTCGTGATTACGATCTCATCGCCTTCAAATTTGGACTTGAGAGAGTGTTCATGTCCATTTAAATATTTTTTTTTTAAAATAATTAAGACACAGGTAATATTATCTACTATAATTCCGAAAGCACGTGAAGGCAGCATAAGTCTGACGCTTTCTCTTCTCTCCTTAAGAGTTATGTTATACAGTGTGGGTATAAAAAGTCTACATGCACCTGTTAAAATTACAACCTTTTGAGAGGCAAACAATTAATCCATGTAAAATCATGTAATATTTTTCAACATATAAAGCAAATAGAAACTTTTAAGAAGAAAAATCTACAATTATCTTGTTACATAAATGTGCACACCCTTTCATAATGGGGCATGGTACTTTGTTTGTAATTAACCAATCACATTAAAACTCTTACTAAAAAAAGATAGTTATTGATATCCTCTTGCCATTTAAGTGTTGCTGATTAACCCTGAATAAAAATCAGGGGCCATATTCACAAAACATCTTAAAGGTACAATAATAAAAGTAAAAAAATATCCAAAAACCACTGGCACAGTGTTATATATTTCGTTCAATTGTGTACTTAAGTTATCCTAAATGTTTTCAAGAATTTGTAAATTCAGAGAAATCCACAATTTTAAATAGTGCCCGTCACTCTTCGCCTGTCAATGACATAATATCTGCATTATCCCTGGTTTCCGCTTGTACTGCCATAGTAACCATGGCAACATCCGTGGACAACTGCCTTACGTCTATTGGCACGCTGTTGTTTCGTTCAAAACATGGACCATGCAGACTTAGGGACGAAAGGAGAAATAAAACGACGATCAATATCGGCGTGGCGTTTTCGAGATGCTGAGAGCTTCGCGACAACCCTCGGCTTGACAGAGACGCCGCAATTGCATGTGCTTTATTAGACAGGTGAGCAAATGTACATAAAAACATAAATTATATATAGCTCAACATGATGAAATGTTAGAATATGATATGTTATTCTAATGTTGATCTAGCTTACTGCTAGTCTCGTACAGCCAACAAACTAACACATAGAATAACAATATAACTCTCAACACACTCAAATGCAGTTTAGTATGATAGTGTGTAGACCTAGTAAAACAGCGCTGCGTTACCTCACAATTTAATTTGTCAAATAAACTGACCTGTATGATTAGTAATTCAGGACTTGCAGGTAGTTCGGTAGAATGAAATGTCCTCATTCCTTCATATCCAACAGGACTTGTGTCTGGCGCTGCTATCTCTCTCTAATTAGCAATTGCGCCCTGCTTCATACCACAGTCATGTTAAAAAACATGAATGTATTTACTCATCCACAACCTTATTTACCCATAAACATTATTAGATCCATCGGCATGACAAGTTCCATGATTCCACTCTCATTCACTGCATCAATCTACGCCTTTGTTATTGTTTTGAAGAGGTTAGTGACCCCTAGTGGTGAAAAATACATATTGTACTTTTAAGGCTAAAAGTAGCTCCTAACTTGCCGATTTAGGAGAAACTCTTAAAAATAATGGGCGTGTCAGTCTGAATTAAAGGAATCCTAAATTTTTGCTCTAAGGTGTGTCCACCAAAGCCTGTCCACCAAAGCGTGCTCTGCTGAAAACGCCTAGCTGTGGGCGCTTGAGAGCGTTTTGGCAGCGCAGCATTTTTTTCAGTTGAGACCATAGACTGAGATGCTTTGCTTGTTATGATACGGAATATCCGCGGAAGTGTTACTAGTATCTTATTTCACAGATAGTTTGTTTCTGTGTTGTTTCTATATAAAAATGTCTATACAATGTAAAGTATTTGGTCTGGCTCTCGTTTGAAATTATTTTGTTCCGTTATTATGCTTGTTGTTGTCATCTGTTGACGTTGTACAAACAGAATGTGGCGGTTGGTCGTGGTGTGGTATTTGTCCCGCCCCTCCTCCACTGTGATTGGATGGCTGGGTAAAAAATGACAGTGATGAGCGCTGCGTTTTACCCAAAGTTGAAATTTTTTCAACTCTCGGCGACCGGTAAAACAGCGCTGAGTGCTCAGTGCTTGAGCGTTAAATGCATGCTCAGCGCCTCGTTATGCTCATGGCGTTCTAAAAACGTGGCGCTCCCACTGAAAACAATTGGAAAAATACGCTAGGCGCGTGAAAAAACGCTTTGGTGGACACAGGGCCTAAGTGTATATCACAAAGCATTTTAGCGCTAAAACCAGCTCCTAAATCTGTGAAAAGTTAGGGGTAGTCAAGACGACTAAGTCACTAACATCGTCTGATGTTATATTCCTTGTACACCGCAACTTTCTCTGTGCATATGAGACACGTAGGGGTGCCCCTGTGTTCGACAAAAAAAAAATTCTGTCTCCCACTTTTCCTGAAATTGCCTGTGCTCGTCGCCAACCTTTCTCTTCACGGCACATTTTGAGAGAGACATGACTGGAACTGGGTGATGGCATATATTTTCCGTCCACTTCCGTCCGGAACCCGTTTTAACCAAGTGACTAACGTTGATACTTCCCCAGGTACTTTGCGGTTGGCTATGACAACTATTGACAACAAACGCCCCGGGAAGCTGTCACGAGACTATCTGTGGCAGCCCATAAGTGATTAAAAAAAAGCGTTTTTTTTTTTTTTTTATCACTAATGGGCTGCCATAAGACTCAGCAAAAAGGTGCGTTTCAGAACAACGCGCGGGCTGCACTAACATTAAACTTTGATGTCAAGTAGGGGGCCACAAAATATCATTGAGGCCCCAGGGCCGCGAGTTTGAGACCACTGATTTAGATGATTTAACGAGTTTAGCGAATTCTTCCTCTTCTGTAGCAATGAATGAATAACATTTTTCCTTAAGGAGACTACAATGCACTGCCTGATGCGATACTGTAGTAGACGGTTGCATGGTTATAATTTTCTCCCTGATATTATCAATCTTATAAGTGAAGAAGTTCATAAAGTCATTACTGCTGTGCTGCTTGGAAACTTCTGGGCTTGAAGCTTTATTTTTCGTTAGTTTAGCCACTGTTTCAAATAAATACCTAGGGTTTTGTTTATTTTCTTCTAATAGGGTTGAAAAATAAGCAGATCTAGCAGCTTTTAAGGCCTCTCTGTATGCAATCGAGCTCTCTTTCCATGAAATGCGAAATATCTCTAGTTTTGTTTTCTTCCAGATGCGCTCCATTTTTCTGGCTGCTCTCTTAAGGGCCCGAGTGTGCTCGTTGTACCACGGCGTTGGACTATTTTCTTTAATCTTCTTTAAGCACATCGGAGTAACTGTGTCTAAAGTGCTTAAGTTTCTGTCGCAATATCGAGTTCTTCCAAGCAGGGTGGGAATTATGTAATTTTAGGGGCAAGGCCATTTGGCCTCCACCTTTTCTTTTTTTTTAGGGGCACCAAGGCCATATGACAGGGCACAAAGGCCATTGAGTACAATTCAATGGTTTTCCCATTCAGATTGATACCATAACATCCTAATTTGGAATAAGACATGGATTATGACTTTTTTAATAAAAAAAACATTTTTTAATGAGAGAGAGAGAGAGAGAGAGAGAGAGAGAGAGAGCGCGCCATTACATCCAGAAGGTATACACCCTCACACAACAATAGAAACAACATAAATGCCAATAAAAGCATTCAGAAACAACACAAATGCCAATAAAAGCATTCAGAAACAACACAAATGCCAATAAAAGCATTCAAAATATTCATTCAGTCCTCTATATCATGTGAGTGTGAGAGAGAGAACCATTTCATCCAGAAGGTATACACCCTCACAATCATTATCGCTCAGCGCTCAATGCAGTTTGCTTCGCGCTCCACTCAAATCGCCCCCCGCTCGCTCCAAAAAAGGAAAAAAATCTACATGTATATCACTTGTAGCGGTCCCCAAGCTTTTTTGCGCCACAGATCGGTTTAATATCAGACAATATTTTCACGGACCGGCCTTCAAGGTGTGGCGGATAAATACAACAAAATAAAATGATACGAACGGCATAAAAACTGGGGTATTTTTTTAGCCTATAATAATAAACGTGAATCCAATGTGTAGGCCTACTAGCAACTTTATTAGCAGCGTCCTCTAACATCGCGCCTAAAAACAACTGAGAAAGTCTGAACAAACAAAATGCCCCCAAAAGAAAAAAATCTCTATGTTTTCAGTGCTGATGCGATGTAAGGGTGGCGCTGCTGCCAATAAAGCAGAGAGCAGTCTGTTTTCTTTCGTTTTGAATTGTTCTGTTTAAAAGTAGACATTTCAAGCTTTATATATATATGTCTCAGGTCTGTGAGGCAAGTAGGCTATACGCTGAGTTTCGGTTCATTTATGAGACAAGCTCCAGTTTCGCCGGCGCCTTCGTGTCTGATTATCTATTTTCTAATATATTCACTTCTAATTTATTAAATCCAGACAATTGGTTGATGAAACATTGATTAAAATTAAGATACAATTAATACAAAACGAAATTAAATTTAAAGACAGGCTTTGTGCTTTCTGCTTGAGGTCTCTGTGAAAGTTTTATAAAGCAGTCTTTTAGTGCCGCTTTCAGAGCGCTCACGTCCGTAACGGAGAACTGTCCAGTCTGTAACATTGTTTTTTTTTTTTTGTGCGTGAAATAAATTTCTAAATAAATGCGACTTATAGTCCAGTGCGACTTAGGCTAGGCCTTTATGTGTTTTTTCTTCTTCATGGCGCATTTTTCGACTGTTGCGATTTATACTCCGGAGCGACTTATTAATAGTAGGCTACACCTGTATGACTTCTCATTTTCCTTTTTGAAGTACTTTTTGAACTCCATTATTGAGCTGAGTTTTGACTGAAAATAGTCTACTGTTGATGACTGTGCAAGACAGATGGATTCAGGGTCAGGCTTGACTGAGCATGCTTCAGATTCGTGGTGTGAGCGGAGCGAAACTGGAGCGGGAAATAGGGCGACGCTCCGTCCTTTTGAAATTGCCGCTCTGCGCTCTGTCCAAGATCCGCCCACTCGCGCTCCCCGCTCGCTCCCGCTCCACTCCGCTCACATGCTCTGCTTTATACATGGAACTTGGACAGGGCCAGGGCACACAGGCCACTGTGGCCGTACGATGATTTTTTTTTCACGGGGCATGAAGGCCAAAGTGTAGGGCAATGGCAGCCATGGCCGCGTGGCCGCGGTATAATTCCCACCCTGCTTCCAAGCTATCTGGGATGCTGAGATGATGGAACTGATCTGGAAGATTATTAATAAAGCAATCTTTAGTGGCAGAAGTGATAGGTCTAACATATTTGTAACACTGAGTCAGCTTTGCAGCCTTGGCTAAAAGTTTACACGAGACTAGATAATAATCTGAGATGTCTTCGCTTTGCTGCAGAATTTCAACGGCATCAACATTGATTCCGTGTGATAATATTAGATCTAGAGTATGATTATGAAAATGAGTAGGTCCTGACACGTGTTGTCTAACTCCAATAGAGTTAAGAATGTCTTTAAATGCCAATCCCAATGCATCTTTTTCGTTATCCACATGTATATTAAAATCACCAACAATTAGGACTTTATCTGCAGCCAGTACTAACTCTGATAGAAAGTCAGCAAATTCTTTGATAAAGTCTGTAAGGTGCCCTGGTGGCCTGTATACAGTAGCCAGCACAAATCTCAAAGGTGATTTATCATTTACACTATATATTTCTATATTAAAGGGGTGGTAAAACACCTTTTTTCAAAGGCTTGATTGTGTTTGTGGGGTGCACTGTTCATGCTTCGTTGTTAAAAATGTGCATTATTTTTCACATATTTAACCATTATTCTACACTGCTCTGTCCCTCCTTGTAAAAACGGTCGGATGATTGCCCCCCCCCCCCCCCAAAAAAAAAAACGCAATGGGCTCAGATTGGTTAGCTGGCCCAGTGTGTTGTGATTCGCTAACCGCCAAGTGCATGTTGTTCGGAAACGTCATGCCCCTTACCTTTACCGGTAGTTTGTGCTTCGGTGTATTATAAACAATGGCATCAATATTGCCATACCAATTTGAGCCCGAATCAGACCCAGAGAATGTGAGTGGCGAGGATCGACAAGAACGGCTGTTAAAGGACGTTTCAGAATGTTTTTTTTTTTTTTTTTTTTTTTTTTTTTGACTACAGATCTATTGTGATCGCTACTGACTATATGGCACTGTTACTTTTGTATTTTTAGAACGATTGTAGCCAAATATCTGTCGCCAGAACTATTAACCCAATACGAACACTAAACATTGGCTTTACAACAGTAGCCAAATCAAACACAAAACCATGTTTAGGCCTAAAAAAAAAATTTGTTTGGTTCCGGTTTCCGACCGACCCTGTCAATTTATGTGCGACCCAAATTTATTTTATGAGCTTGGGGAAGAAATAATACAAATTAAATAAATACACAAATAAAAAACTTTGAGGCGAACTTTACCTTAACCTTAACATTTTACCAATCGAACAGACGCGGCTACAACATTATCTGCCACGCAATTTCGTCTAGCCTACATCAATTTTGGGTTCAAACCCAAACACGCCCTGCACACTACACATACTTAACAGTGTTAAATGTGAAAATACTGTTCGATAGAACTGCTTTGTTACCACAGTTATCTGCGTGCTTCCTCAGCGATGAAGTTCCACATTTGCGGCTATCCAACACGAAAACAACATATGCCTTTCACAATATTTTCTTCAGATAACTCCAAATTTCTCCCACACACTGGACTTGATTTTTGATGACGTATTGTCGACAACTTTACAATCTCCACTAGCTAGGCCTATTCTTTTCTTCAACTCCTCAGCATCCATCTCGACGACTGCAAGCAGATCGCGCTTGCGGTTATGATGAATTTTTAAAAATGAAAGTAGCCTAGGTAACGTTATAGATCCTGGGATGGCGTGGCGCGTGGGCACAAATAAACTGATGTGGATTTTAAATTATTTTATCAACTTGAAATACAGGCATATTTTTGTAGATGTGTTCCTAAAAATATGCATATATTTTTACGTTTGCATGTGATTGTTTTAAACCCGTGTTTCCCCCGTTTGTATTGAGGTTAATACAATTAAAGGTATAGATGAAACATTGCTTGAGATGTCTGTTTTTTTGGAGTAGAAAAAAGTACACACATTTAAAATCAGCGTGTGTGTGTGTAACATGCTGGGGCACACAAGGTGGTATAGGTACATGTACATGTAATATAGGTAGGCTATGTTATGAAAAAATAGAGAGGTAGGAAATTATAATATTTTTAATTTTACTTTACAGTAGCAATGGATACTCTCTTGCTGCCACTGAAAAAAAATAAAAAAATAAAAAAATCCCTACCGACCTATGACCTCAACTGACAACCAACAGGTTTTTTTTTTAGGCCTTAGCATGCCTGTAGATAAACAAGCATGTAGATAAACAATACATAAAGCTATAATCAAAGAATAAATTACACTGATCACATAAACGACAACAACCACAAACATTCCAAGTTCGCTGTGCTGGTGATATTAAACAGAAGTTTGTATAAGCGGATAAGTATGAATTAGCATTTAACAAACTGGTTTGTCTCGGAGCCAAACAGCGTTGTCCTTCGTTTACTTCCTTGCTACAACGTACAAATAACAATACGAACTATTACAGGAAAACACATCAACGGAAAAACCATACTTACAGATTGTGGCTCGTAAACAACAGCTTCTGTTTATAAAGTTGGAACTGCTCCATCTTTCAGGACAAGCCGTTGTGCGACTCCTGCATTGAACTCGCGTAGATTGAGGAAGCTTTCCTCCGGAAAATGTGCAGCACAGAGAGCGACATTTGGATTATAATTATGAGGGACCGAGTTAAAAATAAATTGTAACCATTGCTCCCTAACTCCACCGTCCTTAGGAAGACTGAACAAAGTGGACCTGCAATCTGGGTGAAAATAACAGCGTTTCGACGGCATGGCGGCAACGACACTCTACTACCACAACAACTCTTCTCCAAAGCAACATAAAATGTCTTCGTCCCCTTTATTTATTGTGTTCCTAGAGGAGGGGTTTATGTAAATGTTGGGGTTAGTGATGTCACTAACCCTGGAGGAATGTCTTGTAGTACCTACCGGCCGTTTGCTGTAGTCCTTAGAAATTGATTTCTTTCAAAGCAAATATCTCCCTTTGCTTTGAACTTTGAGCCTTGTAACTTTGCAGATGTTGTTTATGCTCAAACAGCAACATTACACACTAGCTAAAGTTAAAAAAGTGAAATCACATTCAACCACCCCTTTAAGCACCAACACTTCAAAAGAATTATATTTGAAACTAGACTTAATAATTCTGAAAATATGACTATAAATTACAGCAACACGTCCCCCTTTGCCTTTCAGACGAGACTCATGTTTTTAACAGTAATCTTGCGGGGTGGTCTCATTTAAAGTAATGTAATCGTTTGGTTTTAGCCAGGTTTCTGTCAAACACAGCACATGTAGATTATAGTCTGTAATCATATCATTAACAATAAGTGCTTTTGAAGTAAGGGATCTAATATTCAGCAACCCAAGCTTTATCATTTGCTCATTTGTATTATATCTGTTTTTTTTTTTTGTTGAACATCAATTAAAGGTCCCGTATAATGCCCCTTTTCACAAGATGTAAAATAAGTCTCTGATGTCCCCAGAGTGTGTATGTGAAGTTTTAGCTCAATACCCAACAGATCATTTTTTACAGCATGTTTAAATTGTCATTTTTTGGGGCTCAGAAAAACGCGCTGTTTTAGTGTGTGCCCTTTAAATGCAAATAAGCTGCTGCTGGACAGCACAGGGGGCGGAGCTTCATGAGCGCACGCTCAGTCTCTCAGGACAATTTCATCTCACGGAATGATGATAATATCAGAAACTCTCAGTAACGGTGTTCATTTCGAGTCGGACAATAATGCCTACAGAGTCAGATTGCTGTATAGAGATGGAACAGGTATAGTTTAGTGGTTTAATTACGGTTATAATGTATTTGTCATCTGCTTGTATGTATCCATTATTAATAGCCTACAAGTCTCCTGTTTCGGACCAGGTCCGAATGATGATCAAACATATACTGATGAGTTTAATAAAGTTTATTGTACATCACACAAAAGATGAAGCGTCAGTTTTACTTCAGAAAATCACCGTAAGAGGTGAGTAAACACAGTAAGTTATAAGAAGTGCGCAAGTACATAAACGAATTTCGGTAGAGTTGAGTGAGCATTTTCTTTAAAAACAAAATAATTCCACCTCGTCTTGGCTGCCTCAGATTTCGGGAGTAAATAGAGAGTGCTATGTGGATTAATACATCCAGCCACACAACACCTACAACTCTTGGGAGACATTCTCGTCAGTGCAGCAGCTGTGAACTCGATCAGGGCGGGTCTATGTTGAAACGGCAGTGTCTGTCAACACTCGTGGGCGGGGCCTGTGCTTAGTGACGTCACTAAAACAGCATTCTGAAAACAGGTCGTTGGGAGACAGTGCTGATGATTTATGGGGATTAATAAAAAAGGAGTGAGTGGATTTTTATCACTATTGGCTGGTTGTGTACACACACTGCCAACACACATGTCCAAACAGCATGCAAAAGTGAATTTTGCATAATAGGGGACCTTTAAATTTTTACCCTTAGATGGGTTTGGAAGTTTTTTGTATATCCTAATTCGAGGAACAGACACAGTCTCTATACGCCCTCACGCATCACAGCCCGCCAAAATGGGAGTGGCTTAGCGTATATAAGGAAGGGCTCGGGGGCTGCTACCCTGATTTTCGTCTCTTCAGCGAAGCTCTTTGCATCGCTGGACTCCGAGAGAAGCCGCCGTCGAAGCAAGCGATCAAGCAAGCCGAGGAAAGAGTCTGAGGAAGCCGGCCGTCTTCGCCGCCTTCAGCCATCCGTGCCTGCTTCGCTATCCGGTGACAGTATCCTTTTTGCTGTGCTTCTATTGTGTGCTCGCCGCCACGACACACTTTCCTAAAAGAGCGTGAGGCATTTATTTCAAAATGCCTCGCATTTCCTGTGGCTCTTGCCGAGCCCCGCTCCTTTCTCCGCAAGACTCCGCTCTCCAGTCTCCTCGATTCTCTCTCAGTAGACGGAGTCGCCGAGAAGGAATATAACCAGATTCCCCCAGTGGAATAGGTGGTCGCAGCGCACCTTTGCACGCCAGATGGCGCTCAAAGTCTGCCCTCCCGTCCAAGGCCTGCAGGACCACGTCAGCACTCGTCGGCCGCGCCTTCGCCGCCGGACAGGCTGCTTCCGCCTTGCATTCAATGGGAGTTCTTCAGATCCTCCAGGCCGATCTCCTCCGACATAGGTGAATCTGAGCGATCCGTGTTCCTCAACGCCCCGTTCTCCCCCACCGGCCTCTTCGGCCCAGCGGTAAGCGGGATTGTGGATCGTTTTTCGGAGGTACAGAAGGCATCGCAGGCCATGAATCTCTTCCTGCCCCGCCGCTCGAGCTCAGCTGCAGGCCGCTCTCAAGCCCAGCCTCCTGCACGTAGCTCTACACAGCACTCGTCTCAGCCTCCGTCTTCGCAGCGATGATAGGGCGGCCGCCCTAGATCACGCTCAGCCAGCCGTCACAGACCGCCTCCCCCCCGGGGACCCCGGCCCAAGATCGTGCTGAAGTCTGAGCCCGCAAAGTTCTCCTAGCAGCCGCAAGGAGGAAAAGATGGTCAAGTACCGCCGTGGCCGGACCGCCATCAAAACGCCCAGCTCTGTCAGTCCCCTTAGAAAAGGCTACTGCAGTAGCGTACACCGCAGCCAACGAGTCAGTTACACAACTCGCTCGCCTGCACACAAACGCCGTTCTCACGGCGACCCAGAGAAATCTCAAAAATAGTATAATGTCTGGTTATCCGGCTCACGCCGATGGTGTTATGAGTGTAGAAAATGTGCCCACGTCCCAGTGCTCACCCCTACACACAAGCACGATCTCCCCTGTGTCTCTCACAGAGCTCACTCACATAAAGCGGGCACGCGCCGCTCGAGTGTTAAGCGTAGGAAATGTGCCCACGATTCAGTGCCCACACCTACCCACTGCCCGCTCTGTTACACGGTTATCCCAGGGGTCAGATCCTTTAAAGCTCCCAAACACTGGCCGTGTTGTGAACGTAAGCCCTGTGCCCGCTCACGAGCGCTCACACTTACTGATAAACACATTACCCCCGACGCCGCTCTTGCGTCACGGGTTTCTCACCACAAAATGTTCTCCGTCCAAAGCGACCGAGTCATTGAGTGCTGTCCAGCCAGTCACCGCTATCAGCGAGCCTCCGTATTCGAGCATCGACAGCGCGCGCCGCGGCAATACCTCTGATACAGGTTCCCTATCCCGCGCAGTGCGGCGATCAGAACCCACAGGCCATTCTACCCCTAGCTATGCATGTGAAAGCATGGGAAGCGATCCCTGGCGTGTTAGAATGGGTGCTGAATATATAAAGCAGGGCTATTCGCTACAGTTCGCTCGCCGTCCCCTGCGCTTTCGAGCACGGACCGAGACGAGAGTGAATACAGAAGTAGCTCACCTACTTCATGCAGAAATAGCAAAGCTGCTGTGCAAGGGGGCGATAGGTGCATCCTTCTCTGAGCGAGACAGGCTTTTACAGCCGTTATTTTCTTGTGCCCAAGAAAGACGGAGCTCTCAGACCTATCTTAGATCTGAGATATTTGAACAAAGCTCTCATGAGACGTCCGTTCAAAATGCTCACAACTAGACAAATCCTCGTGCAAATTCGCCCGAGGGACTGGTTTATTTCTCTCGATCTGAAAGACGCATACTTTCAGATTCAGATTATACCCCGTCACAGGCCATTCTTGAGATTCGCCTTCGACGGTCAGGTATATCAATACACCGTCCTGCCGTTCGGCCTGTCTTTAGCACCCCGTACATTCACGAAGTGCATGGACGCGGCCCTCGCTCCCCTGGGAAGACAGGGTATGCAAATCTTGAACTATTTGGACGACTGGCTGATACTGGCGCAGTCAGAAATAGAGCTCATATCTCACAGAACAGCGCTTCTCAGCCATCTGGAAAGCCTGGGTCTCTCGGTCAACTGGACCAAGAGCTCATTACTGCCCCGTCAGTCAATCTCTTTTCTGGGAATAGAACTGGACTCGGTGGCTATGACGGCCAGATTGTCGACACACAGCGTGCGCGCCGTATTCGACATCTCGCCGCGTCTTTCCAGAAGGGCAGTCGGGTTCCTCTGAAAACGTTTCAGAAAATGTTGGGCCTCATGGCCTCAGCTGCAGCAGTGCTCCAGCTGGGCTTACTGCGCATGCGCCCGCTACAACGCTGGCTGAAAGCGCGAGTGCCTCACCGAGCCTGGACTGCCGGCGGCTCGCGAATCAGTGTGAATCAGGGCTGCGTTTCAGCCCTGCAGCCCTGGTTGGCAGCCGAATGGTACCAGTTGGGAGTGACAATGGGAGTCATCTCGCACCGGAAAATGATCTCGACAGACGCCTCCAACCTTGGTTGGGGGGCTCTTTTCGAGGGCAGACCGGTCTATGGCCTCTGGTCAGACCGGGAGAAACGCCTGCACATAAACTGTCTAGAGATGATGGCGGTCGAGAATGCGTTGAAGCACTTCCTCCCATACCTGCGGGACCACCATGTACTAGTCCGCACGGACAATATGTCAGTGGTGTCCTACGTGAACCGTCAGGGCGGTGTCAGATCCAAAATTCTCTGCGCCCTGGTGGGACGCCTCTTCGTTTGGGCTCAGCACTCACTGCGCTCGCTGAGAGCCACGCACGTGCCCGGTCACCTGAACGATGGTCCAGACAGACTGTCCAGAGACAATGTTCCTCCGGGGGAATGGTCTTTGCATCCCCAGACAGTCTAGTTACTGTGGCGCCTTTTCGGCAAAGCGAAAGTCGACCTCTATGCGTCAAAAGACAACGCTCACTGCCCAAGATTCTTTTCAAAGAGCGAGGATGCGCTGGCCCAAGCCTGGCCCAGCGGCCCGCTGTACACTTTCCCCCCAATCTCACTGTTGCCACAGGTCATCGGGAGACTCAGGGAGACGCGCCACTCTGTGCTCCTTATAGCCCCGCGCTGGGAGAACCAAACGTGGTTCCCGGAGTTAATGCAGCTGGCAGACTCAGCCCCATGGCCGATCCCGGTGAGAAGAGACCTCCTCTCTCAAGCCCGCGGTTTGATCTGGCATCCTCATCCAGAGTGCTGGTCTCTGCATGCATGGATAATCAACGGATACCCGTTGACTTGCCAAAAGGGGTCGTGAACACGATCACGCAGTCTAGAGCTCCCTCTACGAGACGGCTCTACGCGTCTAAATGGTCTTTATTTAATAAATGGTGCACCGTCAAAAATTTAGACCCACAAACTTGTGGGGTTTCGTGGGTGCTTTGCTTCCTTCAAGAGCTGCTGGACATGGGCAGGTCCCCCTCCACGCTCAAAGTGTATGTTGCGGCCATTGCAGCATTCGCTGACTCGATGCACGGCCGCGCAATAGGAAGGAACGAGTTCATCATCCGCTTCCTCAGAGGAGCCAGGAGGATGAATCCCCCGCGGCCCCCATCGGTTCCTATTTGGGATCTTTCTCTGGTCCTGGAGGCCCTGAAAGCTCATCCCTTCGAACCTATAGAAACTGTGGATCTGAAATACCTCACGCTCAAAACAGTTTTTCTGATAGCCCTGTCATCAGTCAAACGCGTGGGTTATCAGTTAACGCCGCGTGTCTCGAGTCCGGACCTAATGATTCTAAAGTCATTCTCAAACCGAGGCATGGTTATGTCCCCAAAGTGATTGGCACTCCTTTCAGAGCGCAGGTCATTTCTCTCTCAGCCTTGCCGGCATCCGGCAGCGAGGTTGATAGTAACCTCCTCTGCCCTGTCAGAGCACTGAGAAGTTACATCACGCGCTCCGCCGCTGTCAGGCGCTCGGAGCAGATTTTCGTTTCGTTTGGAGGACGCACCAAGGGTCTCGCTGCCTCGAAACACAGTCTGTCCAGATGGATAGTGGACGCTGTTGCGGGCATCAGGGCTCATTCCACCAGAGGCATGGCCTCATCGTGGGCTTGGTCCAGCGGGATTTCTATTCATGACATTTGTATGGCGGCAGGCTGGGCCTCCCCCTCTACATTTGTTAGGTTTTACAACCTGGAAGTCCCCGCCTTGCAGGCTAAACTTCTATCAGTCTAAGTCGTGTGTATGCCCTGCTCAGATTAATCGTGCGCGGGCTACTCTTACTTGATTTAGCTCTCCTGGTTGAGCTGCACTATAAAGGGTCGTGTCAAGTTCAGTACAGACCGGCTGAGCTGCTCTGCACCCCCTACTGTGTGCTTATGAACGTGCTGGCCCACTCTGTTGGCCGCCTGATTCCCACTTATCTGTGTTCCCCGGGCTTCCCCTGGGACTCATGTAGTGGATGCTAGGCGCGCACGGCGTTGACAAGGGGTTCCCGTAGCGCAAGCAACTTACGCAATACGAGAGAACCTCTCGTAAGAGAACGTACTCGGTTACCTAATGTAACCTCGGTTCTCTCTAGAAGAGGGAACGAGTATTGCGTAACCCGCCGTGCTCGCGCCACGAGCTCATTTCGCTTCAGTCGATGAAAACCAGGGTAGCAGCCCCCGAGCCCTTCCTTATATATATACTAAGTGTAACCGCACTGGCATTAGTACATTAATATTAATATTAGCTCAAATGATCTATAGGGAATTTTAATAATTAATCATGAATATGATTAATATTTTGCATTTTACAGTTACATTAATTTATTCGAAGTTGAAAATAGATCGATTTGTATATATGAATAATCAATCACAACGAATTATAATTCATCATTCATATATCAAAAATCCTATTTCAGATCGATTATGAGATAACCCTTAATGGAAATGAATAATCATCAAACGGGAAAACTTTGTCCAGCAAAACGGCCGTAAGATTAACTTAACAATTTCCCAACAAAAATTATCTCTTTCTTATAATTTGAAGAAAGCTATTTTCTGGCCATAAAAACAACTCTCCTGTTCTTATAAGATTAGGTTACTTAAAGTAACAAATCAGCTTTGTAGCTTAAGATCGAAAACATCTCATTGACTTTAGTTATGAGCAGGCAGGCAGAATCAATCAAGTATGAATTTTAATAATTGGACTAATACATCGAACTAAGGAATATATCAAACTACACAATACACACGGATTATATGTCTATGTACATACAATACAGTTAACCAATACAAGATAACGAATAACAGATGAGAGAGGGAGAGGATGAAAGGGAGAAAGTGAAACTAAAGTTCAGGATGAGAGAGATCACCGAGATGATCTCAGCATGGCAAAATCACAGGCAATGTAACCTTTTGAGAGACAGCAAGGAATCAAATCACATTAGAAGTTCAATAAACTTATCTTGCAAAATGGTTCTCTTTGTTGCTGAAGAACGCCGAGTTCGTGCGTGTGTCCTAAGAGCAGCGTGCGTGTGTTTCTTTAAGAAAGCAGGGCTTGCTTCGGTGCGCGCGTGCTGTGTCTTCCATGCGAGCGCGAGCGCGGGAGGTTCAAAGAGTCTCTTTCTTTGAGGTGAAGTTGCCGGGAATGATTCAGGCTAAGTTCATTCAGCTCGTGAATGAACAGAGGCGAATAGGAAAACGAAACTAGACTATAGAAAAACATAAAAAGAAATAAAAGAGAAGAAAAGAGAAGCAGGCCGAAGCCGGTCCGGACTTGGGTTTCCAAAGTTTTTGAGGAGGGAGAAGAGAGAGAGGAAACTGAAGGTTTAGGCTTTTATCAGTGTCCCGTGTCCCGTGTACCGTCCCCTCTTTCGTGGTCGACGAATCCTCTTAGAGCATTCCGAGCAGAAGATTTTCTTGTGTGTTAATGTAGCCCGACCCTCGTGTGGAATCACGAGGGGGCAAAGTATGATATTATGCTCAGGGAATTAAAAACGCATGGAACCATAACGTTTATCACAGTCTCTTATCAAAAATCTTCTTCGTCATGCAGAGGAGATCAAAACAATACTAAGGACGTATATTGACAAAGATAGCAACATAGAGATACATTCTTTTGTTGAACAAAGGCACTTAAAGATTACATTACTGTAATTCAAAAACACAACTATTCTAATATCACACTGGTGAACATGCAAATCACCTGGAACACTCTTTGTACATTTTTAATAGTTAGTAAAATGAAATTTTACTAGTGGAAGTCCATATATGTCAATGTGTGTGTGTATCTGTGAGGTCGGCATCTGTTGCATCTCGTGGTGCATACCACGTGAGGGGTTGGGGGCTATTTGAGAATGTGTTACTCGGCAAAAACAAAGGTAGTTCTGTGGGCAGACTAACTTGACAGCATGAGGCGTCATATAATTTTGCTGAGAGAAGCAAGATAGTCCTAGTTGTCCCAAAACAACTGAATGGGGTAAGTCTTGCAATTTTCCTTCAGTACACAAAGAACAAACGTTAGACACAGTAAGGGAATTGTGGTCGCAGCACGTGATAGTATGAGAAACAAACAGGGGCCTGTTCGTTGATTTCATTAGGTCGGGTAAAACATTAACCAGGGCCTGCTTGTAGAGACTTGTGTCAGAAAGCTAGTCAATTAGGGCTTTCTGAATATGAACGTGTAGTGTTCATATTTAGTCAGCATGAGAAGAACAATCATGATTCGCTACTTCAGAACATCTGACCGGACAGACGGTCAGTGTCGTTACATATGCCACTCCCATTTTGGCGGGCTGTGACGCGTGAGGGCGCGACGTCACGCCAGGCTCAGTGGTAGGCTGCTGCAGTTGCCGCAGAGCAGCCAATGAGCGCGCTAGATAGCCTGCTCTAGGTCTGCTTGCTACTGCACTGCGTTGACAATCTAAAAAATTAAGGATAATTTTTTGGCTTCATATCTCGAGAAAAGATGACTTTACCCGTAGCGTAAGCAACTTACGCAATACTCGTTCCCTCTTCTAGAGAGAACCGAGGTTACATTAGGTAACCGAGTACGTTTTCAGGTACAGAAATTTAATACAGTAATCAAATATATATATAAAAAAAAAAAAAAAAAACCTTGCATATAATCTTCACTGTATAAATATTAATCATTGTTGAAGTTCCAAAAGCGATTCAGTCAAAATCATTGGATTTTACCTCAGATTTTGCATGCGTTCGTTTTCACTTGTGGCGGGTTCAGAGAAATGTCCACTCGGAAGATAAGCAAGGTGAGGGAGTATTTTGAAAGTCTACACGAAACTTTTCAGTTTTCTTCTATGTCATGTCAAACTAGTATATAACAATTAAACTTGCTTATAGGCTTGTTACTACCGGTTATGAGGGACAAAACGGTTATGAATGAAAATTACTTGACACTTAAACTTAAACTGCAAAATTTCTGTTTAAACGTTTATGAAATTGGTCATATACACATCCCTAATTTTGATACCGGTTGCAGATTTTATTTTCTTTAAGCAAATTTATTTGTTGTTTATTTATTTTACATCCTTATGCATCGCTTTCTGCCAGGACTTTTACGTGCTTTTCTCAACTCAGTGAAGTGACGTCGAGTGACGTCGGTGTCCGGGTTAGCAGTAGCATGAGCCGTCAGGCAAGTGTTATTTAAATAAACTCCTGATGTACTTACAAACTTTCCAATGCCTCGTTTTATGAGTACAGAACCTATTTGTACTACTGTAGAAGTTTGGTACCATTCTGGGCATTATTAGTGGGGTAATTTACGAGATACAAATTTGGAGCCATTAGCGCCTGCACTAAGCCATCCGGCTGATTTCTCTAAATAAGCTCTAACTTTAAAAATGTTCAACCAAGGGAAAAAAGGCTTCTGGGGGGCGTTTGGCTCGATGTCATGGTGCAAAGGACCCTAGGTTGATTTTACTCCAAACCATCCCTTTAAGACAGTCAGTTCCCTTTAGAGATAGATTCATATAAACCCCCATCCCCAATTCAATGTATATACTTTTCTTCCAATATTTTAACCATCGTGAACTGTGAGCTTGCTTTGCCTGATACAGTATTTTCTCTGCTGGCACGTCTCTATTCTCGTCTTTGCGTCTGTCTTCAGCATGTTCAGTCTCTGGCCTGTTAACATCCTGTTTACAGACTGGGAATTGAAAGTTTGAAATATAGCTCGGCTAAAATAAAATGACCATTGTGTTTGGAGCAAAAATCAGTTCCGAACTTCCGATTTATCGCAGATCTATCGGTGCATCTCTATTTATTTATTTATTTATTTATTTATTTATATAGCGCTTGATACAATACAGATTGTTTCAAAGCAGCTAACAGATTTGATGCAAACTGAGTTCAATTCTGCTGTAAAGCAGCTCTGTAGAAAATAGTGATGTCATTGTCCTGTTCAGTTCTCAAACATTAGTGTCAGTTCAGTCAAATCAGTAATGGGCGATTCCACAGTATCTGTCCACAAGGGGTGTAATGAACAATATAGATTGAATAATACCCAGTTGTTGTCATTTTTTTATTTTTAGTTCACTATTTTGTTAAAGATAGATGTAAGAAATAATAAAGTTACTTTTATCCCACTAGGCCTTGGCATTATCGTGTAATGAGACTTTATTTTATTTCCGTCCCCAGAAATTGCGGATGTCACGGTGGGACATTCAGTGCATCTGGATTTTTCCTAAGTCATTTCTTTCATTTCCTTTAATAAAATCCTGAATTTTGGCGCAAAACATTTATTTTGGTGTGTCTTCTACAAAATAGTACTACTAACACTGAAAGTAGAATTCCCTTAATCCACCACGATGCAATGGAAACATTTACTAACGTTCGTTACACTTTCTGTCCAAGCAGTTACGCACGTTAAACTATGATTCTAAAGGAAGCGGAGATATAATTTTTCCATGTAATTCTATCAGTAGCATAACAATAAAACCATCTTGTGTGGGTTAAATTCTCATATGCGTTGCTACATGATAAATTGTTAATAAATCGGGATAAAACAGGGGCCGAGATTTTCTGTCCAAAAATCATAACGCTCGAACATTTTATTCTGACGCTGAATTTCCATCTCCTAATGTCTCAACGGTTCTCATCAAAGAAATAAGATTGTCTTGGTCACGGTCGCTCTGCGTGTGAGAAAGTGTTAACAGGATTTCACGGATTTCGACGAATGTGGGTAAGTTTGTGGATTCTGTCCAAAAGGTTACGAACGTTAAAATGATACGAACGTGGTAAACTTTGGTTAAGTAAACATTAAATAGGATCATTGTGGTGAGAAAGGATAAAAGAGTGTGCAAGTCGGATGATTGCGAGTGGTTTCGGACCGAAAGCGTCGTTCATCGTGAAAGAGCATGCATGAATGGTGGTTTTATACATTTTGACAGATTCTGCACATCTTGTTCGTAACTTAGACGGAAATTTTCAGTCTGTCCAACTTCCAACGTTGTTTTCTGCGTATTTTTGACTCAATAAGCTGTTCATGAAAGTCAACATCGTCAATGACATTTTTCTGTTTTTTTTTGTTTTTGTTTTTTTTTATGATTTTTTTTTTCTGTCCAATGTTCGTAAGAATATAGCTTAGGCTGACGAAGTTAACACGTTAATAGTGCGTTAACACAATCTGTATGATCTTTAAATTTGATAGTATGATGACGGGTTATTTTAATGTGTTATGAACTTGTTCTATTCTTGTTCTATTCTATGCCAGTTTTCATGAAATGGTATTATTTTGTGTTACAAAGGCAATCTTGCAGGATTGTTTAATTTTTTTCCGTCCACGTTACACACGTTATAACTTAGCACACTTGTAGGAGTTCCTTTGCCTTCTACATTTGGCAAATAAATTAGAAAAATATACCTGTGGTATTTGTTAGTAATTTTGCTGGCTTTCAGTTTATGAACATACCAGACTCAAAAATGCACCTTTAAGTTTATAGAACAGATAATATTAGATGGCCACCCTGCCTGCATGGAAGTCCTATAACCAGTTTTGTGAACCATACACAACGTATGACTCATAACTATACCAAATTAGGAACAAAGTAAAACATGAACTGGGATTCAACCAGATTTTATTAAACTGAATTAGATTAAGTACACTTTCTGCTTGAACTTACATTGTTTTTCCGTCCATGTTACATACGTTAAATTTGACATCAACTCAACTTTGATCAAAGTTTACTAGTTTACCATTGCCAGATTTATCCTGCCTTTCACACAGCTGTACCCCAGGTTTTCTCAGGATGTTAACCTGAGGACAATGGCTTTCTCCATGAAGATTGATTTTTGCAGGCTGTTGTCCTTGCAGTTAGCCCTAAACTGTGGAATCGCCCTAATATTACTGAATATTATGTGTCCATCAACTAGGCAAGAGGCGACAGTGGCAAGGAGGAACCCAAACTCCATCGGTGACAGAAATGGAGAAAAAAGAAAACCTTGGGAGAAACCAGTTTCGGGGGGCCAGTTCTCCTCTGGCCAAACAAACCAACGTGGTGTGGTTATGATTCCAGGTTGCATTACAAGTCAGACTGTGGATTGGTATCATAATTCAGAATATTTCATCATAACTTTAGTTAGTGTTAAAACAAACTGTTACTCTTTAATATAGCTAACTAAAAATATAGGAGTTGTGTTCCTCAGTTATTTTAGGTATATTTTACACGTAGTAAAATAAATTGTATGTGCTGCTTATAGATACCAGACAAAATAATTTAAGCGACAGATGCTCTATACTCATGTCACGGGCACAAAAACAAATGCAGAAATTAATAGAAATATACTGGGGAAATGATGAGGACTGATATCTTGGTTGGCGCTAGTCCCGAACAATAGATCTTGATGAGGGTACAGTGTTCCACCCATAAAAAGATGGTGATTTGCTAGGCTGCTTAAGCTAAACCACACCATTTTCTCTCGAACTGCCCACCGACTAAGCCTGGTTTCTCCCAAGGGTTTTTTGGGTCTCCTGATGGAGTTTGGGTTCCATGCCACTGTCACCTTTTGGCTTGCTTATTGGGGACACTTTATATTTGGCAATATTATTGACTTGAATGCAGCGCACTTTCAGTATTTTATAAGAACTGAACTGGGCTCGATGATGACATCACGGTTTTCTCCAGAGCTGCTTTATAGATGAATATAACTCTTTTTCATAATTGATGAATTTTACATAGTCATTGAACTGAACTGAATCAACATTGAACATTTTGTTGCATCATTGAGTGTTACTTTTCTGTTTGTTACTGTAAAGCTGCTTGAAAACAGTCTGTATTGATTTAAATAAGGGTGACTTGACTTTAAGAGTGGAAGTAAACAAAGCTTGCAGGTGCCATCTTGTAGTAGTGACTGACAGATAATTGAGCAGCTATACTAACGTGATTGTGACACAAAATCCTTAATAAATCCTACAATTCTGCAATATTTTCAAACATATAGTCTGCAATAATACATCTATGTAATAGGGCTATTATATGTAAATTATATCTACAATTAATTGGATCAATATCAGACTCTTTGTTACAGTCTAACTCACTAACAAATATACCACCCATGGATCTTCAATATAACCAAAACTGGCCAGACAGTTGTAGATCCATGGCTGGTATATTTGTTAGTGAATAATCTGTAGCCCCTAATCTGTAGCCCCGCCTTAGCTCTGAAGCTCTGATTGGCACCTATGTAGCCGAGCTCCGCCTATGAATGCAGTTTTTTGTCAGGTCGACGGTCCAGTGAGTGAGTCAGGGGCTGTTTACACCTGGTCACTTCATGCATTTTCTGTGGTCGATTAACTATCCGATCGTGAAAAGACCAGGTGTAAATGCCCTCCGAAATGCATTCGAGACTGATTTAAATCCGATCGCTCAAACCACTTGAGGTGAAAACTGAAACTGGACAAGTGTAAATGCATCTGTTT
Organism: Abramis brama; assembly: GCF_963993115.1. NCBI lineage: Eukaryota > Metazoa > Chordata > Actinopteri > Cypriniformes > Leuciscidae > Abramis > Abramis brama. Next base: position 26,420,908 of record NC_139973.1, read on the forward strand.
GTTGAAACCATTTTCATAATAATCACAAATACACTTACATTGCTGTAAATGAGTTTTATGAATGAATGGCTTGCTCTAACTGTTGCTGGTCTTCGTCAACAACACGCGCTTTTGCACCACCTGCTGGTGAGGTTGACTAACAGCAGATGGAGAGTATGCTCGGCAATCTACTGCTTTTCCTGCAGTTCCTGGATGTCAATGTTGAATTTACTGTCGAATTTGAACCACTGAATTTGTGGAAGCAAATTTTCAAAGCGAAATAAAATGGACCGAAAATTGCCTGTTGAATATTATAGGTTATTTTTAAACAGTTTGAATATTTTGGAAGTGAAATATGAAAAGTGAATATGGATTATTCATATCCAGTGAATATGGATTATTGAATTTTTAATAATGAAAATGTGTTTGAAATGTTTTTAATTGAAATATTCACAGCTTAAATATTCAACCATGTTGAATTTCAGCCCATAAAAACGCAAGCCCTAAAAATACAATGCATTAAAATGCAAGCATGGTTAATGCAATGCCTATTTTTTTTTTCAAGTAGTGCAATTCAACAGGCTTTTTTGTTTCAAAAACATTTGCCATTATTTTACTTCCCCATATATATATATATATATATATATATATATATATATATATATATATATATATATATATATATATATATTTATTTATTTATTTATTTATTTATTTATTTATTTATTTTTATTTATTTATTTATCTATTTATTTATCTATTTATTTATCTATCTATTTATCTATCTATCTATCTATTTATCTATTTATTTATCTATTTATCTATTTATTTATTTATCTATTTATCTATTTATCTATTTATCTATTTATCTATCTATCTATCTATCTATCTATCTATCTATCTTCTACACATTAACTGAAGTGCAAAAACTTAGGAGGGTAGTGCAAAAACGTTGTCCTTGAACATTCAGGACACAGGACCTTATTACAGGACAGGATGTAATTATTCTCTGAATAGGAGACCTCTCACATGAATGGTGAGCTCCCAGCACATAGGCCTAACTTAAAATTATTTAAATACAATAGAGTAACATAAACCTGAGAATAATCATATAAATAAGAGTAACTTAGAGCTTCAATCAAATTGAGAAAAATAAACAAAAATGTGTACTGCTAGAGTCCAGTCCTATTGGCTGCAAGGCCATCAACCAAAATTAATTTGGGAATATTGGCATTTTTGTTTAGAAAAAGGAGTTGGTCAACATGCCCACACTTTCGATTTGAAAGACGACGGAGCGTCGTGTACAACCGGTTGTGAGGTGAAGCCATTTTAATTTTAATTTGCTGTTGAATGCATGACAACAAAGCACCACAACAAGCGCCACCTTGTGGATGTAATACGCAAATGAGTCAGAGTAAACTCAGAGAAAACCCGAAAGTAAAACAGATAATTTTATCATTATATATTGCAATACTTTGCGCTACTGTATCGGTATAATTGCGTGCGCAAAATATCGCGATACTGAACGGAATCGATTTTTTTCCCCCCCACCACTACAATCTGTCATGCCCACTGGATCCTCATCAATAAGTAAACTAACCTTGGAACAGAGCCTGCTCTGGATCAGGTTATGTTCAGAGAGCAAGTTGCTATGGCTACTTACATACCCTGAAAATGACACTTATTTTTGGAACCGAATGTTGAGGTTATCTGCTTGCTTGCCCTTAAACAGGGCAACCTGCAACACAACCTGCTTTCTGGAATACACCCCTGAATGTTTTGTTAAAGTATTTGACTTGCTGTAGCCACATTAGACGTCCAGTTTAATACAGTATCTATCAACAGACTTACTTTACTCTTTTCATAATACATTTTAGAATTGTAGGTGCCACTATAATGGTATGTGGCATGTTCTCTCATGTTAGTTTACAATTATATGAAATGCCTGATTGTTGTGTCAATAGGTGAAGGCACATACCCCTGCTGGTTGGTACCACTTAAACTTAAATTAGAACATTTCACTTTTTTTTGTTTTTGGCCACCAATCTAAATAGTGTCTATTATTTTTTATTTTTTTCCAAATGAAACGGCTGAACTGTCAGTCCTATGCAAATAGCAAATTATCAAAACAACTGTTTTGATAAAACAACATTTACAATACATATTTAAATGCATTGTAAAAAATAAATAAATAAAAAACGTATGAACTTAATAACGTTACAAACCCTATTTTTGAAAGCAACTTATTAATTAAATGTCGTTCTACCGTTAAGTGCGTATGGGTAGTTGACGTGACGTGGCTTTTTCACCGTCACAGAAGATAAAAAATAATTTATTTCACATTTTCATCATTTAGAATACTATAAATGGTTAAACATTTTCTTGTTTTACATGAATTTGTTTTTTAAATACCTGAGTTATTTTTTATTATTTTACAACTTTGAGCCAAATCTCAAAATCGTCCTATGGTGTGACGGTAGACAACATTATTTCATAAATATGAACTTTTATAAATAAAGAAAATAATGTTTAAACATCTTAATGAACACTCCTGGCATAATTGTGCAAGTGTCTATTTCACTAAGTGGCCATCACTTTTCCTATACATACATTTCTAAAAGTGTAGGAATTCAATAAAGTTTGTCACAGAAAAAAATGTCCTTTGGTGTTATGCAATAACCTGACATTAAGTTGGGCAATATCATGGACAACTAAATTTAGTTGAAAGACCCCATTCAAGGTCATGTGACTGAAGACCCCTATGAAGCCCATGAGAAGTGCACATGGCAAGTATTTCTCTCAGAATTGTTCAAATATTTAACTATGTTTTCAGACCACTGAAGTTGTTAAGTTTTTTTGTCCTTTAGTGTGACACTCCTAAATTTAATTTTTTTATTAAAATTTGTATTTTTGACAGCAGGACTATGTAATATTATGCAAATGTATCATGCCAATTGCTAATAACAGTTCAGCTAGTATTAGCATGGTTATTAACTGCCACAAAAGCTCAAATGTCCTTTGGTGTGACAGAAAAAGTCACAGGAAATGTCCTATGGTGTGACACTTTCGCCTGTCACACCATAGGACACAGATGTCACACCATAGGACAAGACCTCCTTAAGAAGCTTTTAAAACGAATATATAAAGTTTCAACAAAAAAACAAATGTCCTCCTTTATTATTGTTACAATAAACACTATATATTCTGACTCTTTTTATGCAATGACTATCTTTGTCCTTTAGTGTGACGTTTTGTCCTATGGTGTGACAAACACAAAACAACAGAAAAATATACTTATTTTAAAATATCTTTTAAAAAAAGTCAAGTTTGGCATTAGGGGAGTTACAATAATATCTCCTCTTAAATAGGTACAATTTCAAACAGTTTTGTAAGGGTGGCGAAAAAGTTTTACTGACATTCGTAGGGAAAAGTTTATCAGGTTCATCTATCCATGGTGAAAATGATTCTAATTAGTACTTTCATGTAAAAAAAATATCACTTTAAGAAAATAATGTTTTAATAATGTGAACAATTCTATCTCAAGTATTTTTTTTATGTTATTTAATATAATTTCTTAGTACTTTTTAAATGTCACACCATAGGACACATTTACAGTACTGTTGAGTGAAAACGTGAAAAAAATATGTGAAGTCATTGACAAATTGAGTGACCACTACTATTTTCTGAAACTGCAGTTTTCATACTCCATAAATATATGTATTTTTTCTTAAAAAGTTATGTTTTCCAAAAAAAGTACTTTTTCTTGGCCATTTGTCAACTACCCGTATATGTTACACCATTTACATAATGTTCTGGTGGACAGCGGCATAACATACAGCAACAAGCTCCGCAACAATGTCAGCGGTACATGACACAATCCATCTGCGTGTCATAAGTTTTAGTGCCACTATCCACTGGCACATGCCAACCGGATATGCCACTAATCACACCAATGGCTTATGTGTGTAAGATGCCATGCAACTTAGTGTTAATATTGCTTCTCCTTGGCTTGGTTATTACAAATGAAGAGAAAGATTATAACCTGATTGTATTATGATTGTCAAACTAATGTTTGGGGCCTTTTCTTCCTCAGATTGTGTAACTGCTGAACGTCAGGAAGATGACATCCACAATGTGCAATCTGTAATTGACTCGCTGGCCTTAGACTACCTCCAGATTAGTTTATCTCACATCACAGGTTAGGCATGTTTCTCTGTCTCACTTTTCATGGTCTCCAATCACTTGTCATTGGAGAAGGAATGATGCCATGTTATCTAAAAAGTGTCTTCCCAAACACTGAGAATTTAAAAAATGCCTGTTAAGAGCAGTCAGAGCACATGGTTTGTGTTCTTAATGTAGTATAGATTATAGCTTCATGTACAGTGTGTAACACATGCTTTCTCTCTTTAGGTGAGAATATAGTCAGAGGAGAAAAAGAATCCATCAGAAACCTGTTGGAGATTTTTGATGGTCTGCTGGACTACCTCATAGAACAGCAGAGTGATGAGGAGCCTCAATTTAAAGGTGATTTATATCGCACATTTGTTAGTGCTCATCATCTTAACCAAAGGACTGAGATTACCAGGTGTTCCAAATCTGTAAGATGCTGATGATGCTTAATTTTGCAGCTAAACAATTTGTATAAATTCTCCTCATGCACACATGCAGGGCTTAATGGAAAATACAGTGCTGCCACTGCAACTCTTCAACCTCGGAATCAGGACAGAGACAATACACAGTGTCGGGCCTTCAGCATTCAGTAAGTGGTATACACAGATAATTATGGGGGTTCACTTTCTCTGTTGCACTAGCAGGTTTTACACTGTCTGCCCAGTGCGAGCCAGGGTTATCTACGGGCCGGGGCAGGGCCAATATTCTCCGATCTCAAGCCGCAAGGCCAACAACATTTGCTATGTTTTCAATCCAAAATTATTAGGGATGCACAATGATATCGGCACAACATCGGTATCGGCCGATAAAAGCTTTAAATGACCATCATCGGCATCGGCCGATATGAATATTTCTGCCGATGAGCCTTGCCGATAGGGTGGCGTGTTTCCTATGTGCACGTGACGACCGTGAACATAGCATGAGCGCCAGCAACTTAAACTTCCAACATGTGGAGGCATTTCCAGCATGAGCGTCAGTTTGGTTTGAAATGTGCTGGGGACAGAGACGCATTTGCAAGTGCATTTTCAGAAGTGCTGGGTACAATGACGCAGTAATTTTTTTCTCTTTCGTGCAGGTCATGTTTTGAAAGACGATGTCCTGTAGCTTACTAATGTAAGCTCTCCAAGCTACTATGCTCTCCACAGAGCATAAAATATTCATTTTATTTTATTTTCCGTGTTTGCATTTATGAGGAAAAACAGTGACAGTTCTCGGTTACGGACGTGACTGCTCTGAAAGCGGCACTAAAAGAGACTGCTTTAAAACTTTCCCAGAGACCTCAAACAGAAAGCACAAAGCCTTTCTAAGTGAATTTCGTTTTGTATTAATTGTATCTTAATTTTAATCAATGTTTCATCAACCAATTGCCTGGATTTAATAAATAATAAGTAAAGCAGATAATAGATATCACGACACGGAGGCGCGCGCGCGTGAACTGGAGTTCGTCTCATAAATGAAATGAAACTCAGCATAGCCTACTTGCCTCACAGACCTGAGAAATATAGCTATTATCTACAGAACGTTTGAAATCATATTTTTAAACAGAACAATTCAAAACGAAAGAAAACTATGTAATCCGAAATGTGCATTTCTCTCTGGCGCGTTCACTAGCCTACTCCGAAGATCGCGAGTCAGTCAACTTCATCTTTGCAGCCGACACAGAAAACACTTGTTTATTAATAAACAATTAAAATGTGTCCTTGCTATATTTGACATATTCATAATCATTACTTTTGCGCTTCTTTGTGACAGATTTTAGTTGCTTTATTGGCAGCGCCACCCTTACATGTTACAGTACATGAACGGGTCACCACCGCATCAGCACCGAAAACGGGAGCATTTGGTAGACCTGTTCAAGTAGGAGAAGATGTACATTTTTTATTTGAAAATTTATTTTTATTTATTTTACTCCTAAGGACTGAAGTTTGAAGTCTGAACTTAAAAATAAAATGTGGCACTGGCATATCATCAGGGTCCCCGCGGATCCTTAAAAAGTCTTAAAACGTCTTAAATAAAATATTCGATTTTTAAGGTCTTAAAATGTATTAAATTTCACAAATTTTTGAAGAGTGGCATTAAATTTGATCTGGGCGGCATTAAATTTCATCTGGCGGAGTTTCTCCTTTTGTCGGGAGAAACTACCGGTATTTTCCATTTCACCAGCGCACGTCCCTGTCTAAAGACAGTAAAAAGTAGCGTGTGTCTATTGCACAGGCATCAGGCACACCATTTAGGGGGCAGTGTTTTCCGTAGGCCTGTCATAGAAACAGACGAAGAAGTGTCTCAGAGTGGCAGATGCGAGCTAATGGCGCTTTTCCACTGCATGGTACGGTACGGCTCGGTTCGGTACGGCACGCTTTGGCGCTTTTCCACTGCATGGTACGGTACGGCTCGGTTCAGTACGGCTCACTTTTGGCGCATTTCCACTGCATGGTACGGTACGGTACGGCTCGCTTCGGCTCGCTTTAAATGGTACCACCTCTGTTGAGGTTCCAAGCGTACCGTACCGATACTAAAATGTGACGTGAAAACACTGCAGATCACTGATTGGTCAGACAGAATCATCACTACCAGCGTCATTGTATTTATGACACGAGACACTAAACCCGCTAGATTTAAATAGCCAGTAGACAACAGCCAGCGCTGTAGCGCCTGTTTTAAAAAAAAAAAAAAAAAAAAAAAAAAGTATAAACTTCAAAAAAAGAAATGGCTGAATCGTGGTCAGTGGACGAGGTGCAGACGTTCCTCTCGTTGGTTGCCGAGGAGTGGATAGGGAAACACGGAATGAAAAATTCGCATTTAATATGATGATATCATGGCAGTAGAGACGGCAACTATAACGATCAGTCCCACCCACTTTGAAGCGGTACTAACTGCAGTGGAAAAGCAACCGAGCTAAAGCGAACCGAACCGTGCCGTACCGAGTCGAGTCGTACCACGCAGTGGAAAAGCGAAGCGAGCCGAACCGTTCCGCGCCGAGTCGAACCGTACCGAGCCGTACCATGCAGTGGAAAAGCGCCATAAGATAGGGAAGTGCAAATTTAATGATTAACTGGCTCGATGATGAGAAATATAGCGGCTGGTTACAAAAAAACGACGGTATAAGTCTGGTGGGCTGCAAAGCCCTTGACGCGCATATGAAAGGGGAGTAGCACAAGCGCGACAGTCAGGCAACAACTGTCCCCATTCAGATGTTTGCAGCATCGGTATCTAACGTTACTTCAAAGTCTAACCATGGGTGTAAATTACGCGGGGGATTACAACTACATTAACAACTTTTATTTTAAGTAAATGTTATTTTTAAATCAGCTTAATTCAGTGTGATTTTACCATATTATCATGCTTAACACTGATCATTTGAATAATTGTAATGCGATGATCAGATGCAGACATCTAAATCAGAAAATATAACGTTAGGTTTGGGTGGTTGGCCGGTGGATTATTTATTTTTAATAGCGGATTCGAGTGACTCAAAGTTCACCAGATTAATGAATTTATCTTTAAAATGTACAAAATTTTCTTTTTTTAGCTTAGTTAGCTTTATTAACTAGTAAAATACATGATCAGGATTTTACCATAAGTATATAAAGTAGAAATATACTTTTTTTATATAAAGTATACGGTACATCTGCATTTCTTTCTTTCTGTTGTATTGCTTTAAAAATAAATAGCATTTTAAGCCAATTAAGGAAAAACCTGTCAACAAGTCTGAAAATTTTTTTTGGTAGTTATTCTGTCCCCCTCACTTTTGAAATGATGGCTAGGCTCCGCCCCTGAGGCTAACATTACAGCCGCGTTGGTGTCTTTGGGGCCCAGTACAAGTAATGCCTTCGGTACATTCTCCCCAACCAATACACTGAAGGCCGAAATGCTGTGGGTTTTGCACACGGTTAGCCGACATCACTCCTATACATCCAACGAAGACGTGAGCACTTCAGGGCAATGTTCCCTGAGGAATGTGCAAAAACATTTAGTTGTGGCAGGGACAAAACCTCTTCTCTTACTCGATTTGGACTTGTTCTGTACATAAAAAGGGGACTTCTGTCAAGTGTGAATCAAGGCAGCTTCGTTGTCATGTTTGACGAAAGCATGAATTGGACCACCAAAGGCTATTAAGACTATTTGCACTGTTGCTCAAATACAAATGTGCTTTGTTAACCTGAACACCCTAGAGTGTCATTTTTATATATATATTTTGCCATGGTAATGGTCTTAATTTTTATTCTTGAAGGTCTTAAAAAGGTCTTAAAAGTCATTAAATTTGTTGATCAAAAATGTGCAGATACCCTGATCATTTATTCTCCAAGTGAAATAATTTGCCTATTTTTCAGGGGTGAATGTCTGTCTACATTTGTAAAATTATACATTTATGGTAGAATCAAATGTTGTTTTGTTTGTCTTGTGTATTGCCTTATCTACAACACATGAGTGTAATACGGTAAAGGTAGTACAGGAGAGAGACTTGGATTTCTCTTCAGTAAAATTAAAGTGTAAATGTATCAGGGGGAAAATGTGTATATATCGGTATCGGCATCGGACAAAATTAGTTTAAAAATATCGGCATATCGAATATCGGCCAAAATGCAATATAGTGCATCCCTAAAAATTATGAATTTAACACGTAATAATATTGCATAAAACCTTTGCGAAAATGCTAAATATCTGTAATAAAAATGGAAGTTGCTGCATTTGGGAAAGCCACTTCGGTTCCATTTTCCTACATCATAAATGACTTGAAAATTAAATGAAAATACAATAAAAAACACTAATATTATGAATTGCATCTTAAAATAAATGTTTTGGGTTTTAAAATATTTTAAAATGTAATTTATTTCTGTGAAGCTAAGCATTACTCCAGTCTTCAGTGTCACATAATCCTGTAGAAATCATTAGAATATGCTGATTTAGTGCTTCAATTATTATTTTTCGTGCTCAAATATTAATAATGATTCTTCTTCTTATTATTATTATCATCATCAATATTGCCAGCAGCCATATCGCTCTGTAGCCCAAGACTGGTTGCCCACTGAAGCTAAGCAGGGTTGAGCCTGGTCTGTACCTGGATGGGAGACCTCTTGAGAAAACTAGGTTGCTGCTGGAAGAGGTGTTAGTGAGGCCAGCAGGGGGTGCTCACCCTGTGGTCTGTGTGGGTCCTAACGCCCTAGTATAGTGACGGGGACTGTCAAAGAGCACCGTCCTTCGGGTGAGACGTAAAACAGAGGTCCTGACTCTCTGTGGTCATTAAAATCCCATGACACTTCTCGTAAAAGGTGTAAGGGAGTCCTGGCCACATTCCACCCATTGGCCCTTGCCAATCATGGCCTCCTTATTAATCCCCTTCCATTGAATTTGCTCTATCATTCTCTTTCCTCTCCTCTCCGTGTGGTGAGGTCACTGGCGCCGTTGTACTGTGGCTGCTGTCGCATCATCCAAGTGGATGCTGTACACTGGTGGTGGGTGAGGAGAGATCCCCTAATATGATTGTAAAGTGCTTTGGGTGTACAGTAGTACATATGAAAGCGCTATATAACCGTTCGTTCGTTCGTTCAGCTTAATATTTTTGTGGAAACTGGGATACGTTTTTTTTTTTCAAATTCTTTGATGAATAGAAAGTTCAAAAGAACATTATTTGAAATGTCTTTACTGTCATTTTTGATCAATTTAATGCATCCTTGTAGAATAAATGTATTAATTTGTATATTTTTAAATCTTTCTTGCCCTAATCTTATAAATGGTGGTGTATCAGGGTTTCCACAAAAAATATGAAGCACTTGTTTTCAACATTGATAATAAGAATTGTTACCTGAGCACCAAATCAGCATATTAGACTGGTTTCTGAAGGATCATGCGACACTGAAGACTGGAGTAATGATGCTGAAAATTCAGCTTTGCCATCACAGAAATTAATGACATGTACAGAAAAAGCCCAAGTGCTTTCTTCCAGGAAAGTCCAGGCTTCATGAACTGCAGCCATAGGTGTAATTTGCAGTTGGGACATGTCTCCATCACTTTTTAAAAGCAGTTGTATCTAATACAAATGAAGCATCAATACAATGAATACCATGAATGAGAAGGGAATAAAGTGCATAAGACACATAAAATACAAGTGATTAAGTTGGTTGTGGCTATGGCTATGGAGTTACGTTATCTTATGGAAGGATAAGAAAAAAACGAATAGGGTGAAGAACCTTATGCATCCAACAAATAAATAAAATATTATTTGTTATTAACTAACATCAGTTATATTACCTCTAATGTATGTTAGAAAATCATATACTGATAATGTACAACAATGCCAAGGACTTTGGAAAGAGGTTTGGTTAAGTGATATTTACGTTCCATTTAGTCGAGTGAGCAGTGCGATGGCGGCGACGTTTTCCACTGGTTGTGCTGGGTGACAGTGCAGTGGGGAAGGAGCCGGAATCTGTTTGAACAGCCTTGAACACGAAGGTTAAAGAATAAGGTTAAAGAATAGTAAAAATGCCCCTGGAAATCAATTAAAGGGGGTAAATATTATGGAATGCCAAAGCTGACTTTATTATAAATAAATAAATACATAAATAAATACACAAAGAAATGTAAAAAAGCAAAAATACATAAATAAATACATAAATATACAAAGAAATGTAAAAAAGTACAAATAAATTAGTATTTATACTTTTATTTCCTTATGTAGAATCGTATTTTTTCACACATTTATTTATTTTTTATTTATACATTTATTTATTTCCACATTTATTTATGTATATATGTTTTTATGTCTACATTTATTTATTTTCACATTTATTTATTTCTACATTTATTTATTTCCACATTTATTTATTTCTACATTTATTTATTTCTACATTTATTTGTCTGTATGCTAATGAGGGGGGCGTGTTTTACCTCAGACATCAGCAATCAAGCTCGGAGTGGCAGTGCTGAAGCTTTGAGGCCACAGTGACACCTTGTGGTGTGACCAAACGAAACGCAAGAGGTGTGCGGACAATATCACATTTTAAGTCATGTAATATCACCCTAACTGTATGTAGGGTAGGCTATATAGGGTTAACACACATAGCACACATGAACAGAAACTGCACTTCAACGGGTCTGATAGCAGACACTTGGACATGGAAGCGCATGAAAGTAATTCACTATTAATAACAATGTAAATGCGGTGGATAGGGCTGATAAGAGCTTGCGTTTGGCTTGCGTTTATTGTCGATGAGACTCGCACACCAGCGCAGAACGTGGAGAGAAACCAGCGCACATTTCACTGACTCCTACGCAAGCATATTGATCAATGAGTTTGAAACGCGACTCAATACACAGTTTACATTCACGTTTCCTAATTTCATATGCATAATAGGTGACAATTCAAATGCTTAAAACACAACCCATATTTCATAGATGCTGCTCTTAGATACTGATTAATCACAAGTCATCAATTTGGAATTATTCTTAAATCAAACAAAAGGGGCTCATGTAAACGCAGCTAGTGAGCCACGCATCTCACGCCATGCATTGGAGCACAGAAGCATCATCATGCCCATTCAAACAGCACCTGTCGTGCCCATGGTCGTGGTGATATTTCCCCCTATAAATTGATTTCCAGGGGCGTTTTTTCCCCCAAACCTTATTAAATAGGTATACATCATCATATATGTCAAGTTCTTAATATTAATTGATAAACTACTCAGTTATTATAATAATAAGGCACTATGGCTGTTATCAGTAAAATAAAATTAACAAAAGTCATTAAGTCATTAAAAGTCAAAATCTTAATACAGAGGAGAATGCTTTTACACTGCAATTACAATTGCATAAAAGTCGTTATGAGATTAATGTTAAAAATAAAACATTTGAATATATAAATATGAAATGATGGAATCAATTAAATTGTACGTTTAAATATGAAACTAAAACAGCCAGTAGGTGGCGGTAAGTCACTGTCTTATACAGTTAGGGTGACATTACATGACTTAAAATGTGATATTGTCCGCACACCTCTTGCGTTTTGTTTGGTCACACCACAAGGTGTCACTGGCCTCAAAGCTTCAGCACTGCCACTCTGAGCTCGATTTCTGATGTCTGAGGTAAAACACGCCCCCCTCATTAGCATACGGACAAAGAAATGTAGAAATAAATGTAGAAATAAATAAATGTGGAAATAAATAAATGTATAAATAAATAAATGTGAAAATAAATAAATGTAGACATAAAAACATATATACATAAATAAATGTGGAAAGAAATAAAAGTGGAAATAAATAAATGTATAAATGTATAAATAAATAAATAAATAAATAAATAAATGTGTGAAAAAATACGATTATACATAAATAAGGAAATAAAAGTATAAATACTAATTTATTTGTACTTTTTTACATTTCTTTGTATATTTATTTATGTATTTATTTATGTATTTTTGCTTTTTTACATTTCTTCGTATATTTATTTATGTATTTATTTATTTATAATAAAGTCAGCTTTGGCATTCCATAAAATATAGGTCCTTAATGGAAAAGTTAATTTCAGTGCTGTGAACAAACCACCTCACAGAATATGTAGAATTAAAATCTTCAGGAGTCAGCTGCCCACGACAGGCCTAAACCAGGCAAGGCTCCAGCACAATTTATTTTTTTTGCTTAATATTGTACACCCCTAGTGGAAACACAACTGGCCCTGGCACACACAAGCATGCTCTCTTTTTGCCCAACAGTGGAAACATGACTTCTGACACTGTTGGTGCCTACTGCCAACCAAATAATATACAATCTGTGAGAAAAAAGCTAAAGGAGGAAGTATAATTTTCAAGATTGTTGGGCAGTCTTGAGTTATAACTAAAAAAGCCTTTGAAATGCTACTACAGATAGTACTCAACCAGAATGCGTTTTTTCACCACAGGAAATGCATTTCTGCTCTTGCCCGCTAATTGGCGCCATAACCATAGATTTGGTGGACGCATCACCTTATTAAAAATAGTCAGTAAGATTTTAAAAAATCACATTCACTTAACCAAATGTAGTAATCAAAAAAACAATGTAAGCGTAGTAGGGATGCGTTTTCAATTAATTCCAATGAAAGCTGAGCTTCACGCTTGCGCCATTTCGAATTAGTGGCAATTTGGAGGTGGCAGTTGCTTGAATGGTGGGTTCATTGTTATTCTTAAATGAAAAACACAGCAACAAAACTACAATAACAAACTCGCTTAAATAGCCGCTTTTACACTACATTTTGATTTGAAACCAAATCTTCCGCCATTGTCTTGTCAGTCAGAAGAGTGAGGCAAAATGGGCAATGTGAGGTAAAAACTGACTCCTGCTGCTGATCTGTGTTGCGATTCTTGTTCAGTTCATGCTCAATTGAGCAAACGTGTTCCGTTTTTTTAATTGTAGTGTCTGTTCTCTAACTGTACTAAATGTTTTTTTATTACTATGTGTTCATTGACTGACACAAAAAGATGACCCCCTGTGTCTCTGTTGTTCTATCTCGCACGCGTGCTTGCACATCTGCTAGAGCCTGCTTTTTTATTAGCAGGTGTGTCATCCGCGTTGGTGCATGAGGAGGATTGTTTGGAAAAGTCAGATATTGGTCGTTTTGACAATTTTTTTTTTCTGGCGCGGAAAGGTGATTCTCCTCATTTTAAGGTGATTCAAGGTGATTCATCTCATTTTATTACGTCACTACAACAAATTATGTGATAGGCTACTGGTCGGTCAGAGAACACGCACATAACATGCACATTTACAATCATAAAGTGTAAATTTGTGTTGTCGCCAGTGCCGATCTTAACAAAAATATCACTCACAAATTAATATTTTTGGTTGCAAATGCGTTCATTTTAGGTACAGTCTGGAGCCCTGATATTGCAGTATAAATACCCTGTATTTGAAAAAATAATTCTTGATATGGATTATTTTCTCCTTGTAATAAAATAAAATAACTATAGGTAGAAATATGAATTATATAGGCTACACATTTGCATTGGAGTATTAAGAGTGATAGCGTAGTACATAAATTAGCCTTTGCATGGGAGTTTTAATCCTCTGGGGTCTGAGGTGTTTTCTGGCCCTGGAGGTGTTCTGACATGCTCTGACATTTGTGCTTATTTCTGTTTTCATGGCTAAAGTCTGTATTTAGCACAAACTGTGCTACAATAATATATCAGCAGCATGTATGTAAAAGTTTGTAGTTTTGAGATAATGACATTTATGCGTGGTTTGTGAAAATACAAAAAAAATTTGTCACTGAAATAAGGCCATGAAACCCATACTGATTATTTCTTCACAAGACTTTTGAAAATTGTATCACGTAGCCTAGAATATTTGTTCCAAAACTATGTGAAAATCACCCTGACTGCTCATTCAGATAAGACAATATATTGATTTAAAATTTGTAAGACGTGTTTTGTGTAAGAAAGCTTTATGTGGGAGGCGTGAACACATCATTAATATGTATGGTTTTCACACCTGAGAAAGACAAAGACCCTCCCCTAATGGCCCTATTAAGAGCTATCAGGCCCTGTCATTCTGAGCAACCTTGCACAAAGAATGAGGAGATTTAAAAAAGAATGGCTTTTTGATTGTTTGGATTTATTTACAACACAACATAATCCAAAGATACACAACAAATGACAAAAAAGCACACTATTGAAAACAGTGGTCCAAAGACAGAGCCCTTTCTGCCATTCCTAAAAACATTGTACATACCTTTCATTTCCAAGGAGTTTTTCACTTTACCATGTTCATGTACAGAGACTCATGTGAATGTTGAAGTCAGCAGGACTCAGTGGCATCTGGTCCCTGTATAAAAAAAAAAATAAAAAAAACTGTGAACATGCTGTTATCAAGAGAAACTATAGGGCTGTACGGTTAAAATGTTTTTTTTTTCTGGTTAAAATTGCTTTTTAAAATTCACAGAATACCCACACACGTTTCCAACAATAATGAACACCAGGTTTGTTGTGCCTTGTAGGCATAGGCTACGCGCAGTGCTACATAAAATAATAATAATAATAACAATAACCTATAGCAGCCTATAAATCTTTCAAACGGATCACTTCAGTAACAACTACTAGAAAAGAAAAAAAATTGATTATCATATGTTACTTCAAATGTTTCCATTCGTTATGATGAATAACGAAATTCAAACGCAGAGCGTGTTTGAATGAAACCATAATGTTTCATAATGAAACATTATGGTTACCATATTATACATACAGTGAGGAAAATAAGTATTTGAACACCCTGCTATTTTGCAAGTTCTCCCACTTAGAAATCATGGAGGGGTCTGAAATTGTCATCGTAGGTGCATGTCCACTATGAGAGACATAATCTAAAAAGAAATATTCCAGAAATCACAATGTATGATTTTTTTAACTATTTATTTGTATGATACAGCTGCAAATAAGTATTTGAACACCTGAGAAAATCAATGTTAATATTTGGTACAGTAGCCTTTGTTTGCAATTACAGAGGTCAAACGTTTCCTGTAGTTTTTCACCAGGTTTGCACACACTGCAGGAGGGATTTTGGCCCACTCCTCCACACAGATCTTCTCTAGATCAGTCAGGTTTCTGGGCTGTCGCTGAGAAACACGGAGTTTGAGCTCCCTCCAAAGATTCTCTATTGGGTTTAGGTCTGGAGACTGGCTAGGCCACACCAGAACCTTGATATGCTTCTTACAGAGCCACTCCTTGGTTATCCTGGCTGTGTGCTTCGGGTCATTGTCATGTTGGAAGACCCAGCCTCGACCCATCTTCAATGCTCTAACTGAGGGAAGGAGGTTGTTCCCCAAAATCTCGCAATACATGGCCCCGGTCATCCTCTCCTTAATACAGTGCAGTCGCCCTGTCCCATGTGCAGAAAAACACCCCCAAAGCATGATGCTACCACCCCCATGCTTCACAGTAGGGATGGTGTTCTTGGGATGGTACTCATCATTCTTCTTCCTCCAAACACGTTTAGTGGAATTATGACCAAAAAGTTCTATTTTGGTCTCATCTGACCACATGACTTTCTCCCATGACTCCTCTGGATCATCCAAATGGTCATTGGCAAACTTAAGACGGGCCTTGACATGTGCTGGTTTAAGCAGGGGAACCTTCCGTGCCATGCATGATTTCAAACCATGACGTCTTAGTGTATTACCAACAGTAACCTTGGAAACGGTGGTCCCAGCTCTTTTCAGGTCATTGACCAGCTCCTCCCGTGTAGTTCTGGGCTGATTTCTCACCTTTCTTAGGATCATTGAGACCCCACGAGGTGAGATCTTGCATGGAGCCCCAGTCCGAGGGAGATTGACATGTTTAGCTTCTTCCATTTTCTAATGATTGCTCCAACAGTGGACCTTTTTTCACCAAGCTGCTTGGTAATTTCCCCGTAGCCCTTTCCAGCCTTGTGGAGGTGTACAATTTTGTCTCTAGTGTCTTTGGACAGCTCTTTGGTCTTGGCCATGTTAGTAGTTGGATTCTTACTGATTGTATGGGGTGGACAGGTGTCTTTATGCAGCTAACGACCTCAAACAGGTGCATCTAATTTAGGATAATAAATGGAGTGGAGGTGGACATTTTAAAGGCAGACTAACAGGTCTTTGAGGGTCAGAATTCTAGCTGATAGACAGGTGTTCAAATACTTATTTGCAGCTGTATCATACAAATAAATAGTTAAAAAATCATATATTGTGATTTCTGGATTTTTTTTTTTAGATTATGTCTCTCACAGTGGACATGCACCTACGATGACAATTTCAGACCCCTCCATGATTTACAAGTGGGAGAACTTGCAAAATAGCAGGGTGTTCAAATACTTATTTTCCTCACTGTATATAGCCCTTGTGTTTCTCTTGTGCTTTGCTAGTCGTTGTTTTATGGTGGATCGTGTTCATGTTTTGGGTCAGATGTTCATGTCTATTCATGAGGAATTTTGTTATTAAAAACAATGCATGATCCTAATTGGACACTGAAATATTACATTGCCATTGCATTAAAACAAAGCGGTTCAGCTTTTACAGTGGGTGCCATGGGGGAGGCTACCACACCAGTGTCCCCAGTCATAATAGCCACCAGAGTCTCGTCACGTCGCTACGCCAGAGTCTTCAGCCACCATGGACGCCACGGCAGAATTCACGGTCGTCATGAACGTCACTCATGAAGTCATTAAGGTGGTCCCTACGCGAGTGAGACTGGCATCCAGCTTGGAGGACAAACCGCTGACTTTGGTGCGTGCAGCCGGCATCCCTAGACTAGCTCAGCTCTCTCAAGCCTACCGGTCTCAGCACTGTCTGCCCCAGAGGTTGTTCCCATTTCTTCTGTACTTCCTGTGATGGAGGCAGCCATTTTCTGTGTTTATGCTGCACACACCTCACCTGTTTCTTCTGAGGAGGCAGCGACATTCTCCTCTGAACTCTCGGTTTCTCCTGACGCCTCGGTTATGGCCACAGAGGGTGTTTCTGAACTTTCTGTTTCCCCTGACGGCTCTATTACGGCCACTGAGACCGTTTTTTAACTTTCCGTGTCCCTGATGGCTCTGCTATGAGTTGTCACCAGTCCTGCCTGCACGACCAGGGGTTTCTTTAGTCCTATTTGCTCCGCTGTGGTGGACTTCAGCACCGCCACCATGGCCAGCACTGCCTGCTCCACCTTGGTCATCAACTTTCCCCTGGCCACCTGCTCAGCCTGCTCCACCCAGGCCACCTGTTCTACCGTCTGGAAGCCGCTCTCAGAACATATTTCTTCATGTTTTGTTTGGGCTTTTGTTGCATTTCCTGTCCTAGCGCCATGTTTGTAGTTCATTGTAATTTTCCTGTTGATTACAAGTGTTTTTCCCAAATCACGGAAGTGACCGCGACGCTCTAACTTTAATAATGTTCGACCAAGGGAAAAAAAGCTTCTGGGGGGGTGTTTGGCTCGGTCATGGATTACTCCGAACCATCCCTTTAATAGTGTTAGTCTAATGTTATTTTGCGACTTTTCACTTAAAGGTAGGGTAGGTAGGATTTTTATAAAAAACTTTTTTTCAGATTTGTTTAAACTGTCTTTATATACCAATACATAATTAAAATGTAAGTGCTCTGAAAAAGAGAGTTTAAAAATCGAGTGACTGTAGACCTTTTAATCTGCAATAAACACAGCTCATTATTTCCATCCGGGACGAAACAATTGATTGGTTTGGGCGACTGTCACTCACTCTCGCAACCATGGCTACCACCACTGTTGCTAGATCTGCCCATATGCGCGCGCACCCGTTTGATTTGAGGGGAGTGCAAGAGAGGCGCGGAACCTACAAAGAGTAAAATTATGGCAGAGAGAAAGAGCATTCAAAATTCAAAGCACCTGCATATGCAGTCAGCGAAGGCAAACAAGGCAAAAACTACTTCCTCGGACCCTGGTTGCCCGCACTCTTGAACGACCTCCTCTGCTTCGCCCTCAACCCCGGAACTGTCCTCGAACCGACGATGCGGTACTTGTCTCTGGAGTGTAACGTTAGTCCTCATCAGAGTCAACAATGTTTTCATCATGTAAACTCTTACATGCAAAACACCGTATATGTTATGACTCTTACACGAAATTCACCTTCATCACAGTTTAACTGATGGTAATGGAAAAACGTGTATCAATGCAACCTGTTTTTAGCTTTGCCTTATGAATATAGCTCGTTACCTATAGCCTAAATATAGCTCGTTACCGAATCAAACAAAATATATTTTAAACTTTACCAGTATCGATATGCTAGCTTGATAGTGAGTACTAAAAGCCATCTTATTTGTTTATATTTCTAGTGATAAAGTTAGGTATTTTATTACATGTGATTCTGACATGATGTCACTGCATGCACTGCGCTCCTTCCTCTCCACTCGTCTCAGGTAAATAAATGCGTCTTCCTGAGCCTGAGCATTTGGCGTCGCGCGTTCATGTGTTTTGGGGGCGTGGCTTTGGAAGGAGCCCAGAAGGGAGGGGGTGGAGTGAATGGAAATAATTAGCTGTGTTTACAACAGTCGTGAGAGGTCTACAGACACTCGATTTTTATACTCTTTTTTTTCAGAGTACTTATATTTCAATTATGTATTGGTATATAAAGACAGTTTAAACAAATTTGGAATGTTTTTTTTTTCAGAAAAATCCTACCTACCCTACCTTTAATGAGCTGGCAAAGTTAGTTTCAGGATAAATGTCCAAATGTATCTTAAGTTATAAATATTGTAATGCATTTAAAAGTTTTACATAAAATGGTTAATCCATGAAAGTGCTCAATTCAAGCGTCTCAATTGGTTCTGTAGGGTTTTAGAATGTTTGAGCAGCATGTTATGATTGTCAACAATCTGGCATTGTCTAAACATGAACTGTTGAGGAACGCGTCCCTGCCAACTCTATAGAAACGAATGTGAGTGGAGAAGGTAATACAGAGCTCTTTTATTCGCGAATCGTGATCAACCTAGTCTTCAATGCAAGGTGAACTCAAGGCATTCAGTTCCTTTTCAGTCCATTCAGTCCCTGCCAACTCTATAGAAACGAATGTGAGTGGAGAAGGTAATACAGAGCTCTTTTATTCGCGAATCGCGATCAACCTAGTCTTCAATGCAAGGTGAACTCAAGGCATTCAGTTCCTTTTAAGGAACAAAGGCTAAATAATTTGTTACAGTTGGTTTTTGTAATTGGTGTGGATGACACGCAGTGGCATACAGCATTATATACAATATAATATGAAGTGTTTCTTCCCTGAAACATTTAAATTTCGTTACCTACACAAGACAGGTGTAGACAATATAGACAGGTGTCCCACCCCCTCCAATCCAAATCAAGTTTGACATATCGGCTGTGAGGTTATTATTATTATTTATTTATGAATATGCACATGTAGTACAATATAACAGAAAAACAACCAACAATAGAAAAAAAAGGACGTCAAAGTTTCAATCAAGCAAGATTAAGCAAAGTTAGCAGGGGTCTCACAGAGGCACAGCATGCAGCGTAGGTTTCGTTCTGTGTGAAAACATGACAATGCAGAATGCTGAGAGAAATTATTTGAAAGAATGTATGAATTAATTAATTATTTGAATGCATCTCTAAGGGGGAAACCAACTGTCTTTAGAAAAGTTTCGATGGAATTTGCTTTTCATCTTCCCTCTGTGTAATGCCTAATAAAGAAGTGTTTATAAGCACATTCTTTTTATAAAAATGATTTTAAGGCTGAAATATGTGAGGTTTATTTTTTTTATAAAAATCTTTTTTTAATTTTAACTTGTACATGTTAGATAACATGTTAGATAACATGTCGCTTTGGACAAAAGTGTCTGCTAAATGACTAAATGTAATTGTTGCAAGACACTCTTTTAAAATCTGGCCATCATTTTTAAATTATTTCATTGAGTAGTATTAGTACTTTTTGAACATTTCAAGCACATTTGAACGAGTGTGTGATAACCGTGATCATTTTGGTCACTATAATCATGAAATGAAATTCATACCATTTCATCTCTAGTTATGATGCACTATAAAATCAACTATAGTTATTTGTTTTAACAATATAATATGCAAAGTACTATTAATCTCTGATTCTGTTCTTTTCTTTGACATTAAAGGGGACATATATAGGCCTACAAAAACTATTTTAGGTCTAAAACAGTTTGTATAGTTGTCAATATGAGAGTTATGAGACATTATTTAAAGGTGCTCTAAGTGATGTTGGGTGACGTCACTTCTTGTTGACGTTTAAAGTATTGTCAAACAAAATGGAGGCTAGTTAGACCCTCCCTCCTCCTCATCCACGCACTAACCCCCCAAACCCCACCCCCAAATCATTCTTGTCGGTTATTGGCTGGAACAGTTTGTTATGTTTGGTGGTGCGGGTTAGCCCAGTTTGTTTTTCTTGCCGTTTGTAGAGCCTGGGGTGTCTACAGAGACTGCGTTTTTTTACAGTGTGTTCAGGGGACAGGCAGCTAGCGGATGGTGAGGAGATGTTTGCTGTATGTGACAAAAAATGTTTTGGCCTAAAAAACGCATGACATCGCTTAGAGCACCTTTAAGAGATTGAAGTCTTGAATAACATGAGTAGCTCTCGGCCACTT
Source organism: Abramis brama (assembly GCF_963993115.1). Lineage (NCBI taxonomy): Eukaryota > Metazoa > Chordata > Actinopteri > Cypriniformes > Leuciscidae > Abramis > Abramis brama. The sequence continues at coordinate 26,442,106 of NC_139973.1, forward strand.
TTATTTTTAAAAAGTAGCTCTCAAATGAAAAAAGGTTGGAGACTACTGATCTAGTTAGTATTTTTTTTGGTCATTTTAGTCTTTTTAAAACTATAATAAACATATTCAGCCAACACCTATTTGTTCAATGTACAGATCTGTTTTGAAATGTGTTGTTTTTCTTCAGTTGCTATGGTTATCACCGTCCGTCATCTCAATTTCACATTCACATTAACAAAACAATAATTTAGCAGATTAAATACAAGCTTCTTCAGGCCATTGTGACTTTCTGGTGTGATCGGCTGACTAAAAATTTACCTTCAACAGATACATTGAGCACCTTCAGAAGTTTTTTCATCTGTGGAACAGCCCAACAAGGGCAAGTTATTCCAGTAGAGCCTCTATTTATTAATTCAAACGCTTGACTATAATAATCTACTGTTTCCTATTTCTAAGTCCTATTTCTAATCAAGAACAGTAAAACAAACTTTTGTTTGCTGTCAAACAAATATTTACAATGTTGTTGAAATAATAAACGCCTACTACTAATAAAAATGACAGACAATGAATAACAAAGCTCCGAAAAGTGTTTTAAATGTACGTTTCAAATGTTATTTTATTTATGACAAATATTAAACGAGGCTACATTTTGTGACCAAACCATCATGTTGGTTTGAGAAGCCTGAACCTTGAGCTAGGACTCGAACTCGGATCGCCTGAAGCACAGCTGCAAGGCTATTGTCTAACCCTCTGAGGTCGGCAAACGCGCAGGCGCGTTTTGCTGGATTTTCTTCACATTGTAGCACAATAATATTAAATTACTCCGTCATTTGTAGTCACACAGAAAAAAGAAATATGAAAAAGGAATCTGTGAGATGTCTACTTTTATGTGTCCACTTACAATCAAATCAAAACATTGTGCTTTTGTAAAATAAAGAAAAAAAAAACAGGGTGTGCTTTCTGCCTCTCCGTTGCGGTGAACTTTTTTTTTCTTGAGCATGTCTATAAACTGAAACAAAACTCAGTGCTCAAGCTTTTCTTTGACTGTTAGCATTTTTAAGACATTTTTAAGCATTACACTGACACACTTTATTTCTTGACTGTTTAATGAGAGTTTTTGGATGACTTTGCTGCGTTTCTCAGTCCTGGATGGAACACTTGTTTTAACCGTATTTGTGTGACGTGTGACTGGGTTGTTTTTAATACCACAGCGGTGGTAATAGGCATTTTGGTTGACTACCTTCTGTACATGAACTCATAGCTACACCATCAGTAAACTGAGAGCTAAGCCAGAATTTTTTTCTCTTTCTGTCTCCAGATCTGCACTCCAGTCCAGCGAACGTTCCCTCTGTTCCTGGAATGGGGATGAATTCAAGTCAACCACAGAGCTCATCAAACTGAGGGATTCTGGCTGCAGGTTCATGGCCAAACAAGAAGGTGCCTATCAGCATTAATCATTGCATTCCAGTAACCGAGTTTTCATTCATTACACATTATACATGATGCTGTCATGCTTTTGTCTCAGTGGAACACAATATGCGAATTACAATGGATAACGATATAGGGGAGGGTTCTTCAACTCTAATCCTGTAGGGCCAGAGTTTGACTCTAACCCTAACACACTGAAACAAGCTAAGGCCAGGGCTTAATTTTCAGTGGCCTGATCAGGCCAGTACTGGGCATCACAAAAATGTATAATTTGCAGATGTTTTTAACTTAAGTCTTGCCAATTTAAACATTTAATCAATTTTAAAACATTCAAGCGCGAGAACATGTGAAAGAGAACTTCATTCGGTACTTGTGTGTTCTCTGAGGGATAGTTTTGCGCTTCTCAGACAGTGAGCGATTACCTTTTACGTGGCTTATTGTGCTTAAATGATCAAATACACACAAAAGGAGATACTGAGACTGGGGAGTGGGGATGGTATTCCAGTTCAAACTGGTTAGATTTTTGTTTTTAAGCAAATGAAAAGGATTTCTATCATTCAATTACTCAATAGCCTAGAAAAGCGAAAATAAAATAAAAAATATAGCTGCAAGCAGCGATATGGGGCCAAGCCCCGAAGGCATCGCAAGCACAGCAAATACATCAAGCAAAAAGTACAGCAAAATGTACTGTAAGCACAGCAGCTAAGTAAGCACAACAGCACAGCAAGCATTTAAGCACATATGAGAACAAACACAGTGAGAGTCGACTTCAGAAAGTTATTTCTCGGGAGCGGTAGCAAATGTCAAAAATCTGTTCAGCAATTTCTGTGTGGCTCGGTCCAAAGATCATCTGAGCCAATTTTCGTAAGAATTGGGCAAAATTTGAATAAGTAGTGAAAAAACTAAATACTGTACTTTTCAAAATGGCCTCTATTGTAATGAGCAGAGTCTTGTAAGTGATCAGCATGAAGAGAGGAATCAGGTGTACTAAGTTTCATTTTTCTAGATCAAATGATTTAAAAGTTAGGTGTTCAGTGTTTTAATCCCCCAACGGCGCCTTCCAGGCAGCGAGGGGATGGGTAGGTTTAAGGTTGAGGGTAGGGTTAGCTGCCTCTAAGGAGCCATTGGGGGCTTAAAACACCATCGAGCTTAAAAGTTATAACCATTAGAAAAGTTAATTTTTGAACTGGTGGTGGCACTATAGAGTTGGTCCTAGAGACCCATAAGTTGGTCAAATTACTTTTAATTAGCATCACTTCAAGTGTGCCAAATTTCATCATTTACTCATATTCCATTGATAGGGCTGCCATAGACACCCCATACGGAATAATAATAATAATATTGTTGATGATGATGAAGAAAACTAACAATTACAATAGGGGCTCAAATCCCTGAAGCGGCAGCAACGGCAGTGCAGAGCCCGAAGAACAGAAACAGCAGAAATTGAAAGACAACATTACACACAATTTTATAAAGTTCACCCAGACGGGATTCGAACCCGTGTGCAACTATAATTTGAACTGGGTCTAGTACCTGCAGTTTATCTCTTTGTGCCACTAGGCAGACGTCTGTTCATAGAGATGCACTGCATGTTATATTTCAAAAGTTCAATTACATCATTCTCAATTTTTTTTACAATTAACCAATTAGCATGCTAAGCTAACTAGCATAAAGACACAAACACAGGCAAGGTCAACTTCAGAGACAAATTTATCAGGAACGGTAGTGAATATCAAAAATCCGTTCAGTAATTTCTGTGCAGCTCAGTCCAAAGATTATCTGATCCAATTTTGGACAAAATTGGGCAACATTTATAGGAGGAGTAGCGAAAAAGCTTTTTCATTTGCTTCAATATGGCAGACAGTCACATGTTTGGGAAATGACAAATGAGATATCATTGGAATTGGCATATACCAAGGAACATAATGTCATAAATACAATTTTTAACTTTGTTTTCAAAAGTTATAACCGTTTTTGCGAAAAAACTTATATCTCTGGAACACTAGGTGGCGCTGTTGAATCTTCTCATGTACCTTCAGGACACGATGTCGATCATGCATACCAAATTTTGTGAAGATATGTCAAATAGTTTAAAAGATATTGCAATTTATAACAATTCAAAATGACGGACACGTGGTACATCCAACCCTGTCATTCAGCATGACACAAGGAATCCATGGATACCACATTTATCATTTTCTGACAAACTGTTCAAAAGTTACTGGCTTTCTGCGCAAACTTCAAAAACGCAAACCCGTGAGTACGCTGATGGTGTGCACATGCGTATTACGAGTTCAGTCTATAGGTATGCGTGTTTGAATATGTGCGCAGGCGTGTAGCCCTTCCCTACAAACCAACCCTCAACAAACTACTTGTCTGGCCTTAAAATTTAGAATACAGAATTTCTACCGCTTCCGCGTAGCCACGCGAACCGGAATCATCCCGACAATGCTTTATCTGTACAGAGGTAAAGAGAAGGGAAGGAGGCCTTCACAGGGGAGAGACTAGTTGGCACTTCAGGACTGTCTTGTCATCGCGTCCAGGCGCAGGTCCTTCATCAGATCTGGATATGCCCTGGATCCGGCGGACTGCGGTAAACCTCGGGATAAACAGAGAGACTAATATTAGCGTAGACGCCGTTCTTATTATGATGTAACGAGTACATCAGGATTTATGGGAAGTGTTCCCGGTTCCGGCTGAGCTAATCTATGCAGCCTAACATTGAATTATAGAAGTCTATAATGTGTTCTGTGTATGCTAGGTCAAAGAGATGTGTTTTTAGTCTAGCTTTGAACTGACAGGATGTGTCTGCTTCCCGGACAATGTTAGGAAGACTGTTCCAAAGTTTTGGTGCTAAATAGGAAAAGGATCTACAGCCAGCAGTCGATTTTGATATTCTAGGTATTATCAACTGGCTGGAATTTTGAGATCGCAATAGACGTGAAGGACTATAATGCTTTAAGAGCTCACTCATGTACTGCGGCGCTAAACCATTTAGTGCTTTGTAAGTAATCAGCAATATTTTAAAATTTATATGATGTTTAATAGGGAGCCAATGCAGTGTTGACAGAACTGGGCTAATATGGTCATACTTCCTGGTTCTGGTAAGAACTCGAGCTGCTGTGTTTTGGACCAGCTGTAGTTTGTTTATTAAGCGTGCAGGGCAACCACCCATAAAATCATTACAATAATCTAGCCTTGAGGTCATGAACGCATGAACTAATTGTTCCGCATTTGTCAATGAGAGCATATGACGTATTTTAGATATATTTTTAGGATGAAAAAATTTGGTTTTATAGATACTAGACACGTGACTTTCAAATGAAAGATTGGTATCAAAGACCACACCCAGGTTCCTAACTGACGACGAAGACTTGACAGAGCAGCCATCAAGTGTTAGACAGTATTCTAGGTTATTACGTGAGGAAGTTTTTTTGTCCAATAATTAGAATCTCTGTTTTTTCAGAATTAAGTAGTAGGAAATTACTAGTCATCCAATTTTTTATATCAGCTATGCATTCCGTTAATTTTGTGAATTGGTAAGTTTCGTCAGGGCGTGAAGAAATATAGAGCTGAGTATCATCAGCATAAGTGAAAACTAATGCCATGCTTCCTAATGATATCTCCCAAGGGTAGTATGTACAGAGTGAAAAGCAACGGTCCTAGTACTGAGCCTTGTGGTACGCCATACTGAACTTGTGATCGATGAGACATCTCTTCATTTACTGCTACAAACTGATAACGGTCAGATAAGTATGATTTAAACCATGCTAATGCAATTCCACTAATGCCAACCTAATTTTCGAGTCTGTTTAAAATAATGTTGTGGTCAATAGTATCAAATGCAGCACTAAGATCGAGTAACACTAATAGAGAGATACAACCACGATCGGATGATAAGAGCAAATCATTTGTGACTCTGATGAGAGCAGTCTCAGTACTATGGTACGGTCTAAATACTGACTGAAAATCCTCGCAGATATCATTTCTTTCTAAAAAGGAGCATAGTTGTTGAGGATACTGCGTTTTCTAGTATCTTTGACAGAAAAGGTAGATTCAAGATCGGCCTGTAATTGACGATCAAGTTGCGTTTTTTTAACAAGCGGTTTAATCATAGCAAGCTTAAAAGTTTTTGGTATGTATCCTAATGACAAAGATGAATTAATGATATTAAGAAGAGGATCTATGACCTCTGGAAGCATCTCTTTCAGTAGCTTAGGTATAGGGTCTAACATACATGTTGTCGATTTAGATGATTTAACGAGTTTAGCGAATTCTTCCTCTTCTATAGCAATGAATGAATCGAATTTTTCCTTAGGGAGGCTACAATGCACTGCCTGATGCGATACTGTAGTAGACGGTTGCATGAGAGAGTTAAAAGTTTCTGTCGCAATATCGAGTTCTTCTAAGCTATCTGGGATGCTGAGATGATGAAACTGATCAGGAAGATTATTAATAAAGCAATCTTTAGTGGCAGAAGTGATAGGTCTAACATATTTGTAACACGGAGTCGGCTTTGCAGCCTTGGCTAAATGAAGTTTACACAAGACTAGATAATGATCTGAGATGTCTTCGCTCTGCTGCAGAATTTCAACGGCATCAACATTGATTCCGTGTGATAATATTAGATCTAGAGTATGATTACGACAATGAGTAGGTCCTGACACGTTTTGTCTAACTCCAATAGAGTTAAGAATGTCTTTAAATGCCAATCCCAATGCATCTTTTTTTCGTTATCCACATGTATATTAAAATTACCAACAATTAGGACTTTATCTGCAGCCAGCAGTTAACTCTGATAGAAAGTCAGCAAATTATTTGATAAAGTCTGTATGGTGCCCTGGTGGCCTGTATACAGTAACAGTCACATTCTATATGATGATATCTAGGTGAAAGAGGCTCTATGTGATGGGATTTATCTGACCTTGTTGATGTGAGACAGCTAGCTGACCGTCGGTTTAGCCAGTCTGTCTACTTCCTGACCTGAGCCCCAAGTCATGTTTGAACTCTAATACTATGTGCCATATTACTAGAGAGAAGAGCAGCACCATCCCAGGAGGGATGAATACCATCTCTTTTTAAAGCCACACCGTGTAACTTTTCAACCTTCATAATATATTTCCAAGACCCTTGTGATGGTACATCGACTTACAATAGGTTGAATGACACGTCTGCCATAGCCTGACGGGATCTGTATCGCTTTTACTGGCACTATGTAACTTTGGGGTTCGGGTAGTAACCAGAGCACAAAAAGAACTACAAAATTCGACTGCTTTACGGCATACGTCACTTCCCCCACCACTTCCTCAAATTCGGACGTGAGCGTTTATATACTGTCTATGGACGTGAGATGCCAACCAGCGTTTGTTTTCGGCTTTCGTGCGTATGTTTTTGTCATGGGGGCTGTTGTGTTTAGACCTGGCCACTTCATGCGTTTTCTCAGATCGGATAGCTATCTGATCGTGAAAAGACCAGGTGTAAATGTCCTCCGAAACGCATTCAAGACGGATTTGAATCCGATCGCTCAAACCACTTCAGGAGGTGGTCTGAGACGCATTCCAGACGAAACTGAACAAGTGTAAATGCATCTGGTTGTTGAAACCACATATGTAAATTGTACTCCTCCCAAAAATGCTAAAAAATAAATAATAAAAAAACCGTGTGAGAGCGTGTTATAGGCTATATGTTATTGCCAGATATGACGACGCGCTGGAACACGCATCACCACAGATGAGAAGCTGAGCATCAATTCATCAAGCCAACGTGCAAACTATCGCAAATCAAAGTGAAAGTAAGTCGCAGATGCTTAACACACAATCATCATCATCATTAAAAGTAAAGAAACTAAATGATCTTACCAGGGCTGTTGCTGCTGCTCTCTCTTATTGCGGTCTTTGATTTTGAAATTTTAGCTGATGATCAATAAAATGCAGCTCATATCTGTTGCTTTCGGTGACGTGCACTCCATTAAATCTGCATATAGCGCGAGAATTGAAGATCGGATTTAAATCCGTTTCGCAAAAACACATTTGTGACCAGGTGTAAATAGAATCGTTTTGATAAATCTGATAGCAATCCGATCTGAGAAAACGCATGAAGTGGCCAGTAAATAAATCTCTTATTTGTAAACTTGTTTGCATTCTATGTTGTATGTTGTTGCGCTTGCTTGTAGTATGTCATTTTTTTTACAAGCTGTTCATTGATCCATTGCTGATAATTAGACCAGTGCCCGGTTGCATAAAGCACCTTAAGTGTAATTTTCCCTTAAGTTTGCCCTTATGTTTCCCTTAAACCTAAGGGTGTTGCAGAAAAAAACCCTTGAGTGTTACTTAAGGGTTTCTTTAAGTGAAACGTCATAAACACTTAGAATTTCCCTTAAATGCTGTTTTTTCACTTAAATAATCCCTTAAAAAGCGTTAAGTGTTGCATAAAACCCCTTAACGGTCATTTCCCTAAGTATAATTTAAGGTTTGGAAATCGTAACCTTAAGAGTAACGCGGACAAAAATAAGACAACATGGCTGAATTTATGGAACCAGCTGAAGATCATTATGTGCCAAGAATAATTTTTAAGGATAGGGAGAACCCTTTGGACCATCTTAGCGATGAAAAATTGTTGCAAGAATACCGATTTGATCGACGCGCAATATTTGCGCAATATATCGCTAACAAACTAGAGAGCGACCTTGACCATGTCACACATAGCAACCACTCTTTACTTGCGGTGTTACAACTGCTTATAGCACTGCATTTTTTTGCAACTGGGAGTTTTCAGTAGTGGGATATGTTTTACACGTGCATAAATCGGCTACCATTCAATAAATGTAGGCTACAATTAGTGTGTATCGGATTTTCAGGAGATATTCTCAATTCATTCAGTTAACGGACGCTCTGAGGTAAAGTGTTCAGACTGCAGACTTATAGCAACGATTATATTTAATTGTACAGTACAGTAGTCATAACATAACGTACAGACATTATCTTAATTCCATAATGTCCTTAAACATAACAATATTGCTGGCCATAAACTGAGAAAGTGCGCGTCCGGTGTGTGATACAGTTGTCCTAAACGCGACGCGGCGTGTTAGTGTTTTGCGTATCTATGGCAACAACAGACTTTTATAACGTGAATCCAGGATCGCTGTCGTGAAACACTTAAATGTTTCCCTTACCTAAGAGAACCGTTTAAGAGATTATATGCAACACCCTTAAGTTATTCTCTTAGGTAAGGGGAAATCGCCCCTTAAGTATCATACTTAAGGGAAAAACTTAAGGTGCTTTATGCAACCGGGCACAGTCCAATAATTTCCACATATGTCTAGCTAGCTTTCGATTATCAGAGCTGTTAACAGACAACAAACACTCGTTCTCTTACGTGTTTTTTGCGTTATGTTTTATTGCCTAGCTTGCCTCACGAACTAGTTTGCCAGCTGAACTCAGGTGTTGTGAGGTGTATTTATCACGTAGTCCTGAGGGATATCAGACGACGCTGTTGACGTTGATTCTTGCGATTATCATGAGAACAGTTTTCAATATCTCACATAAATATCAGGACATAAATAAGCCTAACGTAGAGGTTGTAAATAAATGAACACAATTTGCAAACTAGATAAATTGCAATAATCATGTCTTCGGAGACTGTGTGCCTGTTCCATGCCCGACGCAGGTACCGGTGTACAGGGTTGGGGGGTGGAGGGGTATTTACGACAGTGCAAGTATTCCACAGCGACTCTAGGGGTCGCTGTTTGACAAAAACACAATTTCTCCACAGTGTGCCTTTAACAGGTCAGGTCTGCCCCAAAAACTTTTCCAATTGTCCATGAATTCTATATTAATTTGCGGACACCACTTAGACAGCCAGCATTGATTGAGGACAATCTACTAAGTATCTCATCACTCCTGCGAACAGGAAGGGGGCCAGAGCAAATTACTGTGCCTGACATCGTACTTGCAAGTTCACACACCTCTTTAACATTAATTTTAGTGATCTCCGACTGGCGGAGTCGAACATCATTAGTGCTGACGTGAATAATAATCTTAGAGAATTTACGATTAGCATTAGCCAGCACTTTTAAATTTGCTTTGATGTCAGGCGCTCTGGCTCCTGGCAAACATGTGACTATGGTGGCTGGTCTCTATTTTCACGTTCCTTGTAATAGAATCGCCAATGACTAGGACACATTCAACAGGATTCTCAGTGGGTGTTTCACTGAGAGGGGAGAATCTATTTGAAGTTGTAATCCTTCTACCTCATCCTGCATTAAAAATGTAGGTGTTTTCTGGGATCAGAACCTCAAATTTGAAAAACAAATAAATGCGGTGATTAGTTCTTGTTTTTTCCAGCTACGTCTTCTCTCTAAGATCAAATCCTCTCTCTCTGAGAAAACCTTAGAGATTGCAATCCATGCGCTCATTACATCGCGTTTGGATTATTGCAACTCTCTTTACTATGGCATGTCCAAATACTCTATTGCTCGTCTCCAATTAGTACAAAATGCTGCTGCAAAGCTCCTCAAAAGAAAATGTATTGATAATGCATTTTATAATTGAGTTTACAATTTTTCTCTTCGTTTTTAAATCTTTAAATAATCTGGCACCGAGCTATTTGTCTGAGCTACTCTGTCCACACAATCCCACACGAAACCTGAGGTCTGGTGATAAGAGACTTTTGTCTGTACCCAGATCACGGTTAAAAAACTCCTGGGTTGCTTTTGCAGTGTGTTTTGGATCATTGTCCATCTGTACCGTGAAGCGCCGTCCAACCAACTTTGCTGCATTTGGCTTAATCTGGGCAGACAGTATATTCCTATACACTTCAGAATTCATCCAGCTGCCTCCGTCTTCTGTCACATCATCAATAAACACCAGTGATCCAGTGCCACTGGAAGCCATGCATGCCCATGCCATCACACTGCCTCCACCCTGTTTTACAGATGATGTTGTATTCTTTGGATCATGAGCTGTTCCAAGCCTTCTCCATACTTTTTTCTTCCCGTCATTTTGGTACGGTTGATCTTAGTTTCATCCGTCCAAAGAATGCTTTTCCAGAACTGGTCAGGCTTTTTTAGATGCTTTTTGGCAAAGTCTAATCTGGCCTTTCTATTCTTGATGCTTATGAATGGTTTGCACCTTGTGGTGAACCCTGTTGGAAAGTTTTCTTTCATCGACGCAAGACCAGGAGACATTGGGATAAGCAGAAGTGATTTATTGGGATCTTCGCTGTATGTCGTCTGTAGTGTTCTTCCAAGTCTGTAGTTTTCTTCCAAGTCTAACTAAGGGGACTTTACATGGTATTTTTATATACATTCCCAGGGGGAGGGATTACATAGAGGTGGAGACAAATCAAGACAAAGCATAGGCATGATTTGATTCAATCAAGTCAAAACCAGTTTGGCAGGTTATCCGGCTTGCTCAAGAGAGACAGAACTAATCAGCATAACACTATCATTCAAATGATCCAATCAGCCTGACGGTATCACCCATACCTTCACATGATCACAGAGACAAAAGCACAGCTGTACATTGAGCTTACTGGTCAGGAAATGCATAAAGACAAAAGGTGATGGTGAGAGTCTCAGGAATTGACTCATTTAGCGAACAGGACTGGCAGGAATCTCTTGATATATAATCACCATAACCGCTGCTAAACTTTCTCAGTCTATATTGGAATCTAAATTAAAACCTCAAATGCTAAAATCAGTATTCTTCACCGTGATGTTATGTAAGGAAGCATATCTGAAATAGATTCTTAAAATTTGTAACCCTTCAACCCTCTGTATTTGCTCTCGTGAAGTCTTCTCTTGATTGTAGACTTTGACAATGACACGCCTACCTCCTGGAGAGTGTCCTTCACTTGGCTGGATGTTGTGAATGGGTTTTTCTTTACCATGGAGAGGATCCTGCGATCATCTACCACTGTTGTCTTCCGTGGACGTCCAGGCCTTTTTATGTTGCTGAGCTCACCAGTGCATTCTTTTTTTTTCTCAGAATGTACCAAACTGTTGATTTGGCCACTCCTAATATTCCTGCTATCTCTCGGATGGATTTATTTTGTTTTTGAAGCCTAATGATGGTCTGTTTGACTTGCATGGAGTGCTCCTTTGAACGCATGATGTAGGTTCACAGCATAGACTGTAAAAAAATATGGACGTAGTGTCCGTGACGTCACCCGTAGGTTTCTGAAGAGCATTTTTGAAGCCTAAAGTGGGCGGAGCCGGCCGTCGCCATCTTGGCCTTGCGTCACTCCCGGATAACAGAAAATAGGCAAACAGGCGGGGCGTGAGTGGAGCTGAGGAGCCTGTGCCCGGTTGCATAAAGCACCTTAAGTGTAATTTGCCCTTAAGTTCGCCCTTATGTTTCCCTTAAACCTAAGGGTGTTGCAGAAAAAAACCCTTAAGTGTTACTTAAGGGTTTCTTTAAGTAAAACGTCATAAACACTTAGAATTTCCCTTAAATGCTGTTTTTTCACTTAAGTAATCCCTTAAAAAGCATTAAGTGTTGCATAAAACCCCTTAACGGTCATTTCCCTAAGTATAATTTAAGGTTTGGAAATCGTAACCTTAAGAGTAACGCGGACAAAAATAAGACGACATGGCTGAATTTATGGAACCAGCTGATGATCATTATGTGCCAAGAAGAATTTTTAGGGATAGAGAGAACCCTTTGGACCAGTGGTGTAGTCTACGTGATACGCATGTATACGCCGTATACCCACTAGAAAAGGCCAAGGATTTGCGTATACCCACTTAAAAAAAGCGTGAGGATACGTATCAACTTCGTTTTGTGTCAGAACTTTCACACTTTCATTCATAAATTCACCCCGTCTGTGTTTGCAGCGACGGATCGAATCGCGGAATCCAGTCACAAATGGAACTTGCTATATAAAGCAGAACGTCACGGAATTTGGCTATTTTTGAATGAATAAATCAAAGGTAGCTGCTGTACAATGAATCAAATCTCGATATGGACTAGTGTCTATGAATATTAAAGCTAAAAGAGACTGCAATTGTTCTACGCGTCTCTGGGAATGAGCGCTCAGTAGCACAGAAGCACGCGTGACTCACGCTCGTGGTGTTTTCAGCGTTTCACTGTATTGAGACATGATGTAAGCTACACATGTGCATTTCATCGCAGAGCTGCTATGAGAGTCACTTGATGAGAATTTTACCATTTCATTTGATAAAACTATCGTCATTCATTCGTTTCATATACACACAGAAACTGTTATGTCTTTACGACAACCTGTCAAAATAAAAGTTCTGTATAACTTGAAGAAATTATAACAGAAATATATTGCTATTGCACAGAGTATACTTCAGGCCTAATAATAATAATAATAATAATAATAGTTTATTAAAACACACAGAAACTCAAATGTCTACAACCCACCAAAATAAAAGTTCGGTCTAACTCAAATTAATTAGATAGAAATTGCACAGTAAAATGTATTTTAAAATAAATTTTTTTTCAAAAACACCATTTCTAAAAGTAAATTTGTATTTGTGCCTATAATGTTTTTTAAAAAAAATTGTTGAAAATTGTCAACTGATAAAACCTGTGCTTCAGGGACCATATTCATATAACATCTAAGGCTAAAGGTAGCTCTTAACTGACTGAGTTAGATGGTGATTAACACTAAACAGTAGAAAATCAGTCCAGTCTCCCCAGCTGTAAATGTCATTGGCTGTTAAAGTCTTGTTGCTTATAATAAATTGACATGTTGATAACACTTAGTATTTCATAATGCTCTCAATTGTCGATGCATACTGTATGCATTAGTGAGTGTGGTGGTGCTTCTGGGGTGATGCTCTGGGATGGGTGAGTATGCGGCGGGGGGGGGGGGGGGTTATATTAGAGTATACTCACTACAAAAAACTAGACTACACCACTGCTTTGGACCATCTTAGCAATGAAAAATTGTTGCAAGAATACCGATTTGATCGACGCGCAATATTTGACATCGTCACACATCGCATACCTTGACCATGTCACACATCGCAACCACTCTTTAACTGCGGTGTTACAACTGCTTATGGCACTGCGTTTTTTTGCAACTGGGAGTTTTCAGACGGTAGTGGGAGATGTTTTCCACGTGCATAAATCGGCTACCATTCAATAAATGTACAATTAGTGTGTATCGGATCTTCAGGTGATATTCTCAATTCATTCAGTTAACGGACACTCTGAGGTAAAGTGACTGCAGACTTAGCAACGATTATATTTAATTGTACAGTACAGTCATAACATAACGTACATACATTATCTTAATTCCATTATGTCCTTAAACATAACAATATTGCTGTCCATAAACTGAGAAAGTGCGCGTCTGGTGTGCGATACCTCGAGTTGTCCTAGACGCGACGCGGCATGTTAGTGTTTTGCGTATCTATGGCAACAACAGACTTTTATAACGTGAATCCAGGATCGCTGTCGTGAAACACTTAAATGTTTCCCTTACCTAAGAGAACCGTTTAAGAGATTATATGCAACACCCTTAAGTTATTCTCTTAGGTAAGGGGAAATCGCCCCTTAAGTATCATACTTAAGGGAAAAACTTAAGGTGCTTTATGCAACCGGGCACTGGCCATCTGAAATCACCTAGCTCGACGTGATCGAGTTAGCTGATGATGTAAAGCCAATTAAACGTTCCTATTTTTGCCCTTCGAAATATTATAATAGTTAAAAGACATGGCTACAAGTGAGACTGTGTATTACTTCGAGAGTGTTTGTGTATGACAGTGATTTATGTGCATACATGTCCGTCACTCTTTCATGGTCCGTCAGCGCGGCATCGCTCAAGTTCGTAGAGAGCTTATTCAGTCCATTTTAAATTCTGATGTTGGCCGTCTCTCAAATGGGTTATGGTTTAACCGTTAAACCATAGATATATTGCCTTTGAAGTGCAAATAAATGCGCTAGAAAATCCGCGCTCATTCATGTGCATTTATTGCACGGACGGAGAAAGCGCCGACGCCTGCATATGATTTCATCTGACGGTAACTTACATAAGCATATTATAATCCATCTGTTCCATGGGAGCAGAACGAACGAGCATTTATTGACGTTTTAAATTTGAAAACCCCAAAAAGCAACGAAATTGTCAGACATCCATTAGTGCATGTTCACAGAGGAAAACAACTGAAATACAGCGCTGGTTGTTCTCTCGAACGATAACGACGGAATCCAAAGACGTGGGCTTTGTAACGTTACCCAAGTATTAAATTGTATGAAATAATAATCCCGAAAAAAAGCACAAACACTGCAGAGATGGCAAGTTCAGCAGCTAACATTGCTGAGGTGAAGTGACGGCTAATAACAGCAGACAAACGGCTAGCACTGACAGCGGCAATCCATCTGTCACTCAAGTGGCTTGGCCACACCCTTAAATTTAAATATTAATCAACTAAACGGACGAGTTATAAAATAATTCACCCCCCTCACAGTTGTTATGAAGGGCAAAATTAGCTGTATAGACCAAATCCACATACAGACACCAGGCTTTAAACACGTTTTTTTCTGCTGTAAAATTTGGCATTTTAACTTGGGGGAGATACAGATTTGACTCACTTCTGACAACAGCCTCAAGCGGCCAGTCAACGAATTGCAGTTTAACTCACTTCCGTGTTGGTTTCAAGAGAGAGACGGGGAGGTTGCCGCTTGGTTCACAGCAATAGATTCCAAATGCAAATACTACACTTAGAATAAACTCCAGACCTTTTACCTGCTTAATTGATGAAGAAGTAACGAAGAAATAGCCCACACCTGTCCATGAAATCACTTTTGATTCAATTGTCCAATTACTTTTGGGGGGGGGGGGGGGGGGGTTGGGGGGGGGGGGTTGGGGGGGGGGTGTGTGGCTCTCTCAAGAGATGTAATTCCTAAACCCGTCCTCCAATTTGGATGTAAATACCCTCAAATTAAACCTGAGAGTGTGCACTTTCAGCCCATATCCATTAAATAACTATAGCTTGAATATGTTTTGGTAAATACCTGAAAAAAGAAAAATGGTGCCTGTGTCCAAATATATATGGACTTAACTGTACAACTTTCTATACTAGGCAATAATGAAACAGAAATTAAGAAATAATCTATACGAGAGGAGGTTTTAGATAAAGAAGAGAAACATGAGTATACCCTTTTAAAAGGATTTAGTGTTCTCCAATGGTCATATAGATTTAAATATTTCATAGCTTGTCTTATTTTCTTTCTACTTTGAGAGTGAGAGCTATCCAGTCCTGAAGAGCGGTCAAGCACCGGGTCAAGAGTGCAATTAAAATCACCTGCTACTATCACAGTTCCAGGTAGCCAGGCAATCAATAAGAAAAGATTTTCAAAAAATGCAGGATTATCCTCATTTGGGGCATAAATATTGACCAAATGAATAATTTTACTCATAAGTTTCTACCCTCCTTTTTAATATTAAATATATAACCAATGTTCTTAGGTCAATCAGACATAATGTCTGTAGTTCATTTGATATTAATATTTTAACACAATAAATGGGAAAAAAGAAGAAAATATTTTTTTCAAAATTAACTGAAACCTTCATCTGTTAAATACTGACGGAGTTGACAAATACTGACAGAGTTGACAAAGGTCCAACTGAGGTTACAATAACTGATTGACAAGACAACAAATTAAGACAACACATTTTTAAGTTAATATTTAATTGAATGCAATCCTTCCAGTGGTTTGTTTTTCTCCTTTTAGTGGTACAGAACGTCTCATGGGTCTCACAGAATACAAGAATGTTAGGTTGAGTGTAATGGTAAGCATTATTATGTGCCGCCCAGTAGCAGCAACAGAAATGTTCCCAATGTGAATCCAAAGGATCTGTAGCCTGTCTTTAAACCGCATTAATTACATACATTTTATTTGTGCCTGACCTGCATGACTTAAGGAAATGCCGTCGGACATGTTCGCTCTCTATGAAGTCCAGAATATCAGGGGTTGCTATTGCTGTGATGTCATGTCAGTGACCGGTTGTAAGAAAATCTGTACAAATTAATTTATAATTAGAACTGCAATAATCCATAAAAAATGTAATCATCAATTTTAAATTCATGGCGACAGTAGATGTAAAGATGCTATGTATATGAGGCATGTAAATCAGGCCAAACAACATTAGAATAATTCCCATGTGGTTACACTATTTTAAGGTGATGAAGTTAAATTGTACTTACTCAAATAAGTACTGAGTAATATTAACTACATGTACTCACTATAGAGTTACGGTTAGGGTTTGTTTTAGGGTTAGTTACTTGTAATTATGCATAATTTACTGTTATTACTATAGTAAGTACATGTAGTAACGTGTAACTACGTCACCTTAAAATAGTGTTACCAAATAAATAATATATATATCATCACTATATAAAGAGTTTTGTGAGAAAACTGAATATTTTTCCACCTTAAACTCGTGTTGTACAGTGGAGCCATTTTGTTTTTTTCCCTCGGTTGTAGCTACCTTAATAAACGCATAAAAAATGGCAAGATTTATCACACAACTATTTACAGAAACTGTTACCGGGATGACGGAGTTGACATGTTAAAGCTGTGACTGCAGAGACTTCAACATTGTTTGTATAAAAAAAAAAAAAAAAAAACTTTCAGGACTATGAGTCCTACTGTGAGATGCACAATGAGCAGGAAATAGGAAAAGGGTCCTTGGACAAAGAAAAGGACTTTGATAGGCATTTGTTTTTAATGGAAAATATTATTCAAGATTTAATTTTTGTATTGTTTGATATAGAGATCTCTGCTTTTCAATCTAAATGTATATTTTTGAATTTGTTGCATTTTTAAACACTTTGTTTGGCAGTTTTACATTGTGACCTCATGCTGAGGACAGGTTAAATTACATGTATTTACATGTGTAGACTATAGAGAATGTTTTTAAAATAATACTAAATAAATTAAATAAAAATAAAAGCAATGAATGTCCCGAGTATCTAGATATCCTTTAGATGTAACTTAATATTTTTATTTTGATGAATTTCTTTATTTTTAAAATAAAGAGGGCTTGTGTGTGTAGGACATGTTTTGTCCCTTATCTCAAGAATCAGTGACCTATAACATTATCTCACAATACAGAGTTTTTTCTTGCAATTGCGAGTTTATATCTCTCAATTCGGACTTTATAACTTGCAATTGCAAGTTTATTTCACAATTCCGAGAAAAATGCCAGATTTGCTGGATATAAAACTAGTCCCGTCCTAATAGGGCTTAAGTGTTTTCCTCACAATTTACAACTAATGAATCCTTTACTTTGAAATACGTATGATAAAATGTATACTTTAGTTTTGAAAGACGTTGACTAGTTTTGAATAGATTATAAAGTTTTTACTGTACAATAGACTGCCACATCAAATAAGCTTTTGTTTGCCAATTTTGCTCATATGTTAAATATAGTATGTTTTGTCAAAAATAAAGTCATCAAATAATACGTTTTGTATACTTTAGTTTTTACAAAGAAAGATTACACTTGAATTGTTGTTGTAATTGTAACCTTTTTAATAAAAATATATTTACAAGGTAGATGTAAACAAACTATTAAAAGGTAAATATAATTTTTTTCTTTAAATAATTTGTATTGTGTTTTATTAGTGACAAATTTGGGGAGAGGATAAATATTCCAAAACTGAAAATACAGTATGAGAATTAACTGCACAATTACTAGACATGTTTACCTTGGATATTATACAATTTGCAAGCACAATTTGTGGAAAAATAAAAAAAATTGCGATGCTTCCAACTGTGAACCAATTTGGTAGTGTATATATATATATATATATATATATATATATATATATATATATATATATATATATATATATATGTATGTATATGTGTGTGTGTATATATGAAGCGTTCAGATGCAAAAGCCTCTAAATGCCATCTGAAATTTTCTTCTAGAATGATCATTTTTATGAAGCTTGTATATTTAAGTTAGCTATAGGTGACACGCCTGAATGAATGGCTCATTAAGTATGCAGGGGCATTGTCTCATCAGGTGTGAACTACTAAATATGCATGATGCTGTTGGAGCGTTTACGCCCCATCCGCATATTGGCTTTCCAAACTAAAAGTGTTTCACAAAACTTAAATCAATGTATCGTTTTATGTGAATGATTAGGCAGGATGATTTTCACATCATTTTGAAGAAAAAACTCTAGGCGACGACATCCATTAGTCAAAAGTCTTATTGACACATATTTAGTATGTGTTTTGTGGCCTTATTTCAGAAACTTTCATTTTTAGTTTTTTCAATAACCATGCATAAACATTATTCTCTCAAAAATGAAAACATGTACATACATGTGGCTCACATATTATGGTAGTCCTGTTTGTGCTATATAGAGTGAATGTACACCTTTGCCATTAATATGTTTATAAGCAACTGAAAAAAGCACAAATGTCAGGGCATGTCAGAACATCTCAAGGGCCCCAAAAACACCTCAGACCCCAGAGGGTTAACTTGTTTTTTTTCCATCCACTATTGTTCTTGTCCAATTTCCCCACTTCTGGGACTTTAAGCTGTTAACTTCATAGCAGTCCCATACAACATACTCTGTTGACCCTTTCAAGTTTCTCTTTGACATGAGGTATGAAGATCTTGCTGGAAAAGTAATTGAAGGTTTTAGCTACACCTGGTTTCTGCTACTGATTTAGACCTCACTGTCTGGGGCACTGTTTGGTGAGGCACTGTCTGGGGCACTGCTTATACGGTTTTCTAGGCAGATCAGCCTTGTTTACCAAGCATAGTCCACCATGAAGTGAGAGTGATGGAGGGTAGGCCTGTTTTTTAAGAAGTTTTCTAGGTTCCCAACATGGGTCTGACAGGCAATGTAGAGTCTGGAAAACAGTGCACAGTCATTTTTCATCGAGTTTTGTCTTGGACTGTCCTCTTATCGGAGCTGTTTTAAAAAGAGGGAGCTTGTTCCTTTTCAAAGGAGCAGTGATGCGTTGTGTGCCCTGCATCCTCTCTGCAACAAAGAGTTTGTACTGCTCTTGGCCCATTCTCTCTGCAACCCGGACAGCATCCACAACAGCTAGGTCTGCTAATTCTCTTGAGTTCAGCTTCAGAAGGTTGTTGCTATCCTCTGCGAAGGGGTTTCCAATTTCCTCAATCACGTCAACCAACTCGCATGTCTTGAATTTCCGCAGGACACTTTTGGCCTATTCATGATGTCTGTTTTCAGAGACACCCTTACTGCTGAACTCCATGGCATTCTCAAGCTCATCACAGTGTTTCCCCTACCATTATATAAGGGGGGCGCCCCGCCCTCCTAACGGCTCCCCCCGCCCCCCTTGAAGTCAAGTAAATTTGATTTGATTTTCTTTTTAGCGCCAGATTACAATTTATTTTATTAAAAAAAAACTAAATAGCCCTTAAGTAATAAGTTATTTATCTTATTTCCACGATGGCATGTATTTTCTGTCTGTGTTTGCGCGTTTACAATTATCCCAATGAGTGCGCAAGCGCGCACACTCACACACAAACAAACACTTGCGTCAAATACAGATGAGCACTAGCGGACAGAGAGCGCGCGGCGGGAAATATGTCGCTGAACTGAAGATGGCAGCACTCGCTCTACTGCGAGTAGCAGCCGGAGTAGCTCTCCTGCTCCAAGTCTACGCCCGTTTCACACATATTTCGTTTGCAGTGCGTGTGCGGTGAGTATTTTTTTCCGTACCCATGTTTACAGAGCTTTCACACTGCACGCGGATGCAGTCCGTCGATGATCGATCCGTTCCAGTTGCGGTGCGTATACAGCAGTGCAGCGATCGTTTCCGCACCGAGTCTACTTTTGCCGTTTATATACGGTCTATGATTTCTGTTGTGCTGCAAACGCTGAATTAAAGTGACAGCGCATGTTTCGTGGTCAAAATGAACACAGATTGACCTGAAAATGTAGTAATTTCACCATAAGTGCGATGAATTAAATAAAATGTAGTAATCTCACCATACATTTATTTAATTTTTCACTTTAAGACCGGGGTAAAGCAAGGAAAACTACAATTTACCTCAACAAGGCGACATAATGACATTCGTGGAGGTTCTTTGTGACATGCAAGATTTATTGTATTAAAATTTAAATGCAAAAGATTTTAATATAAATACATGGTTAAATATTTTACCACTTGCTTGAGCAACTTAATATATAATTATATAGAAGTAATGCATTGAATAATACATTGTTTAAATTGTGTTTAAACGTGAACGCGCGTTCACAGCAGTGCTGCGTCTGACAGGATTATTCTCTCCAATAAATGCATCATAGAAATAAAAACTTCTCACAAAAAAAGCCCATTTAAAATTTGTTTGTCATATAAATGTATTAACTAACATTAACGAACAATGAATGAGCAATATATTTGTTAGTATTTATAAATCTTTTTTTAGTTGTTAAAAATAAAACTATTTAAGCTCTGGTCCATTAATATTAACAAATACTTCTATAAATTTAACAAAGGTTATTTGCAAAAGTCAATTTTAAAAAGATTTAAATATGGTTTTTTATTTTTTTAAAGAGATATCTTATGTTAACATTTTTTTTTAAACATTTGTTTTATGTTAACTTTTACAAAGCATTACCCTCCCAGACAACCAATTAATGTGACACATAGATAGATAGATAGATAGATAGATAGATAGATAGATAGTGTCTGTGTCAATTTTCCCCAACCAACCAACCAACCAACCCCCCCACCCCCCCCACCCCCAAACCTGTAAACCTAGGGGAAACACTGCATCACTTATGCTGGGTACACACTACAAGATATTCGGGGTGATTTTTGACCAATTTCTCCCCTTCCTACAATGCCAGGTAAAGTCCCGATTATCTTGATGGTTCTACAGATTATCTTATTAGATTTTCCTGTGGTGTGAGGTGTGTTAAGAGCGACTGACTGAATGTGCTCGGAAGAACGTCAGAACCGCCCCGATCTCGAATCAAATCAGAAATCCTGTTGTGTGAAGGGAACCCCGAGGACAAACAGGCGCACGCTCTGGAGATTATCACGTGAAACGATACTTGGTTACTCACGTAACCTCGGTTCTCTCTAGAGAGGGAACGAGTATTGCGTAAGCTTGCTTACGCTGCGGGAAAGTCTTCTTTTCTCGAGATACTGAAGCCAAAATTATCCTTAATTCATATTTTGTCAACGCAGTGCAGCTGCGGGCAGCTGAGCTAGAGCGGCATACTACACGCTCATTGGCTGCCGCGCGGCAACTGCTTAAGCCTACCAGTGAGCCTGGCGTGACGTCACGCCCAATGAGGGCGCGCGCGCCCTCGCGCGTCACAGCCCGCCAGAATGGGCGGCGTCAGAGCGTATATAAGGAAGGCTCGTAGGCTATATTCTCTGTTTTCTGTCGAATGAAGCGACACGAGCTATAGGCTTTAAGCACGGCAGGGAACGCAATACTCGTTCCCTCTCTAGAGAGAACCGAGGTTACGTGAGTAACCAAGTATCGTTCTCTTACGAGAGGTTCTCTCGTATTGCGTAAGCTTGCTTACGCTGCAGGAACCCCTTGCCCACGCCGTGCGCGCCTAACGATCACATATGACTCTTTATGAAAAGCATAGAGGTGAAATGACAGGTGGCCAGCGGTGCGGGCCAACACATGTTCATAAGCACACCCAGGGAACACAAGAACGGCACGGCCGGTCTATGCATACTGATACCCTGAGCGTGCAGCTCAACAGACAAGCTAATCGATAATACAGCCTGCGCACATGAGCAGGACATGAACACGACTAGACTGACAGAAGTTTAGCCTGCAGGGCGGGAACTTCCAGGTTATAAAACCTAACAAATGTAGAGGGGGACGCCCAGCCCGCCGCCATACAAATGTCATGAATGGAAATCCCGCTGGACCATGCCCACGATGAGGCCATGCCTCTGGTGGAATGAGCCCGTATGCCCAACGGACATTGCAGGTCTTTTGATGCATATGCTGCTGCAATAGCATCCACTATCCATCTCGATAGCGTCTGTTTCGAGGCGGCGCGACCCTTAGCGCGCCCTCCAAACGAGACGAAAAGCTGCTCTGAGAGCCTGAAGGCTGCAGAACGCATGACATAACACCTTAACGCCCTGACCGGGCAAAGGCGGTTAACACCCTCCTCGCTGCCGGATGACGGCAGGGCCGATAGGGTAATGACTTGAGCCCTAAAGGGAGTACCTAACACTTTGGGGACATAACCGTGCTTCGGTTTGAGAATGGCTAACGAGTCGTTAGGTCCAAACTCGAGGCACGACGCGCTGACGGACAGCGCATGCAAATCACCCACTCGTTTGACTGAAGCCAGAGCTAGCAGAAAAACGGTTTTAAGCGTCAAGTATTTCAACTCCACAGAGTCCAAAGGCTCGAAGGGATGCACTTTTAGGGACTCTAGGACCAGAGACAGGTCCCAAATAGGGACTGACGGGGGCCGAGGAGGGTTCATCCTCCTGGCCCCGCGCAGAAAGCGGGTAACAAGTTCGTTCCTGCCCAGCGAGCGGCCGCGCGCCGATTCGGCGAACGCTGCTATGGCCGCGACGTACACCTTGAGCGTGGAGGGGGACCTGCCCGCGTCCAACATCTCTTGAAGGAAGTTTAACACCTGTGGGACTCCACAGGACTGAGCATTAGAACCCTTTTCCACACACCATCTGCTAAACACCGACCATTTAGACGCATAGAGCCGCCTCGTCAAGGGGGCTCTGGACTGCGTGATCGTGTTAATTACCCCTTCTGGCAGATCAACGAATATCCGTTGATCTCCCACGCATGCAGAGACCAGTGCTCTGGATGGGGATGCAGAATCGATCCTCGGGCTTGAGAGAGAAGGTCTCTCCTCACCGGAATCGGCCATGGGGCTGTGTCTGCCAGTCTCATTAGCTCGGGGAACCACGGCTGGTTTTCCCAGCGCGGAGCTATGAGGAGCACCGCGCAGTTCGCCTCCCTGATCCTCGCTAGCACTTGAGGCAGCATCGAGATCGGTGGGAACGCATACAGCGGAACGCTGGGCCAGGTCTGGGCCAGGTCTGGGCCAGCGCGTCCTCGTGTTTTGAGAAAAACCTCTGGCACTGAGCGTTCTCGCTCGCGGCGAAGAGGTCGATCTCCGCTTCGCCGAAACGATGCCAAAGCGTTTGTACCGTCTGGCGGTGTAGAGACCATTCCCCTGGGGGAACGTTGTCCCTGGACAGTCTGTCCGGGCCGTCGTTCAGACGACCGGGTACATGAGCTGCCCTTAGGGAGCGCAGCGGGCCCTGAGCCCAGGATAGGAGGCGCTCTGTGAGAGCGCGCAGGGTTCTGGATCTGATTCCGCCCTGGCGGTTCACGTAAGACACCACTGACATGTTGTCCGAGCGAACTAGCACATGGTGTCCCCGTAGAAGCGGTAGAAAGTGCTTCAGCGCTTTCTCGACCGCCAGCTTCTCTAGACAGTTTATGTGAAGGCTTTTCTCCGTGTTCGACCATGGGCCGCAAATCAGACTGCCCTCGTGAGTCGCTCCCCAACCCATGTTGGACGCGTCTGTCGAGACCACTTTGCGGTGTGCGATGACCCCCATCGTCACTCCCCGCTGATACCATTCGGCCGCCAGCCAGGGCTGCAGGGCTGAGACACAGCGCTGAGTCACTCTGACTGGTGCACGGCCCGAGAACCATGCATTGCGGGGCACTTCCGACTTTAGCCAGCATTGAAGCGGGCGCATTCGAAGGAAGCCCAGCTGCAGGACCGCTGCGGCTGACGCCATGTGGCCCAAAAGCCTCTGAAAAGTTTTCAGGGGAAAAACTTTCCCCACTTGAATGGAAGCAGCGAGGTGTCGAACACAGCGCGCGCGCTGAGTTGACAATCTGGCCGTCATCGCCGCCGAGTCCAGATCTATACCCAGAAAAGTGATAGACTGGCTGGGGGTTAGAGAGCTCTTGTCCCAGTTTACGGAAAGACCCAGGCTTTCCAAATGACTGAGAAGCGCTGTCTTGTGAGAAACTAGTTCCTCTGTTGAGTGCGCTATAATGAGCCAATCGTCCAGATAGTTCAGAATTCGCATTCCCTTTGATCTCAGGGGTGCGAGAGCCGCATCCATGCACTTCGTAAATGTACGGGGTGCCAGGGACAGGCCGAACGGCAGGACGGTGTACTGATATACCTGACCGTCGAAGGCGAATCTCAAGAATGGCCTGTGACGGGGAATAATCTGAATCTGAAAATACGCGTCTTTCAGATCGAGAGAGATGAACCAGTCCCCCGGGCGAATCTGCGCGAGGATTTGACTGGTCGTGAGCATTCTGAACGGTCGTTTCATGAGCGCTTTGTTCAAATGTCTCAGATCTAATATAGGTCTGAGCGCTCCGCCTTTCTTGGGTACGAGGAAATAACGGCTGTATAAGCCTGCCTCGGTAACCGGCGGGTGAACTCGCTCTATCGCCCCTTTGTGCAACAAATTCGCTATTTCTGCGTGAAGCGGATGAGCTGCATCCGCCTTCACTTGAGTCTCGACCCGGGCACGAAAGCGCGGGGGGCGGCGAGCGAATTGAAGCGAATAGCCCTTTATCACTGTGTTTAGTATCCACTTCGACACTCCCGGAATAGCTTTCCATGCATTCGCACTCATAGCTAGGGGTCGAATCGCCTCCGGGTCCCGCCCGCCGTACAGCGCGGGACAAGGAGCCTGTGGCGGTATGTGCGCGAGTCGCGCAGTGGCAGTGATGGGAGACGGGGGCTCGCTGATAGCGGCAGCCGGCTGAGTGACGCTGCGAGAGAGCGTTGTGTGTGACGGCTCGCGGCGCGGAAGCGGGGCGGGCTCGTGAGTGTTCACATGAGAGTGTGCGTGCTGTGTAGCGGGCACAGGGCTCTTTATTAACACACAGTCGGTGACGGGCTGCTCTGGACCCCGAATGTGTGAGACAGAGCGAGCACTGTGTAGGTGTGAGCACTGGGGCGCGGGCACGTGACCTACAACTAACACTCGAGCGGCCGTAGCGCGCTTTATGTGAGTGCACTCTGTGGGGTACACAGGGGAGATTGTGCTTGTGTGTAGCAATGAACACTGGGGCGTGGGCATGTTTACTACACTCATAACACTGACGGCGTGAGCCGAATGACCAGATTTTACACTCTTTAATCGACTTATCTGGGTCGCCGTAAAAACGGCGTTTGTGTGCAGGCGAGAGAGTTGAGAAACTGGCTCGTTGGCTGCGGTGGACACTACTGCAGTAGCCTTTATCAAGGGGACTGGCAGAGGGATACAAGTTAGCTTTGACGGCGGTCCGGCCGCGGCGGGACTCAACCGTCTTTTCCTCTCGACGAGTGCTAGGAGGACTTCGCAGGCTCGGGTTTCAGCGAAACTCTAGGCCGGGGACCCCGCGGGGGTAGCGGCCTGTGCTGGCTGGTGGAGCGGGACCTAGGTCGGCCGCGCTGGCGCTGCTGCGAAACTGGAGGTCGAGACGGGCGCTGCGTGGAGCTGCGTGCAGGAGGCTGAGTGTTCGAGCGGCGAGGCAGAAAGAGGTTCATGGCCTGTGACGCCTTCTGTACTTCAGAGAAGCGGTCCACGAGGCCACTCACCGCAGGGCCGAAGAGACCGGTGGGTGAGAGCGGGGCGTTGAGAAACACGGACCGCTCTTGATCCCCCATGTCGGCTAGCGTTAGCCAGAGGTGGCGCTCTATGACGGTCAGCGAAGCCATGGAACGCCCGATAGCTTGGGCCGCTGTCTTCGTCGTGCGAAGGGAGAGATCCGTCGCACTGCGCAGGTCGGTCAAGGCAGACTTATCCAGTTCTCCCTCGTCGAGCTGGCGGAGGAGGTCGGCTTGGAGAACCTGAAGGACCGCCATTGTGTGCAGGGCTGAGGCGGCTTGCCCAGCGGCGGAGAAAGCGTGGCTGACAAACGCCGAAGTAGTCCTGCAGGCCTTAGACGGGAGGGCAGTCTTTGAACGCCATCTAGCAGATGGGGGGCAAAGATGCGCTGCAACCGCCTGTTCGACCGGTGGGATCCGGTCATACCCCTTCTCCGTGGCTCCATCCACGCGGGAAAGAGCTGCTGAGGCCGGAGAGCGGAGTCTGGCCGAAACCGGAGCATTCCACGATTTAGCAAGCTCCTCGTGAAGCTCCGGTAAAAAAGGCGCTGGTCTGGACGCTGGAGCTTGTCGACTGGCGGGCAGGAAGCATCCGTCGAGCCTGTTGGGCGGGGACACCGCTGGCGGAGACCATTCGAGGCCCAGGCGCTCGACTGCCAAAGTGAGGAGGCGGAGAAGCTCGGCGTCCACACTGGTGTGAGTCCTGCTGGACGCTCTGGTGGAGGAGGCGGAGCGGACAGAACCGGACCATCCCTCGCTGTCCGACGCCATTAACGAGCACGTGTCCAGTAGCGCGTTATCATCCGCTTCATCCCCTGAGGCGACGGCATCGAGGGCGAGAGCCGTCGGCTGCGCGTCGGGAAGCGGGGGCGGAGAAGGAGAGAGCGAGGCTCGCGGGAGAGGCTCCGGCGAGGCCCTGGCTCGAGTCTCGGGCTCCGGTGGTCGTTGAGAGCGGCGTTTCTTCTTACGCGGCCCGACGACAGTTGGAGCAGGCTCTGTGAAGAGGGCGAGTCGAGCCCGCAGGGTCGACATCGGTAGCTCTTCACAGAAGGTGCAGCCGCCCGAGGAAAGCGCGACGGCTGCGTGATCCCGGCCCAGGCAGAGAGCGCAGATAAGATGGCGGTCTCTGTCGCTGAGCGTAGAGCGGCATGAGCCGCACGTGGTGCGAGGCATTTGCAACAACGCCTCCGCTCTTTTAGAAAGTGCTGCGGAAGCAAAACACACAGAAAGAGCTTAACAAAAGGATATCGCCGGATAGCTGAGCTGGCACGGCAGGCTGAAGGCGGCGAAGATTCGACCGGCTTCCTCAGGCTGTCCTAAGCTGGCTCGTTAGCTGTTCCTTGCAGGACAACGGCGACGGCTTCCTCTCCGAGTTCAGCGATGCGAGTGCTTCGCTGAAAAGACAGAAATCAGAGAATATAGCCTACGAGCCTTCCTTATATACGCTCTGACGCCGCCCATTCTGGCGGGCTGTGACGCGCGAGGGCGCGTGCGCCCTCATTGGGCGCGACGTCACGCCAGGCTCACTGGTAGGCTTAAGCAGTTGCCGCGCGGCAGCCAATGAGCGTGTAGTATGCCGCTCTAGCTCAGCTGCCCGCAGCTGCACTGCGTTGACAAAATATGAATTAAGGATAATTTTGGCTTCAGTATCTCGAGAAAAGAAGACTTTCCCGCAGCGTAAGCAAGCTTACGCAATACGAGAGAACCTCTCGTAAGAGAACTAAACAATCAGAAAGCGAGCTGATGGAAGACTCACCTCCAGCTCATGCTGTAACATGTAAAGTTCATGTTCACACAGTCTCCACGATTTCATATAAACAAATTAAATTTTTTTAAATTTAAAATTAATTAAAAAAATTTTCCTGCAAATTTTCTGTAAGGGTAGGGACACACCCAACCAAAGCAAAAGAACGAGCGCCGATGAAAGCTGACTAAGTCGCCTGACGCTCAAAATTTGCCCGACGGCCGACCACTGGCTTGGTGTGTCCCTGGCTTAAAAAGAAATCCATACACTATGAGCACCATTTCTTCTTGCTGTTCGTCCGCATGTTTGTTTACTTTAAAGTCACGTTTGATGCGAGAGATTTTGCAAGATTTCCCGTGTTCACAGACGGGACTCTGTTTGTGTTGTCTGTGAATGGAATCTGTTAGTGTTTGGTGTGCTTTCCTGGTCACATCGCGGAACTCCACACACTAGAGCAACAAAAAGGATAAATCTATTAATTTTTATTGTCATGTTTGTGGTCTCTCACATTTTAAAAATATTATACAATTTTTTTAAAATCTTTTAGTGTGGCCCCAGCTTTAGATGATATTCTCAGATACTGCAATTTCATTGTAATCCTTCTTACAGCGTCACTGAATTCACCATTAACTATTCACCTGAACAGATTATGATGTTGTATATGGTATCATTGTAATCCTTGACCATCAAAACATAGGGGTAGACATCACATTTTCCGTGTTATCATGTTTGGTTTAGGAGATATAATACAAAATACAGAATTCAGTTATGGCGGAAAGCAAAATGGCCACATAGCCAGACAATATTTTTGCCATCCTTCAAAGAAATGTGTGCAAACTGGCAAAGAAGGTCCAGTTGGTCTTTTGACTTGCTGCATTTGACCTATTATTGTAGGCTATAGAAAAAAACAATAAAGGAGCTAACTAAACAGAATCTGAGGTAGCCCCTACTTTTTCCACTTACAAAAAAAAAAAAAAAAAAACGGAACTAGGCACCTCTTGCAACAGTGATTATTAAATCAAACAACAATATTGTTGATGATAAATTCAAAGTAAAAAAAAATATTTTCAAAACGCTATAAATCCATCCATTTTTTCCCCAAAATGCTATAAATCCACCATCGTTTTTCCAAAAATTGATGGTTTGTCTTTTTAAAAAAGTCTTTTGTCTTTTATTTTTCGTGTTTGCATTTATGAGGAAAAAACAATATTACGTGACAGTTCTCCATTATGGACGCGAGTGCTCTGAAAGCGGCACTAAAAGACTTTCAAACTTTCACAGAGACCTCAAAACTGAAAGCACAAAGCCTTTCTTTAAAACAAATTTTGTTTTGTATTAATTGTATCTTAATTTTAATAATTTTTTCATTAACCAATTTCCTGAATTTAATACATAACAAGTAAATATAGGCTAGCACAACATAAGGTGCTTGAACTGGAGATTATATCATTGTTGGAAAGTTTTCTTTCATCGAAGCAGAGACCAGGAGACAGTTGGGATCGCGTTCAACAGAAGTTATTCTTTATTGAGAACTCCGCTGTACATGGCTGCAGTACTTCCAACATGGTATCTTATAGGCATTTTAGGAGGAGGGACTTTTGAAGGTGGAGACAAATTCAAACAAAGCATGTAACAGGTTTAGGTAACACCCTAGACTGAGGGTCTGGCCAATCTCAATCCAATCAGCATAACCATTCAAACGCATATGTGCTAATCCAATCAGCCCAACGATTCAATGTCTGGGCTGTGGCTCTGAGTGAAACTGGGACTCCAGAGCCATTAAAGACAAAAGGTGACTTACAATAGAGAAAAACAGGACTGGCAGAAACTGTTGTTACTATTATCCTAACCTAACCTTAAAATGCTAACTTCAATGTACTCAACTTTTACTGTTGTAACCTAAATTAAACATTTCATAAATTTGTAATACAACATCATCATGAACCGAACCGTAGCCTACTCACCTCACAGGCCTAAAAAATGTGAAATATATTTACAGAAAGCTGGTTCTAAACAAAACCATCCAAAACAAAATAAAACTATGTAGCCTAATAAATGTGCATTTCTCCGGTGCGTTCACTAGCCTACTGCGAAGATCGCGAGTCAATAGCCTATCGTCAACTTCATCTTTGCAGCCGACACAGAAATTAATAAACAATTAAAATGTCTTATTGCAATATTTTACATATTCATAATCATTACTTTTGCTGGTTCTTTGAGGCAGCTTTTTAGGTTTATGGCGTTTTGGAAAAGAGCTCTTCACGTACAAACACCGTTTCACCAAGGCACAGCGGCCCTTCAGCACATAAGAACAAAAAGAGAAAAAGCACGGACTTACTAATTACGAAACTTTGATGTGGTTGAACAGGTGAAACAGTCACAAATTCCTCTGCAATTCAAACCTTCCAGTACGAGTTATGAAGGAAGAGAACAGCATTACAGTGTTCAGCCTCTGATTGCTGTGTTGTGACTGAAAAAGTGCGTGCAGGAGCACATGCGCAAAACGTATGTTTGTAAAATGTCCTTTTGTAAAATGACATATGATAAAATAAAAATAATTAATATATAATTTTACAAAACGGTTTTGCGCATGTGCTTCTGCGCGCACTATTTCGAATTTACGTATGAATGTGCGTTTTTGACGACACGGGACCATGGGCTGGGCCACTCGGAGGTTGCTTCCGGGAATAGTACTGCCCTACAGTATTAAAAATCGCTACATATAATTGTTTAGAAGGTTATAGTGTGCGTTATTTGTTTTCTCTTTAACTTCTTTCAGCTCTTTTCATGTTTGGGGGGTCGGATTGTACAAATTATGAAATATTCGATATCCCAATTTTGCATATCGTCCAGACAACAATTTGGATATTATCGTCTAAACGATATATCGCCCACCTCTAGGCCGCAAACTACATGTGTACCAAGTTCATGCTTTTATGAAAAAGCAGTGGTGGAAAGAGTACTAAAAATTTTTTACTTAAGTAAAAGTATTGCTACTTAAGTAATAATTTACTTGAGTACAAGTAGAAGTACTGAAAAATAATGACTTAAGTAAGAGTAAATAAGTAGTTTGCTTAAAAACTACTCGGGTAACTACGTTACAAAGTACTTTTAGTATTATTTTTCTATTTTTACCCAAAATGGGGAGATGATAGCGATATGGAGCGCTAAACACTCTCATGTCATCTCTTTCATTCATACTAGAAGCCCAGTACTGATTCATACCTCGCGCAGAAAGTCCACAAGTGAGATTCATACAAGTATTAAACTTATGACGTTTCAGGAAATGCCTTATATGGATATAATAACATGCAAATAGAGACGTTTTGACTGATAAAACATGAAGACAAACGCATGATAGCCATAAAATATCGGTGTTCATCAAGCTATCTCAGGTATTTTCATAAGAATGATGTATGTCTTTAAAGGGATAGTTCACCCAAAAAGGAAAATTAGCCCATGATTTACTCACCCTGAAGCCATCCTAGGTGTATATGACATTCTTCTTTCAGACAAATGCAATCAGAGTTATATTAAAAAATGTCCTGGCTCTTCCAAGCTTTATAATGGCAGTGAATGGCTGGAGAAAATTTTAAGCCCAAAAAACTGCATCCATCCATGATAAAAGTGCTCCACTTTTACTCCAAAGGTCTTCTGAAGTGAAGCCATGCGTTTGTGTAAGGAAAATACCCACATTTAAAACTTTATAAACTGTAACTGTAACTGTAATCACTAGCTTCCGAAAGATGGCCTACGCATCGATTCCATTTACAGTGGAAGACTAATCCCTGACCCGACGCACAACGTAAATAACGAACGCGTAAGCTCAGAGGTAAGACCCTGGTCGCGAATTAGCAATTTTGAAAGGATTTCTAAATAATAGAAGAGGAGCTTCAGTTTGTTGCCCAGTCCTATTTGTTTAACCCTCTGGGGTCTAAGGTGTTTTTGGGGTCCTTGAGATGTTCTGACATGCCCTGACATTTGTGCTTTTTTCAGTTGCTTATAAACATATTAATGGCAAAGGTGTAATTACACTCTATTTAGCACGAACAGGGCTACCATAATATGTGAGCAACATGCATGTACATGTTTGTATTTTTGAGAGAATAATGTTTATGCATGGTTATTGAAAAAACTAAAAACTAAAGTTTCTGAAATAAGGCCACAAAACACATACTAAATATGTGTAAATCAATATGTCTAAATATGTGAAAATCATCCTGCCTAATCATTCACATAACACAATACATTGATTTAAATTTTGCAAAACACTTTCTGTTTGGAAAGGCAATATGCGGAGTGGGCGTCAACGAACCAACACCATCATGCATATTTAGTGGTTCACACCTGAGGAGACAATGGGGCCCGCATACTTAATGAGCCATTCATTCAGGTGTGTCACAAGAAAGAATGCAAGAGCAACAGTTGGAAGCATCTCAATTTTTTTTTTTTTTTCACAAATTGTGCTTGCAAATTGGCCTATAATATCCAAGGAAAACATGTCTAGTAATTGTGCAGTTAATTCTCATACTGTATTTTCAGTTTGGAATATTTATCCTCTCCCCAAATTTGTCACTAATAAAACACAATACAAATTATTTAAAGAAAAGGCTTATATTTACCTTTTAATAGTTTGTTTACATCTACCTTGTAAATATTATTTTTTTTATTAAAAAGGTTACAATTACAACAACAATTCAAGTGTAATCTTTCTTTGTAAAAACTAAAGTATACATTTTATCATACATATTTCAAAGTTAAGGATTCATTACTTGAATATAGCCTAGGCTACATTGGAATAAACACTATAACATATTATTTGATTACTTTATTTTTGACAAAACATACTATATTTAACATATGAGCAAAAATTGGCAAACAAAAGCTTATTTGAGGTGGCAGATATTTTACAGTAAAAATGTATAATCTATCCAAAACTAATCAACGAAATGTTGTCTTTCATATGTCTGTAACATAGTAACTTTCGTTTTTATTATAAGAAATTTAAATGTTAATTTGCAGTTTAATACGTTGCTTATACAAATACATTTTATTTCAACATATTTCAGTCGATTTTTACTCAGTATAGCAATACAGTTTGCTAAAAGCGAAACATTCATTCACACACAGAAACGCAATTCAAATTTAAACCGTCTTTTGCCAGTTGTGGTAAACAGCGCGCATCTCTGCCGTTCATTCATTCACACACAGAAACGCGATTCACTTGAGAATGAAAAAAAAAAACTTACTACAGTATTCCATAGCTCAGGATCTGTTGCTCCTCGAAATACCAGCACTTCTGAGGTACATTTTCCATTATAGTATTATTCCTCACAGCGCTGCGAGACTGTGTAAACAAGTACAATGATCTGAATAAGCTTGATGTGTTTTCTCGAACTGATATGGGGGCGTTCACAGGTTGCCTCAGTCATTTGCGTTCACAGATTGCCTCAGTCATTTGCGTTTGAATAACGCGCGCTCTCCATGGGCGGGGTCACATTAAAAATAATTAGCTGAGATGATAACGACTGACATCTCGCTCTTTTCATACAGATTGCATAAACTGAGAATATTTGTTTTTTATAAAAAATACTTCATTTAAAAGAAGAGAATTCAAGCTTCATGCATGTGTGTCTGTATGCCTGTTTGACTGAGTATTCGCTGAGTTATGGTTCATTTTCGGATGCGTTTCAGAATGGACTTAACTGACAGAGAGGAGGCAGAACTCGCTTCGTGTTTATTTTTCTTTATTTGTCAAAAAGCACAACACTTTGTTTTTATTATGAGTATACACAAAAAAATACACACTTAACAGGATTGATTGATGTATAACACAAGCATAAAAGATACAAATTAATATTAGTATTTTGATTCTTTTTTGCACTGATAAGGAAAAAAACAAGCCTATCGCGCCGGCGCGATAGCCGACCTCAGGGGGTTAAACCGCTAAGCTTATGATACTTCTACATCCTACGTCATACATGCGTCACTGGTTACTCTTGTGGCGCAAGTCAATTTGTGTAGTATGCGTACGGTCGTCTGGCGGAAGCTTGTTATTTAAGATTATAAATTTATAAATATGGGTATTTTTCTTACAAAAAAAAAATATTTCGCTTCCGAAGGCCTTTACTAACCCACTGGAGCCGTGTGGAGTATTTTTATTTTATTTTTATGAATGGATGCATTTTTTGGGTTTTACATTTTTTTTCCAGCCATTCACTCCCATTATAAAGCTTGGAAGAGCCAGGACATTTTTTAAAGTGCCCCTATTATGCTATTTTAAAGTTTCCTAATGTTGTTTTGGAGACTCCTACGACAGGTTTACATGCATCAAAGGTCAAAAAACTGTTTAATTTTCTCATAAAATACATTTGCACATCACCACATTTTCAGTGATTCTCAAACGACTCGTCAGATGAATCAATCTCTCTAAATCCCACCTTTCCATGAGCTACTCTGCTTTGATTTGCCAGACAGCTCAGTCTGTTGTGATTGGTTTACCGCGTACAGCACGCGCGTCGAAAACCAAAACGTCCATTGCCATGACAACGTCATCTCTGCTTGTCCTGAGGCTTCCTACACCGTAAACTAAACACAGTACCGAACAATGGCGTCGATTTTACCATATCAATGCGAGCACGAGTCCGATGATGAAACACTGGAATAACTAGTTATTCAACCCGAACCTCCATCGCAAGGACGACTCGAGCAGGACGTTTCTCAGTGATTCGCTAAGTTGCTAAGTTTGAGGTACATTATGAGATGTTGCAACTGTGATTCCTCTCCATCAGCATTAACAAGTGCAGGTCCATCAACAAACCGATTATTTTACTTATAGGCCTACTTATTTATTTACTGAGTATTTTTCTAATGTATTGTGGTGAACATGTGGAAACTATCAATAACAGTGCATACATTAGGCGAGCTCTAGCGTGAATGACCGTTGTAACATAAACGTTGGTAAAACAAATCTTGCTCCATGCGTAATCTTTCCTCAAAGTAACGTTAGTGAGAACGACAGACAATCTTCATTAATAGACACAGTTTTAGGTAATAGTGGCCCACAAACTGATTAGCAGAAGTATTTAAGTAAGACAGTGATAACGTGAGTTAGCCAGTTAGCAGGAGACCTACACAATATAAATCTCAAAACTAAGTATTTTGAACACCATCTTTCAAGAGCAAGCGGTTTGCGAATCCTGTATTGAATTCCGAGATTTGAGAAGCAGTCGTCAGTAAAATAAAGGGAACACAGCAAAAGTTTAGGATTATACTGCTGTGGTATTGTGGTAAAGATGAATTTTAACCACTGATTCTTCACATGCTCGTCCTTGGGCAGTGAAAAAAACTAGCTTTACCTTCACATTGTAGAGCACAGCTTCTCCTCAACATGATGCTATCCAGTATCCACAGGAATCAGCTGACAGTTTGAGGTTCAAGTTTTCCCTGGTGTCTGCGCGTGCAATATGCTAATGTTTCGTCTTGACGTTTGACTCAGAGTCGACTCTTACTTTTGAAAGACAATAACTTTATATATGGTGAACTTTCAGATTTAAAACTTTGCAGGATGTTTTCATTCAGTTAGAGCTGTTACACACTACATGAAAGGTCATTTTCAAAAATCTATAATAGGGGCCCTTTAGTATAACTCCTCCGATTGTATTCGTCTGAAAGAAGAATGTCATGTACACCTAGGAGGACTTAAGGGTGAGTAAATCATGGGCTAATTTTCAGTTTTGGGTGAACTAACTCTTTAATGCAATGCTAATCAACATAGCCTGTATCATAGAATTTAATAAAATAATATATTCTCACTCTGTGTTAAGAAGCAACATGAAACCACAGAAGTAATTTCAAACATGACTGAGATGTATTGTGATTTTGGAGCAAAACATATTAAACTCATAAATTGTAGTGTTTGACGGTATGCTAAGCAAACATACTAGCTTTCCCTGTTGTCAAGAGCAATTGTTTTATTACTAATTTTGAAAGGTAAGTCCAAGGTAAGATCATTTGAATGTTTTCATTTGAATAATTTCATAATTGAAAGCAAAGAAGGTTAAGTGAAAGGGGTATGGTTAACATGTTCAATTAAATGGTATTTTTTATTCGTTCTACCTTAAATGTGCTGGGAGGGAGCCCACTATTGCTATAGTAACGGACTACACTTTTACATGTATCATCATGCAATCTTATTTCACCATTGTTGAGGTTTTTTCAGCTTTGTACAAAGTTTGCTTCGTACATTTAGTTTAACTGTATTGTTCAGGGTACCCGCGGGGTCTTAAAAGCATTGAAAAAGTCTTAAATTTGATAATCTCAAATTAAGGCCTTAAAAGCCTTGAATTTGGTATACAAAGTCTTGGATTTCGTTACAAAGGTCTTATTATTAATATTAACTGTTACTAATGTAGACTAATTAAAAATTAGTCGCGTAACGTTGAGTCCACGTCATAGAAGAACGCGCAAAAGCGTGCGCACCCGTTACGATGGTTACTAATCAGAGCTTTTCTGTTAAAAGAACATGTTTTCTACCCGGTCTTTTCAGTAGTATCTGGCCACAACCATCCACGCGCGCTCTCTCTACATTGTTGAAGAAGCGCGGATGATCTGAAAACACAGACAAGCTGGAGTTCAGCGATCTTCATTTGAGAAGATCTGTCACGAGCCGCTTACGCTGTTTGTGCGACTAAATCTGCGATCAAAATGCAGGCTGATATACAGCAGTTTTTAATGTTGATCATTATGCGAGCAAGGATGCAATGTTTCCCGACTATCCACACGATTTCAAATGTGACATTGATTTTATACAACAGTCAAAAAAAAAAAAAAAAAAAGGGTAACATTAAGTGATGTACTACATTTTAAACAGTATTGTAAGGCTTATTGCTCTATTTTGCAACAAAATCTGTGGCTTTGACAAAGACAATGAGTTACCGCCACCTACTGGCGATTTTAATATCATATTTTTATTAATATTAAACGTTTTTTAACATTGCATATTTATTGAACATTGTTTTATTTAAAGCATTATTTATTTTTTAAAGGTATTATAAAGGTGAAAAATGAAATGGAAAAATCGATTAAATGGGGCAAATATTGTCCCTTAATGGAAAGATGTGACTGCAGTCTAAGTGGAAGAGAGGGGGTACGGCACTCTAAAAAATTGGAGATCTAAGGAAAAGGGATATGTAGAATTGCACAAGTGCTACTGCTAAAGAGTGCAATGTCAATACAGCCTGTTAGCTTAATTTTAACTTAAATTTAATTTCTCAAGCTTAATCGAATTGGCCTAGAGAGAATAATTATGACATTTTCTGTCTAAAGACTACATATTAGGGCTGCTCGATTATGGAAAAAATCATAATCACGATTATTTTGTTCAGTATTGAAATCACGATTATGTAACACGATTATTTCACATGACTTTGGGAATGTGTTGCATTTATTAAAAAGACACGGTAACACTTTACAATAATGTTAATTAGTTAACGTTAGTTAATGTGTTAACTAACATGAACTAACAATGGGCAATACATTTGTTACAGTATTTATTAATCTTTGTTAATGTTAGTTAATAGAAATCCAGCTGTTCATTGTTTGTTCATGTTAGTTCACAGTGCATTAATTAATGTTAACAAATACAACCTTTCATTTTAATAACGTATTAGTAAATGGTGAAATGAATATTAACTAAGATTAATAAATGCTGTAGAAGTATTGTTCATTATTAGTTAATGTTAACTAAGGTAGTTAACTAATGCTAATTAATGAACCTTATTGTAAAGTGCTAAAAAAAAATTCGAAATTTGAACATTTATTGTAGCCTACTTTTTGAACTATTAAAATAAATAATATAACAGATAATACTTCAATGAGTATTTTAATAATTCCCGCAGGTCTACCACTTATAATGCGGGAAATTCCCCCGCAAAGTAACATTGACTCACTTTAGCATGTAGATTGTATGAGTAGCCTAAATTAATCCACACAGATTATAATCAATCATTTTAAAACTTTCTCCAAGACGCAATTTCACAAACCGCGCGAGTGTTCAGCGCTGCTGCGTCTTCTCTCTCTCTCTCTCTCTCTCTCTCTCTCTCTCTGAATGTGTTGGATAAGGCAAGCGTCGAAACTACACTCTCGCGTTCAGGAGTCGGGACATGACGGAATTGTCAGTTGCACAATCGGGCCAGCATTGCATCGTAACTAAAGTTTATCATTTTCACTTCTTTTAAGTCTTATCAGTTTAAACATTCGAGCTGAGAGAGTTTATGGCATCGGGAGGGGCGGATGTGCGCGTGCGCGCGTCATTCAGAACATAAGATAAAATTAGAGCGTTCTTTCAAAACAGAATATGGCAAAATAATCGTTTTACTCGATTGTACTATTTTGGTAATCGTTGGGAGCCGAAATCGAAATTCAATTAATTGCACAGCCCTACTACATATAAAATAGCTGCCAAAATTAAAGTAACTGCAGTTTGACTAAAAGTAATGACTAAAAGTTGACAAAAAATGCAAACACATTTCGTCAACTAAAACTATGAAAGGCAGAATTACTCAAATGTGACTAAGACCAATAAGCATTTTCGTCTGAAGATGAAGAGTAAGACTAAATCAAAAATGGCTGCCAAAATTAACATTGGCCTACACACGTGCGCGCTACAACGCTGCTGCGTATGTATTAAATATGACTGATAATTTAAATAAAATGTTTTATTTAATTCAAGTAGTCTACTTGTACATAATAATTTTTTAGGGTTTAAAATGTATACAGATTTGACATTTTCCCCTCATACTTCTGTCGGAATTGGTACGAAGTTGGCATTGAATTTCATTTGAAATGGTATTAAAAAGGTCTTAAAAAGCCTTGAATTTATGTTGGAGGATCCTGGGGGTACCCTGATTGTTAAAGAGGGCGAGCTTTACCATTCAATTGAACTGTGTCCACGTTTTTAAGACACTTAACTTGTTACATTGTTCTTGCTCCGTCCATGCAATAACTGCGTCCATGTTATGAGCCAAGTTTTTTTATTTACTTCAACTGCTCAGTGCTCTGGTATTATGGGATGACCCATTTCAGGAGTTGCCATAATTAAAATGTAAATATATGAGCATAGCTCACTTGCATTCGCTAAAATATTGAAACGTTAGCAATACTGATTCAAAATACGAGCGCCAATGATTAAATGTCAAAGCGCGGTTTGAATGTAGCGAAGTTGAATACTTCATTTTTATTCTACTCAAGTAAAAGTAAAAGTACCACAATTAAATAAATAAAAAAAATCGAAAGTATTTGTACTAACGAAAGTATTTGTAATTAGTTATTTTCCACCTCTGTGAAAAAGTGAACATAATTTTTTTTTCACATATGATCTGGACTATAAAGCCTATTCGAACAGGACTAGTTTTCATGGAGGACGTTAGAGAAATTTGTGGAGATTTTAAGGCTGACTTCTATGTCTGTGTTTTTCTCACTCATCTGAGAAATCTAATCCCATCTGAATGTGAATGTCTGTTAGTTGTTGGGTGTAATAGAACAGCTTAACATGCTTTTAATTTTCAAAAACATTATTTTTCTCATACATATTATTGCAGTACCTGCAGTATTTCCGTTTTGTCTGAAATTCTGGGTGTGCCTCAATCAGCTAATATATTTAAATAACGTTTAGCATTTTTCAAAACATCTAATGATGTCATGATGCGTATTGAGTTAGCTCGCGTGACTACTGTACTGGGGACCTGACTGAGCTGACCTGCTCTGATTTCTACAAAGCTCACCTTCCAAAAAGCCCAGAGTGATGTGATTGGCCAGCTGAGCCAGTGCGTTGTAATTGGGCGTATGTCGTAAATGTAACGCCCCTTACCATAAACATGAGCTTCAGCTTCCAAGACTTCTAAAGCAATTGTAATGTCGTTGGCATAACTGTATAAGTTGGAGCCCAAGATTCATCCAAACACACAGCGCCTCCACAAAATGGCAACAACAGAACTTTTTAGGCAGGTTTGAAGCAGTGTTCTCTATTAGATTAATTCCCTTTTGTGGGAGACTAAGAGATTTGTAACTTTGCAGATCTTATACATGCGCACACACGGATACATTAGGTAAGATACACACTAAAGGAAAAGGAAAACCTTAAAAAGCATAATATGACCCCTTTTAAAAAAAAATCCCTTTTATTTTTAGATCCCTTTTAATCTTTACACCAGAAATCCTGACTTTGTTCTCCAACCTGCAGCCCATCACATGATTGTCGCTTTCTGATGAGATGCAAGTGTCTCAAAAATGCATTGCCGCTCCACCTCTGTGTGCAGTGTGAATGCTGTCTTGGCACTGAGCATGGGCAATGAAAAAAAGTATACTGCATATGCACTGCAAAAGTAAAACA
Organism: Abramis brama; assembly: GCF_963993115.1. Taxonomy (NCBI): domain Eukaryota; kingdom Metazoa; phylum Chordata; class Actinopteri; order Cypriniformes; family Leuciscidae; genus Abramis; species Abramis brama. The sequence continues at coordinate 26,482,213 of NC_139973.1, forward strand.
GGTGTTAGGAAAACAATAGGGCTTAATCTTTAGAAAAACAATCAGGTGCTTGGCGCTTTTAGTGCTTTATTGCTAATAATCTTTAGCAAAACAATATAGTTTCAGAAACTTGGGAAAAGTACAGTTAAGAAGAATACTTCATTATTGTACACTGACAATCGCATCATATTTCTATAGAGGAGGAGAGAAATCCGCATTATCATTTCTCTTGATTGAATTCGTATTTCAGCTTTTTTCCAAAAACGGATGTTGAGCTAACACTATATAACCTTTTCAAATTAAGTGTTGCCTGCTGTCCTTCCTCAAGTGGAAACCTTAGAGAACGCAGTGAGCACGCAAACCACCCTCCTGAGAGAATCTCTCTGGCCCACCATTCCTCTCCAGCCTTCCTACCAGACCACCACCCAGAGACCCCCTTCCTCCACTGACATGGCCCTGTTTTCTGAAGACCAGACCATACAGCAACCAGAAAACTCATGTCACAAGGTTAACATTTTAAATTCAGCACTACTGCATCATAATGTATTCATCATAGTAAATGACAGTGATGAGCAAAAGCTAAATGATTGATAATTGTTGATTGTCCACTTGAAATTGAAGAATTCTTGTTGGTGTATTGACAGGTGTTTGTACTCAGTGAATTAAGCATGTTTACATGCACACTAATAAGCTGATCACTCCCAAAACTCAGCTTATTTAATTAACCCATTATCCTGGTTTATATGCAAACCAGTAAAAACCGGCAAAGCAAGGGAACCTGGGTTATTCCTGGTAGTGATGTAAAAACGTAATCATTTATGTATCTGATTCTAATTATTACGTTTGTTATGTGAGTTGTATGCATTTGAGATGCACAATAATACAGTTGGAAACGGTGCCATTTTGCAAGTAGAGTGCAGTTAAATGTATGAACTTTTCTGCTGATATTTCCAGTTCTCATGAAGCTCATCTCTGGCCCCATCTCTTATTCTACTTTTCTTCTTTGTCTTACAGATCGGTCACTCATCTGAATGGGTTCAGATCAATGGAGAGTTGAACACTGCTGTTTCCAGTAATTCCCTTGGGTTACCTTACATTTCTTTGTCAGACATTACTGAAAGATTTATGCCACATTCTCCGCAAACTGCTATGTGGGCAGATGACATTACATGTTAAGACATGCATGTAGAGTGATGTGCAGTAATCGGTCTGAAAGTTTTAAATGCCATTTTCAAGTTCTAGTGTAATCCTTGAGTTTATTATGAATTATTTTATGAGTTATTATTAATCCATCCTTATTTTTATTTATTTTTAAATGGAAATGCTAATTTTGTGTTTTTCTGTAGTGGAGACAGAGAAATTTGAATTATGTCAGAGGGTAGTCCATTCAGAAGAATCTGAGGATCAGGGAAAGGTGGGCTACTCACCACTTTTTGCTTGAGTACTAAAACAGCATTGTCCTCCTGAAACAATGTAATATAAACATATCAGAGAAGATTCTGCTAGTGTTAGTACTGCTTGTTGAGGTCATCAACATTTTTTATTCTCAACACTTCTCTTTTCATTTGGCATGTTGGCCTTGAAAATGTATGTCAATCAATTGATGGAGTGCAATTTATCCAGAAAAGCTGTCTTCTAATGTATAAATTAGGCAACCAGATTTATCGATGAGTTGTCTGTTTTCTGAGCACAGGTGGACACAAGAGCGATCCTGTTCTGCACCCAGCCAGGCAGACACAGAGAGGTAGTGGAAAAAGAAGAGAGAGAGGAAGAGCAAGCTAACAGATCAGCAGAAATTTGCGTTATGCATAATGACGAGAGTCAAGGTGCTGGGTAAGAAATGCAATCACATTAAAATAAATTGGTGAGAGGGAACAAAAGAACACACAAACATATAAACAGTTAAAATAGACTGAATGACAATGCAATTCATGGAGTGACTTTACTTGTGAATGTGTATATTTGTTTTTTCAGGGCTTGTTATATACAGTGAGGAAAATAAGTATTTGAACACCCTGCTATTTTGCAAGTTCTCCCACTTAGAAATCATGGAGGGGTCTGAAATTGTCATCGTAGGTGCACGTCCACTGTGAGAGACATAATCTAAAAAAAAAAATCCAGAAATCACAATGTATGATTTTTTAACTATTTATTTGTATGATACAGCTGCAAATAAGTATTTGAACACCTGAGAAAATCAATGTTAATATTTGGTACAGTAGCCTTTGTTTGCAATTACAGAGGTCAAACGTTTCCTGTAGTTTTTCACCAGGTTTGCACACACTGCAGGAGGGATTTTGGCCCACTCCTCCACACAGATCTTCTCTAGATCAGTCAGGTTTCTGGGCTGTCGCTGAGAAACACGGAGTTTGAGCTCCCTCCAAAGATTCTCTATTGGGTTTAGGTCTGGAGACTGGCTAGGCCACGCCAGAACCTTGATATGCTTCTTACAGAGCCACTCCTTGGTTATCCTGGCTGTGTGCTTCGGGTCATTGTCATGTTGGAAGACCCAGCCTCGACCCATCTTCAATGCTCCAACTGAGGGAAGGAGGTTGTTCCCCAAAATCTCGCAATACATGGCCCCGGTCATCCTCTCCTTAATACAGTGCAGTCGCCCTGTCCCATGTGCAGAAAAACACCCCCAAAGCATGATGCTACCACCCCCATGCTTCACAGTAGGGATGGTGTTCTTGGGATGGTACTCATCATTCTTCTTCCTCCAAACACGTTTAGTGGAATTATGACCAAAAAGTTCTATTTTGGTCTCATCTGACCACATGACTTTCTCCCATGACTCCTCTGGATCATCCAAATGGTCATTGGCAAACTTAAGACGGGCCTTGACATGTGCTGGTTTAAGCAGGGGAACCTTCCGTGCCATGCATGATTTCAAACCATGACGTCTTAGTGTATTACCAACAGTAACCTTGGAAACGGTGGTCCCAGCTCTTTTCAGGTCATTGACCAGCTCCTCCTGTGTAGTTCTGGGCTGATTTCTCACCTTTCTTAGGATCATTGAGACCCCACGAGGTGAGATCTTGCATGGAGCCCCAGTCCTAGGGAGATTGACAGTCATGTTTAGCTTCTTCCATTTTCTAATGATTGCTCCAACAGTGGACCTTTTTTCACCAAGCTGCTTGGCAATTTCCCCGTAGCCCTTTCCAGCCTTGTGGAGGTGTACAATTTTGTCTCTAGTGTCTTTGGACGGCTCTTTGGTCTTGGCCATGTTAGTAGTTGGATTCTTACTGATTGTATGGGGTGGACAGGTGTCTTTATGCAGCTAACGACCTCAAACAGGTGCATCTAATTTAGGATAATAAATGGAGTGGAGGTGGACATTTTAAAGGCAGACTAACAGGTCTTTGAGGGTCAGAATTCTAGCTGATAGACAGGTGTTCAAATACTTATTTGCAGCTGTATCATACAAATAAATAGTTAAAAAATCATATATTGTGATTTCTGGATTTTTTTTTTTTGATTATGTCTCTCACAGTGGACATGCACCTACGATGACAATTTCAGACCCCTCCATGATTTCCAAGTGGGAGAACTTGCAAAATAGCAGGGTGTTCAAATACTTATTTTCCTCACTGTATTAAGTAGGTCATAAACTGCATTGTTTTATTGTTTCATAATGTTTCCTGGGGTGCACATTTAGAATGTTAGTATGATTTTTACATTGAAAATGGTCATAATTTAGAAATAAAAGGCATTTTTTCTACCCTGATTTTTAGCCCTCTGATTTGAACGCTCGTTTGAAGTGGTGTGTCTGCTGTGAGAATTCAGTGTTCATCTTTGCATATGAAATAAGTATTACATGTGGAACTCTCTTGCGAGTCGAGAGAGAGAGAGAGACATACTCTAAACCAGAGGTCTTCAATCCTGCTCCTGGAGGGCCACTGTCCTGCAAAGTTTAGTTCCAACCCTAATCAAACACACCTGAATCAGCTCATCAAGCTCTTCAGAATCGCTTGAATATTCAAAGGCCAGGTGTGCTGAAGCAGGTTGGAACTAAACTCTGCAGGACAGTGGCCCTCCAGGAGCAGGATTGAAGACCTCTGCTCTAAACTTTTAGCACGTTTTTACTATTACAGCTCACAAGGTTAACTAATCGTGAAAAGTGTTGATTATAGCATTATATTTAGATCTATAGCATTATATTTGAATTGTGGCATGAAAGGTTGCATTGATGAACATTGTAGCTGATCACAGACATGTTGAGCACGTGAATGCAGTGATCTCATCATTGAAACTCAATACTTTAACAAATGCTTTCATCATAACTAACAGCGCAAACCATGGTGTAAACACGATTCGTTACAACGGGAGTTTTGGCGAGAGTCCAGAACTCAGTCACCAATAAACTTGTGCTGTTTGATTGACAGCTCCAGCGATTATAAAGGGAGCCTTCGTTGATCACTTACTGTCTGTAATTTAATCACAGTTTCAGTAACATTATTTTCATCCTACTAAGAAAAACAATGAGAAGTGGACTGTTTAGTCACTGGTTTGATTTACTGACACAAACAGCAATACATTTTGAGATGACCGCATGTCTGACTGTACATGAATCATTAAATAAATAAATGTGTATATATATATATATATATATATATATATATATATATATATATATATAAATATATAAATAGCTCTTTAAGGTAACAATTTCAGGTCACTACTTTATACAGTGAATAATGATTTTATTAATCAAAATGAACTTGGTCCACAGTCGGATGGTAAAGAATAATACTTGTTTGGCTGCTTTGCACATTTCGTGCCATCACAAACACACTGTAAAGATTTTGGAGGGCAATCTCAAAATTTTATGTTGACTTGCTGCTCTGAACATTTTTAGTTGGTTCAATTGAAATATATGAAGTAGGGATGTTCATTTAACATTTTTTTTCTTACTGACAGCTGATGCTTGTTAACCAGTCATCATCAGTTAACTGACATGATTAGAAGGTTAGATCAGAATTAAATGGAATTAGAATAGATAAGTGTCTGTGACTCATTAAAATACCTCAAAAATGTAGATTTACATGTGCAAATAGCAGCATAAACAATAGAACATGAGGATTCACACACCGTCACATCAAGCACCAGCAGTGCTTCTGTGAACACAGTAAACCAGAATAAAATATATGTGTAAATATAATAAATAGGCCTACTCAAATGAACAAAACTAAAGTGCAAATAAAGTACACGAAAAATGGAAAACTTTTCATGCATTTTGGCCGTTCATTTACACGAAAATGCCATTTTGGGGAAAACGAGGTTCAAAGTGCAAGGTTTTGAAAACAATGCCTTTACCATCTGCATGTAAACAACAAAAACATGAATTTGTGAAAATGGTACGTCATGCACATGCGTATAACATGTTCACGTATGCATATTATGTGCCCACGGGGTGTAGCGACATCAACTACTGGCCTGGCTTGCATAATACAGCCTTTTTAGTGTTAATAGCAGGGCTTAAAGTATTCCGGCACCGTGCCGGATCTCCGGCGTGCGGCCGTGAGAAAAAAAAAAAAAAAAAAAATTGGAACTTGCATGCGGTTTAATATTTTCGAGTCAATTGATTTCACCTACCAATCATATGAAAGGAACGCAGCTCTACTAACGTTACAAGCCTATCAGAAGCAGAGCAGGGCGGGGCCTGGCAACACAGTGTGATTGAGATTTATACATCACGTTAGCGTTGTCGGTGAAAGGAGCGCTAGTTCATGAAGCTTGGGGATGATGTCCTACCCACGGGCGTAATTTCCTATGGGGACACTTTCCAAAATCCCGTTGTCCCCCCCCCCCACCCCCACTCAAATTCGTTTGTTATGATGTTTAACCGCACGCCGTCATTGCCACGGAGGAGCAGGACCGAGCCTGTGTAAAATAGCTCACTGAATGTTCTAATGAGCAAGTAGCGGTTGCGGCACAGACAGCGATGAAACGCCAGAAACAATAACAGGTGACTTTAATGTCATCATGGATGAAAAGAAAGAAAGGAGATGTGAGTTGGTTGATTCAGTAAATTAGCTCAGATCAGGATAATCATATTTTCTGTCTAACGTTACACCTGTTGATAACTGAGCTAACATTAACATACACTGCTGCTTGGTAACTTCAGACTTGGCTAAATATTTAATTTTAATATTTAATTAAATATTCTGTGTAGCTTACAAAAAAAAAAAACATTCTGTGTAGGCCTACCATGAAAACGAGTCCACTTTAAACCGCAGCATTTTCTGTCAGCAATGTATGACAAGTAGCCTAACGTTAGTGCTGTCAACGTAAACACATGCGATTAATTTTTGTCCAGCTTTAACGTGTTAAAATATTTATCGCAGCGTCCGTTCTTTCTCTCATCCTTTGGGTTATATGATCATGCTCTCCTTCACGCAAATGTTTTAAACTATCAATGCGCGAGAAGACAAAAGAGAACGCGCTGTCAGTGAATGTCCTCCTGAAACACACACACACACACACACACATACATACAGAAAGACGCGCGCCAGTGTCGCAGTCGACAGCGCGCCATCGAGTTCTCTTTCGCGTTTGAACGAACCATAACACACACATTTATGCCAAAATGTCAGTTTTGTCAAGTATCTTCACAAGAACAGTCAAATGAGTTAAATACAATCTTAAATGGAAGTAAAGAGTAGAGAATGAGATGCGTGAGATCCTGTCAGCAGCGGCGGGTATTAAAGTGACAGCAATTCTCTCAGTTAGTAAAGTTAACCAAAGAACAATGGGAACAGAGAAAATTACTAACTGCTCAACGCTTAAGGATTAATCTATTTTTCATTTATAATTTATGCAGTGCGGACTGTTTTATAAACGTATTCAATTTCTATATAATTCACATCGGTTAGACAGGTAAGGTACAGGTAAATATGACATTTATTATGGGTTTAAGTGAGGATTGTTTTAAGTTCACTTAAATTAAAAGTTGTTATTTTTTTAAGCCTAATAAATGTTTCAAATTTTGGAAAAATACATTTTCATCGAGACATAAGTAGCTATATCAGCGATACTGGTCTTCATTCATAAAAATATGCCATTAACATGCTTGAAAATAAATGGTGCCAATGAAGCCCCCCCCCCCCCCCCCCCCAAAAAAAAATTTCAGGCTCAGGATTTTTTTCCACTTTAACCCCTGTAATAGGTTTGTAAACAATGTTGTAGTTGTATTTAACAATATTTTAGATTTTATCAGTTTTGACTGATATGTGTAGTGTATTACTTTAGTTTTAAAATTACTTAAATTATCTTTTTAACTGTTTACTGCGTAATAATATATCAAAATTCTTACTGTCAGTTAACAGGTTAGCCATAGGTATCCCTAATATGAACTCAATGTATTTTAACACTGCCACTTTAGTTGAATCAACTGAAGATTTTTTTTTTTTTTTCCCATTTTTATTTAAACATCAATCAACATACATATTCACATAACAACACAACCAACACACACAACCAACAACACAACATGCATACAGACATACATTGTGCTTTTACATCGTGTATATAAAGAGAAAGAGAAAGAATAACATTAGTAGATCAAAAGCAAAACCTGACGACAGCATCAATTCGTCCAGTTACAGTTATAATTGGTTTTGGAGATAATTTATGGATTTCAGGAATTGTAACACATCTCTGGCCCACTGTTTAAAAGAAGGGGGGAAGGACTGTTTTCAATTAATCAAAATTAAGCGCCTTGCCAGCAGAGAAGTAAAGGCTATACAGTCCAATTCACTTTTTGACAAAGTGTTTTTTTTCACACACAATACCAAAGATGGCAGTTAAAGGATTTGCACAAACATCTTTACTGAATATTCTACAATAAGATACAAAAATCTGCGACCAAAAAACAGACAGCCTAGGACATAACCAGAACATATGAGCTAAGGTAGCAGGGGACTGCTTACATCTTGTACATGTAGGGTCAACAGAGGAATGCATCTTTGCCAGCTTGGCCTTGGATAAATGAAGTCTATGTACCACTTTGAATTGAATAAGGCTGTCTAGCACAGATAGAAGAGCCGTGGATTCTACATTTAGCCTCATTCCATTCCTCGTCTGTCAGACAAATATTGAGGTCCATTTGCCAGGAATCTCTTTGTGCATTAACAGAAGTGGATAATAATGATATAAGTTTTATATATAAGCTAGAAATAGTGCCCCTTTGCTCCGGGTCATCAGGAAAGAGTAGGTCAATAGGGTTTGGATCGGGATGGGAAGGAAAAGAGATAAAATTTTTGCATGTGAAATCGCGTGCCTGTAGATATCTGAAAAAGTGGGTTTTAGGTATTCTAATTGCACAAAAGATAAGAAGGAACCATCAGCGAAAAGATCTTTGAATGTTAAGATTCCTTTTTCTTGCCATAGCAAGAATGCCTGGTCATTTAGAGGCTGAGTGAATCGATGATTTCTGGCAACTGGGGCACAAATTGAACCTCTCTGCCATCCAAAAAAATTGCGAATTTGGTTCCAAACCATAGGGTGCAACAAGTGAGAAATCTAGACCAGTGTTCTTCAACCCTGCTCCTGAAGGACCCCCAGTGTTGGGAAGGATACTTTCAAAATCTATTTCGTTACAGAATACATGACCAAAAATGTCATTTGTAACGTATTCCGTTACGTTACTCAATCTGAGTAACGTATTCTGAATACTTGGATTACTTCCACATTGAATTGCATTTTATAAGTGTCGGCCATCAAATCCTGCTTAATAAACAGTCCTATTCTTGCGGGTGCGGTGATGCGGTGGTGACGCGTATAAAGCACCTTAAAGCTGTCACAAAGAACCGGCAAAAGTAATAATTATATGTCAAATATAGAAAGGAGATATTTTAATTGTTTATTAATAAACAAGTGTTTTCTTTGTCAGGGTCGGCTACAAAGATGAAGTTGAAGATGCTGACTTGCAATCTTCGCAGTAGCCTAGTGAACGCGCCAGAGAGAAATGCACATTTCATACGGATTACATATGCAGAGAGCAGTTCTTTCGTGTTGAATTGTTTTGTTTAAAAGTAGACATGTCTGTGAGGCAAGCAGGGCCACTACCTTGTACGCTGAGCGCCCGTTTCACACATACTCCGTGTGCAGTGCGTATGCGCTGCGTGTTGCGGTGCGTATGCGGTAGCCTACAAGAGCAGCACGCGCTATAGTGCTTTCACATGTGTTTGCAGTGTGTAACTGATCCGCGGCTGTACCACAAACACATACACAATATTTGTATTTCAAATCCAGAAGTTATCAGCAACTTTTATTTTAAAAAAGTTTCATCACCGGTGCAATTCTCTTTGTAGCCTACACATATGCACTCTTTAATAGACGTATTCAACTTTCAAGTTTAAACAATTTAAACAACGTATAATCAATGCATTACTTCTATATAGATTATAGGCCTATATTAAGTTGTTCAAGCAAGTGGTAACAAAAATTAAAATTAAAACAATTTAAATTTAAATTAAAACTTAAAATTGACAAAAACAGCCGACTATCTATCATGCCTTTTTCTTTTGCATTTCAATTTTAATACAATAAATCTTGCATGCCACAAAAAACTTGTTTTTCAACCTCCACGAATCAGACGAGTGTTTTTCATTATTTCGCCTTGTTGAGGGTAAACTGTAGATTTTTGCTTTACCCCGGTCTTAAAGTAAAAAGATGACTGTGAAAAAAAGCAGTATTTAATTAAATACATTTATGGTGAAATTACTACATTTTCAGCTCAATCTGTGTTCATTTTGACCACAAAACATGCGCTGTCACTTTAATTCAGCGCGTGCAGCACAGCAGAAATAGACTCAGTGTGGAAACGATCGCTGCACTGCTGTATATGCACCGCAACAGGAACGGATAAACGGACCGCATCCCCGTGCAGTGTGAAAGCTCTAACCTGTTAACATTGGGTACGGAAAAAAATATGCACGCATACGCACTAGAGGGTGACACGGGAGTGGATTTTCAAACCTCTCCCGTCCCACTCCCACAAAAAAAATCCTGTCCCGTCCCAATCCCACGAAAAAACATCCAATCCCGTCCCAATCCCAGAAGAATGACTCCTATTCCCTCCCACTCCCGTGTTGTGTTTTTTTGACCGGAATCTGTCAGTTACAGTAAAAAAAAATGCATCACAATAAGTGTATTGTGATTGTCACTAACATTTTAGTAACTAAACTGATTTTTATTAGGTTTAGTGACAACATGTTACAATGTTTACATGGTACAATATCTGGTAAGCTTTTTTATTATTTCAATTCAATTCAATTATTGTGATTTGATATAATATTGACTCATTTGGATAAATATTAGGTAGGCTACACAAGATAGGCGTTATTTTTTCTCAAGAAAAAAACAACAACTCACCTAATGCTGTAAACATACAGAGAGCCCTATCAGCTGGTAGTAGGCTATTATTTAAGGTTAAAAATAACTCAAATTAAATATAATGCGTTTTTTTATTATTATAATAACAACTTTATTTAATGATACAAGTAAAAATATAATAAATAATATAGAACACATATTTAGCAAAATACTCTCTATAGCTATTTTTTTTCTTGCCAACTACGTGCTATAAGCCTATATTATGTTCATTAAATGGCTTTCCTGAGGTAAATGTGACATAATTGTTCTCCAGCTATGTTATTGACCTCTTCACGCTGATGAAAAACACTGATTGATCGATATTATGTATGAGGAATATACATTTCGGTAAGTTGTACTGTATCTTTCAACAGTGTTCATTCGTCTTTATTAACTATTAGCTAGTAGAGATGATCGGTTCACGTGTGCTAGGGATCTGTCACGTAACATTTACAAGCGCCAAAACGGTATTTATTGTTTGAATTTCGTAATAAAATTGACAGAATCTGAGAGCTGAGATTTTTTTATATCATAAAGTAACCTGCTCTGTCTAGTCTGTCGGTCTCCGTGTCCTCTTTGCTTTGCGATTTTTCTGTGCGTGAGAAAATGGATGTAATGTGTGGCGTGAGAGCGTGTGAAAAGCGTGTCTCATGCGTGTGTGGAGCACGTCATTCGCTTTACCAGCCACACCAAAGCAAACAGGAGAGCATAAAGAGAAAGGGCAAATATAATTTAGTTCAAAATTTAAATATAGAGTTTATTTATATAAACTGTATATTTGTGTATAAAGTTGGGTATCATAGTTTTATTACGATTCCCGGTCCCGCCCACTCCCGCTGATATTTTTTCCTGTCCCGTCCCAATCCCGTGATTAATAGTGATTTTGTTTCCCATCCCGCGGGATTCCCATGACCCGCGGGATTCCCGAAAAAATGTCAGCCTCTAATACGCACTGCGAACAGAGTATGTGTGAAACGTTCATTCATGAGACAATTGCTCCAGTTCATGCGCCGGTGCCTCCGTGTCCTGATTATCTGTTGTCTGATATTTAGGCTGCTACTTATTAAATCCAGGCAATTGGTTGATGAAACATTGATTCAAATTAAGATACAATTAATACAAAACGAAATTCACTTTAAAGAAAGGCTTTGTGCTTTCTGTTTGAGGTCTCTGTGAAAGTTTTAAAGCAGTCTTTTAGTGCCGCTTTCAGAGCGCTCACGTCCGTAACGGAGAACTGTCACGACCGTAACATTGTTTTTTCCTCATAAATGCGAATACGAAAAATAAAATAATGAATATTTTATGTTCTGTGGAGAGCCAACCCTTCTTCATCCGGTGAGTAGTATTTGCGCAGTGTAATTCATAGAATTAAAAAAAATATATATTTTGCCAGCTAAAAGTTAAAGATTTGTTTGTGTCACGCATGTTTATTTCCCTCATATTAAATATAAAACGCATGTAGACCGATCTTTTTCTAATGTCTGGACTCCTTTATTAAGGGAGTATGGACAGACGTTTCACTATTGGTATTAATGCATTTTCTGAGAATTTATATTTCAAGTTTTGACTGCAAATGTCACGTCCATAACGCTGCCTGGAATTGACCAATTTAAAAAAAAATTATCTTCAACTAGTTTTGTGGTGTAGGTCTACGTATTTAAAAAAAAAAAAAACGTAGCCTACTTTAAGATGCTTCTTCAGGTTTGAGGTGGAGTCTTTGGACGCGGAAAGGAGGTTGGTTGCTGGCAAGCAGAGGTTGCACTGCACAGTTATATTTCGTTCTCCCTTCTCTTTCTTTAATGTGAAATGCTGTTTGAATTTCCAAGATATAAACGCATTCTTGCCCTGGCTCTGTTGTTCCGGCTCCATCTCTACCTCTAGCTCCCGCTGCTCCTCTTCCGACTCCATTGTGACTGATCACGCAAACCGCGCATTTTTTTTCGTTTTCATATTGGGGCTTCTGGGAAATGCATGGAGTTACCTTAATTTATTTAGAGAGTGAATAAACTCGTGAAACAGAGAAGTATCGTCATGTAATCCATTGATTTCAACAATGTAACTGTATTCTAAATACCAACTATTTAAATTGGAACTGTAACGGAATACAGTTACTCATAATTTGTATTCTGAATACGTAACGCCGGTACATGTATTCCGTTACTCCCCAACACTGCACGTTTTCTTTGTCTCCCTAATCAAACACACCTGATTCAACTCATCAGCTCATTAACCCATGTGATAATGAGCTGATGAATTGAATCAGGTGTGTTTGATTAGGGAGACAAAGAAAACGTGCAGTGTTGGGGGTCCTTCAGGAGCCTGCAGGGTTGAAGAACACTAATCTAGACCAAGTGGTAAGGGTGAGAAAATGAGGGCTGGAAGTGAGGAAGGAAGGCAGGCAGGCTGAGGATTCTTTCTGGACCCAGTCTGGTAAGTGATTTATGTGATGTGAACCTTGCCAGTAAGTCAGAGCTCTTAGGTTACAAGGCCAATAATATAATTGAAAATTTGGGAGAGCCATCCCTCCCTGTTCTTTAGGGTTTTCAGATTTATCTGAGTTCATATAATTTAATGAGATTGAAGCAGAAGTCTTTCTGCCTGTTCGGATGTTATTAGATCAATCTCTGTCTGCAGCTTTGTTCTTTCACTTAAAACTTCGGTTAAGGGGTTGATTGCAAATTTCAAGTCCAATTGTTTAATCTGATTGGTCATTTAGTTGCTGGCTTCTTTTTTTCCTCTCCCACGATGAAAAAAGGGATTATTTCCCCCCTAATATAGGCTTAGAGTGTGACTCTTAAAGACTCCCAAAGTGTGGCTTTGCTGATATCTGGGGTATCATTAATGGATAAGAAAAGATCAATTCTATTATTAATAAAATCTACAAAGGATGAATCAGAAAGAATTAAATTATTAAAGCGCCATGTCTTTCCGAATTGGCGATTTGGGAAAAGCTAATTTTAAAACCACTGGACTGTGATCCGAGATTACAATAGATTCATATTTACAGTCAGTTAGAGAAGTTAAAAGTTTATCATCTATTAAAAAGTTGTCGATTCGTGAATATGAGCGAACTGGGGAAAAAAAGAGAGAACTGTTTAATATTTGGATATAAAAAACGCCAGGGATCTGAGAATTTGTATGTCTTTATTAATGTCTAAAGTATTAATAAACATGGCAGATTTGGTTAATTTCTAGGGCGTTTTTGAAGACCGATCCATAGTGGGGTGGAGCACACTGTTAAAGTCTCCTCCTAGGATTCATTTATGTGTGGTCAAATTGGAGAGATTGGTTAAGATAGATTTTATAAACGATACATCGTCCCAATTTGGGGCATAAATATTCGCTAATATCAGGGGAACATTATATAATGTACCAGTTATTATAACAGATCTTCCACCTCTATCAGTTTGAACATTACTCACGCAGAATGGGGTGTTCTTATTGAACCAACTGAATGTTTTAAATGCAACAATCAACATAAAACTGAGTTTTGGCCTTCAAAATATTTTTACAGTGTATTTTTATGACAATAACTGGTGTTTTAGTGTTATTATGAACATTGCCATTATATCCAGAGATAGTCTGAATGTGAAATATTGCTAAATGTAATGTTAGCAGTTTAAGCAGTAATAGGCATGAGCGTGAAATTATTTTGCTAAACAAAGACTCGCCTATCTCTGAATGTAATGACAATTTCATAATGTCACTAAAAAGTTTCAAAATATAGGGCCAACCTGCTGCTAACAAAAGTCACTGGAGTTATTTATTTATTTTTTATTATTCTTAGCAATGATTCATAATAAATATACACAATGACCTAGACTCGAGATAAATAAAATGCAACCGCAGCAGTAAGTCAGGGGAATGCTTTTATTTCTTCATTTGGTTTCAATTTTGAACATTGAAGGGTTACAAATTTAAGAATATATTTCAAATATGCTTCTGTACATAACATCATGCTAAAGAATCTTTTAAGGTTAAGATCTCAGCAAAGTTGCAGTTTGTGTTCTCTCCTTATTGTCAGACTGATGGGATTAGCACACGAATGATTCACTGAGAATCTCACCTTTTGTTCTGCAAATGGCTTTCGGACCCAAATGGCTCTTGGAGCCTTATGCTGATTGAATTAGGATGGGCCAGACCCTCAGTCTAGGGTGTTACCTTAACCTGTATACTTAATTTGCATGCTTTGTTCAGAATCTCCACCTCTATGTAATCCCTCCCCCTTGGAATGTATATAACTACAAAGCATACTATATTAGAGTTAGATCACATTCAAAATGTACTAAAACTACCAAAACACTTCATTCATGTCTCCAATTAAGTCATTCTTCCAGAACACTAGCAAAGGTTTCAGCAATAAACACAATTAAAAAAAACAAAAAAAACAAAACACAAACAACAGGCAGCAATATGCTCTATTTTCTGCTGTTCAGAATTCAGTGTAGTTTGTTACATGGTTCATATTTACATTAATGTACAAAATTATTTCCTTTTGTATAGATGGTGATGAAAATGAAAGACTAAGACTTGTGTAGGTGTTTAGTTGCATCTTAATTGTTTTTTTGTTTTTTTTAGATTCAGAATATATTTCAGTGTGGTATAGACCTTATGTAGGGTGACCATACGTCCTGTTTAACCAGGACATGTCTGGCCAGGATTTCGAGATCGCCCAAAATGCCCGGGATTCGGCTTTTGCTTTCTACAGTCACCATTCATTATGTTTACATTATTACATTATTTGACACTGACACGTACGTGCCAGCTTTGCAGGTCATGCATTCTGCTTCACACGGATCCCGATCGAGACGAAAACACAGGAATCTTCTTAGCAATGCTAAAACGCACATCAACCGATCACTTGTTTAGCGTTCATGTAAACACTACATTCAGATTCACCAATCGGAATTAATTCAGTCCTATTGAATCAAAAGGTGTGCATGTAAACAAAATGAATGGCGACGAGAAAGCAAAAGCCGAATCCCGGATATTTTGGGCGATCTCGAAATCCTGGCCGGACATGTCCTGGAAAAAGAGGATGACCCTACCTTATGTATACCATTAGGTAATTTCTACATTTTTATGTAGACCTTAGGTAATTTTTTCAAAACCCTTCACTCAGTACTCATAACCAACCTTATGGCTCGTTTCCACTAAGCGGTACGGTACGGGACAGTACGGTACGGTTCGGGTCTGTTAACCATGATCTGGCTAGCGTTTCCACTGCCAACAGTACCCTTACTTGATAGGCGTGGTGTTTCGATCGACGTTATTTTCGCGCGAAGAAGAACATAGTAAACTACAATGGATGACATACAGCAGATCTTGTTCTTGCTCCTCGACATGTTTGTCACAAGAAGACAAGCGCCGACATTAGGCTTTTCTCAATATCAAGTATGCAAAGTTTGTACTTGCCATGTGCGACTCCTACATGCAAATGGTACAGCGCGTTCTTAAAAGCGTCACTCAGCTCGCTCTGCTAAGTTACTCCGGTTATCTCTGTTACTCTGTATGTACATTTTAAGCAACAATAAAACGAAATATGTTATAAAACACCACTCTGCCTCTTTTTGTTTTCATTTAAATAAATTAAACATTATAGGGACACAAATGTGGTTCATGCGCAACGCATATTGATTATTCACTGCACGTTATACGTTATTCTATTTATAACAAAATGAAATTTAAAACACAACCGTTACCTCTTTTCGTTTAAATAAAAAAAAATTAAACATATTCCAGACAAATGTTGCAATAAACATCAGTGATAATCTTATAATAAAAAAATGACAAGAAACCATATTTCTTTTTGTAAAATTTCAGTTTTATCAATAATAGCCAATATAAAAGTTTAAGTAAAAGGTACAAGAAGCTATACAATAAGAAATAAAGCAAACAATTCAGTCAAATATCCAAATGCAGCGCTCTAGTCTAACATTACAACAGTAAAGTTAAATACAAATAGCCTATAATATGAAACTAAACTTAGCCCTCAGCCAAAACGATTGACAGGGAACGAATTATATATTCACGAGACCAAAGATCGCCCGTTAGGTCTACACAAGACGAATTATATCTCATGTTTAACCACTACCGTCGGAGTCAGCGGCGAACGTCAGAAGAACTAGCCGAGGAAAGGCTCATCCAGCCGGGAAACATGAGCGCAGAGCGCCCGCTGATCCCATGGATCACAACCGGGGGAAAAAAAATATCATCTTTATAAATAAACCACAGATTTGAGCTTTTAACAACTACATTCTCGCCTGAAAAACTCTTAAAATTACATTTCGTGACACAGTAACAGTAGTATTATATTAAACTCTATATTAAAAAATGGCGCTTCTTATGTTGTCATTCCCCTTGTAGCACGCGCAAGTGACGATTCTCTGTCAACCAATCAACGTCCTGCAGTGAGTCTAGCTCCACCTTTTAGTACCGTACCACTGTGCTAGGTACCCCCAATGGAAGGGTACCTAAAAAGTGGTACGGTATGGTTCGGCATTTTGGTACCATTCACAACTTTTGATAGTGGAAACGCAAATAAATGCGTACCGTACCGTACCGTACCGTACCGCTCAATGGAAACGAGCCATTAAGCTTCACTGCAGTTAATTTTACATTCAAAACGCACTAAAATGATCAAAACACTTCATTCATGTCTAAAATAAACTCATTCTTCCAGAACACTAGTAAAGGTTTCTCCCAACAAACACACTTTGTCACTCATAAAATAAAAAAAACACAAATAACAGGTAGCATTGTAAAATATTTCTGCTGTTTTCTGTTGTTCAGAATTCACAGCATTTTATGTTACATGGTCAATGTTTACATTACAGAACACATTTTGAAACACCAAGTTTCCCCTTTTGTATAGATGGTGATGAAACTGAAAGATGAATACCTGTGTAGGTGTTCAGCTACATCTAATTGTTTTGATAGTATTTCATTTTTCAGATTCTGAATATATTTTAATATGTTATTACTGTAGAAG
Source organism: Abramis brama (assembly GCF_963993115.1). Taxonomy (NCBI): domain Eukaryota; kingdom Metazoa; phylum Chordata; class Actinopteri; order Cypriniformes; family Leuciscidae; genus Abramis; species Abramis brama. The sequence continues at coordinate 26,499,560 of NC_139973.1, forward strand.
TGTTGCAAATGTCTGTGTCATCCAATGTTTTATTAATGCATTCAGTGACCACTACTTCCAAACTACATGAACACATATTTCACTTAGACACAACCACTGCCAAAACTTAGAGCCCATTTTTATACGCTCTTTTCAAAACTGTTAAACTTTAATTAAAACCCAAACATAATAGAATATTGAACACCTTTTCAAAACTCTTCACACAGTGATCACAAGATCAGTCTGGCTAAACTGAGGATCAGATATCTTTGCATTGGCACAAAATGCATTCAATAACATCTTTCAATTTACATGAATTAAAGGTACAATATGTAAGATTTTTGCATTAAAATATCCCAAAATCTCAAGGCCAGTGTTATATATTTTGTTAAGTTGATTACTTGCAATATCCCAAATGTTTCCAACTATTTTTAAATCGTGAGAAAATTGCGATTTTAACCAAGGAAACGGGGCGTTAGAGCAGGGGTGAGCTGGGAGTCTGCAGTCAATTGCGTCATATCCACGTTACCCTCGGTTTCCGCTCGTACTGCGTGGAGTCATGGACAAATGCGGAAGTTGTAGTTGTAGCGTCTATCAAGCAACAAACGTTAGCTTGTTTCGTGCAGTCGTTATGGAACACAGTTATTCTTTACCGATTGCAGCTGGTTCTGTCGACAAAGCATGCTTAATTTTATATTTTCCAAATGTAGCATTCGGTAATAGTTATGTTTATGTAAGGAAAGTATTATTGCTTTAGGTTTGTGTTTAGTTTATTGACATTGTTTATCACGTCTGGTGTTTATGGCCATGTAAATAAATATAGCATGTGTTATACATAAAGATTAATCGGTATTTTGGCAAATTATGTGGGTATGTTCGAATGTACTTTTACAACAATTGTTTAGAACACGTAAAACTGCGCAGCATTATCACAACAATGAATTCGACAAATACAGTAACATCTATGATAACCAATTTAGTATTAAACCTTACTTTTCTTGCTGTTAATTCATTTTAATGAAATAAGTGTGATAAGGTTCAAGAGTCGGGAAGGAAGAAGACAGGGGTCGGCGTGACTGGGACTCGTACTTTATTAAAATAATACAAAACAAACAAAAGTCGCGCACAACGCGCATTCACCGTGGCAACCGCGACGGCACAAAAAAGTTAAAAAATGAGAGCTCGGATCCACCGGTTTTCTTTCTCTGCATCCAATTTTCTCTCCAGTCTCTCGTACGAGTCCTCTCTCCCTCTCTCTCTCTCCCTTTCTCTCTCTCTCTCTCTCTCTCTCTCTCTCTCTCTCTCTGCCAATAATACTGCAATAAGACACAGGTGTTCGTCATTTGCTCTTGACCTACTTACGTCCCGCTCGTCTCGTTTCTCTCTCTCCTGTTACAGACTGCGCTGAACCACGCCCCCCCTCGCCACAAAAAGCATGTCATTAAACGCAACATTTATAAAAATAGAACTTAGCCTCATCCATGAACATGATTTTTCGATTCCCGTCTGACTGATTTACATCTACGGTGGAGTTGAAAACAACAGTTCCCATCATTCCACGCTCCTTCACAATGTCATCAAGCTACGCCGTTGTTGTTGTTTGGAATGTAGCGCCCTCTAGCGGCAGAAAATGTTGCATATTGTACCTTTAATTTCTCACTTAAACACAAAGACCAACAGAATTTGATTTACTATACAGGCCAATTTGCACATGCTTACATATTATTTTCAAGACTGTTTATTAATAAGACTGAAATTTCCAATATTTCTACAGTATAGACCTTATGCGCCAGAAAAACAAGGGTGCAGCCATCTTTAGAATATTGTCTTTGAACTTCCGTTTTTGCGGTCGCTCTGTATATCTCTATTGCATTTCTGTCCAAGAGTAATTAGCTTTTAAAGTGGATTTACTTAATGTAAAAGTAACGAAAGTTATCATGATGATTGTAATGTTTAAAGCTGATGTCTTAACAAATGTCAGTAGACCGGGAAGATTTTAAAACGAGCCGTTCATTCATAAATACGTAAGATTGCTGTGAAAATACAGACCAAAAGACAACATGCGTACATAAGGTCTATACCACACTGAAATATATTCTGGAAAAAAAAACAAAAACAATCAGAACAATTAAGATGCAACTAAACACATACACAAGTCTTAGTCTTTCATTTTCATCACCATCTATACAAAAGGAAATAATTTTGTACATTAATGTAAATATGAACCATGTAACAAACTACATTGAATTCTGAACAGCAGAAAATAGTGCATATTGCTGCCTGTTTGTGTTTTTTTTTTTTTTTGTATTTTTAATTTGAAACCTTTGCTAGTGTTCTGGAAAAATGACTTAATTTGAGACATGTGTTTTGGTAGTTTTAGTACAATGTGAGATTAACTGTAGTGAAGCTGAAAGTTGGTTAAGACAACTGAGTGAAGAGTTTTGAAAAAAGTGATAAGTATATGAGAAATACATAGATTCTAATTTAATTTAATTATAATATAACATTCAAGTCTTGTCAGTTAATGGATTATGATTGGGTTACAAGCATCACCTGTCAGTCAGGGAAAAAAAAATGTAAGCCCTAAGGCAGGGATAGGCAACTCCGGTCCTGGAGGGCCACTGTCCTGCAGAGTTTAGCTCCAACCCTAATTAAACACACCTGAACAAGGCAATCAGTGTTTTCAGGATTACTAGATAGATACAGGCAGGTGAGTTTTTATCAGGGCTGAAGCTAAACTCTGCAGGACAGTGGCCCTCCAGGACCGGAGTTGCCTATCCCTGCCCTAAGGGAAACAATGTTTTTTTTTAAACTGATATTGGCCAATGTCTGAGAGACCACAACCCATAAGATTGGTGTGTAATTGCTGCTAATATACAGTATCAAATCATGTTATATCATTTTATAATTGTATTAAAATGTATACCTTTTTAAAAAGAACTGCAACATGTTCAAAATTGAAACCAAATGAAGAAATAAAAGCATTCCCCTGACTTACTGCTATGGTTGCATTTTATTTATCTCGAGTCTAGGTCATTGTGTATATTGTATATGAATCATTGCTAAGAATAATAATAAATAAATAAAATAAAAAACTCCAGTGACTTTTGTTAGCAGCAGGTTGGCCCTATATTTTGAAACTTTTTAGTGTCATTATGATCATTGTCATTACATTCAGAGATAGTCGAGTCTTTGTTTAGCAAAATCACGTTCACGTTCACGCTCATGCCTATTGCTGCTTAAACTGCTAACATTACATTTAGCAATATTTCACATTCAGACTATCTCTGGATGTAATGGCAATGTTCATAATAACACTTGATCCAGTAATACTAACACTTTCTCTTCTATTCTATTCTATATAAAAAGAACAAAAGAAAAAATAAATTAACGTACTGCGTTAGACTAAACTGAGAAGGGTCATAGCACTTGCATATTGTTGTCCTACTGTTAGTTTAACTGCTTCTATTGTTCTCATTTGTAAGTCGCTTTGGATAAAAGCATCTGCTAAATGAATAAATGTAAATGTAAAATACACTAAAACACCAGTTATTGCCATACAAATACTGTAAAAATATTTTGAAGGCCAAAACTCAGTTTTATGTTGATTGTTGCATTTAAAATCTTCAGTTGGTTCAACTAAATGTACCAAAGTGCCAATGTTAAAATACATTGACTTCATATTAGGGAACACCCCATACACACCCCGTGGGCACATAATACGCATACGTGAACATGTTATACATGCATGACGTACCATTTTCACAAATTCATGTTTTTGTTGTTTACATGCAGATGATAAAGGCATCGTTTTCAAAACCTTGCACTTTGAACCTCGTTTTTCCCCCAAAATGGCATTTTCGTGTAAATGAACGGCCAAAATGCATGACAAGTTTTCCGTTTTCAGTTGAAGACAATGTCGTGTAAACAGACCCTAAAGCGTGTACTATTTTTTGCACGTTAGTTTTGTTAATTTGAGTAGGCCTGTTTATTATATTTACACTTATATATACACTTATAATATATAATATAATATATATGTATGTTACATAATGAAGCCAGACTACACTGCCAGTTCACTTCACTGTTCACACACACAGAGTTCCATTACAGGCTTATATATATATATATATATATATATATATATATATATATGTACAGTGAGGAAAATAAGTATTTGAACACCCTGCTATTTTGCAAGTTCTCCCACTTGGAAATCATGGAGGGGTCTGAAATTGTCATCGTAGGTGCATGTCCACTGTGAGAGACATAATCTAAAAAAAAAAAAATCCAGAAATCACAATATATGATTTTTTTAACTATTTATTTGTATGATACAGCTGCAAATAAGTATTTGAACACCTGTCTATCAGCTAGAATTCTGACCCTCAAAGACCTGTTAGTCTGCCTTTAAAATGTCCACCTCCACTCCATTTATTATCCTAAATTAAATGCACCTGTTTGAGGTCGTTAGCTGCATAAAGACACCTGTCCACCCCATACAATCAGTAAGAATCCAACTACTAACATGGCCAAGACCAAAGAGCTGTCCAAAGACACTAGAGACAAAATTGTAAACCTCCACAAGGCTGGAAAGGGCTACGGGGAAATTGCCAAGCAGCTTGGTGACAAAAGGTCCACTGTTGCAGCAATCATTAGAAAATGGAAGAAGCTAAACATGACTGTCAATCTCCCTCGGACTGGGGCTCCATGCAAGATCTCACCTCGTGGGGTGTCAATGATCCTAAGAAAGGTGAGAAATCAGCCCAGAACTACACGGGAGGAGCTGGTCAATGACCTGAAAAGAGCTGGGACCACCGTTTCCAAGGTTACTGTTGGTAATACACTAAGACGTCATGGTTTGAAATCATGCATGGCACGGAAGGTTCCCCTGCTTAAACCAGCACATGTCAAGGCCCGTCTTAAGTTTGCCAATGACCATTTGGATGATCCAGAGACCTCAAACAGGTGCATCTAATTTAGGATAATAAATGGAGTGGAGGTGGACATTTTAAAGGCAGACTAACAGGTCTTTGAGGGTCAGAATTCTAGCTGATAGACAGGTGTTCAAATACTTATTTGCAGCTGTATCATACAAATAAATAGTTAAAAAATCATATATTGTGATTTCTGGATTTTTTTTTTTTTTTAGATTATGTCTCTCACAGTGGACATGCACCTACGATGACAATTTCAGACCCCTCCATGATTTCCAAATGGGAGAACTTGCAAAATAGCAGGGTGTTCAAATACTTATTTTCCTCACTGTGTATATATATATATATATATATATATATATATATATATATATATATATATATATATATATATATATGTATATATATATATATGTATATGTAGACTTCATAGTTCCATTGCAGGCTATGGGAGTCCCCACTTGGATAGGTAGACATCGTTCAGAGTTGGCATGTTTAAAAAAAAAAAAAGTTAATATGTTAATGTTTAGTTATATTATGAAAAAAATATACATATATTTGTTTGGGGATGTTTGAAAAGACTTGAAAGTTCCTTAACTAAGCAGCCAGTTAAACAGCAGCTCTACAGTCTCAGAGCCTCTCTGGGACAGCAAGCCATTCAAACAGTAGAGAAGTGTGAACGATGGGTGTTTATGGGCCATTGCAGTTCCTGCTCCAGCCTACAGGAGCGCTGCTGAGTATGGACTTAAACACACACACACATGTAGGTCCCCACTTGGTCAAAAATGTAACAAATTCACCAGAGCGGTTTTTACTTGATTTTAACATGTTTTAAAGCATGACCAACAGGGGACTTGAAAAATGTCGCCACTTGCCTTTCTTACATTTGAGCCCCTGTTGAACTCTCTGCACGTCCCTGGAGGTTAGTGAAGTAAAATAGTTTATTTAATGGCTTTGTATATTTCAAATTATCCATTTCTATCCACAAAACTTGCCAGAAGTCATGGTTTAAGGGGTTATTTTTTTTTTTTAAATTCTTCCGGAGGTGCATGCCCCCAGACCATGCAGGATATTCTTATAGTATGATAACCTCTTATATGTCAAAAGCTGGAATATTGTATTTCTCAATTCATGACCCCTTTAATGCATATCCCCCCACCCCCTCTCGCGATCTTTGATGCACCACTAGGGGGAGCGCAGACTAGAGGTCTAGTATTGAGGGCTAGACCCGAGGACCCGGGATATATTTTAAATGGTCAGCCGGGTCCGGGTCGGGTCCCAATCTATTACATTGGGTCCCGGGTCTGTTTAACATTGTGTGTAATACCCGAGTCGATCGGACTCAGAGAACACCTTGTGTGTTTTTTGTAACTTGCAACTTGTAAATTTAGGATAAGAAAAGTGTGAGCTGGGAAATAAGGTAAAAAAAACCACACAAATTGTGCTAAAAAGCTCTTCAGGTTGCTCCAGGCAGCTAAAGCGAATGTGCAGTCTCAAACGCATCATGTTTCAATGACAATCATAGCTTCTGCAGTGACACAATGTCTTTACCAATTGACTTTTGGCTCTTTTACTTAAAAGGTGGAACTTATTCCGCCAAGCCGCTGTTTACACTTTCTCTCATTTTTATAATAATTTAAATGAACTGTCTTGTTTATCTTACAGTTTTGGTGGTCAGACTCGGCGCTGAGAGCAGAGATGATTGCAAATAAATAATGCTAACGTCAGCGGCCATGGCACTGAACGAGCAATCGTTATTATAGTTCAAAATGGCAAACAGTCAAAGTTATTATGCGAGTTAACTTGAGTCGAAATGCAAATCTGCAAAGTCGCATTTGTCATCCGTCACCGTGACATCAAGTGGACTTTTGAAGCTGAAATAATAAGTGGATTAAGCTTGGAATAATGAGAGGAATAACATGGATAGAACTTTTTTGTCGGAGGATTGTTATGCATCACAGTCTGGTATAAGGAAGGGAGATGACGGCCAATGTTAACACATTCTCTGGAATTTGAAATACTCCTCCTAGGGAATTTATCCGATCGCCACCAAACTGGGTCAGCATGAAGTCAAGACATTGAGGATGTTAAATTGCGGACGGATTTTTGATATCTCGAACGGTTTGGCCGTGGCGAGAAAAGAGACACACAAAGTATTATAACTTCTGCATACATTAACTGATCTTGATGAAACTCCAGCAGTGCGTTCGTGGTAAGAGGCCGATCAGATAGATGTAACTATTTTGAGTCAAAGTTATAGCGCCACCAACTGGCAGCAGGAAGTGTGTCACTTTCAAAATGCTTTTGACAAAAGTGGGGGTTTAGTTTTACCTACAGTAACAAAACTCGGTATGTATATTGTTCTCATCGAGCCAGACAACTTTCTAATTTACAGTCATTAGTTCCGACCAACAGGAAGTCAGATATTTTGGTTTGAATGTGGATTTCAGACTCTGAGTTTTTAGCTACTCCTCCTAAGTGGTTTATTTTATTCACACCAAACTTTTTCAACATGAAAAAAATACATTAAAGATGCTAAATTGTGAACGATATTAAATATCTCAAACAGTAAAGTAATGTCCAAAAACGAAACACTTAAAGCCTCATATCTTCAAAAAATGTAATTATACACCATTTATTTCTATATAAAATTATACAAATATCAGAACTAAACCCATTTTATTCTTTTTATCTACTTTTTTTCAATTTAAGAATTATTTATAAGTTTAAAAACTAATAGTACTATTTAGTCAAAAAAAAAAAATCAAGTCATACATAGGGCTATACTGCCCTCTTGTGTTCAAAATCAGGACCTATTGTATTTATATATAAATATATTAGGTATGTGACTGTGAGGATATTTTTCCACCGGTTAATCGACATGTGACACTGGCGGGGGCTTTTAAATCGCTAATATAAAAGTGAAAGTAAAATACTCGCACGGACATTGATAATGGTGTGGAGCAGAGAAAGCGTTTTCAATTAATTCCTATGGAAGTAGGAATGAACTTAAAAACATTCACTCTGTTCTGCTTGCTCCTCGCCGTGGACGCGCACTGTTATAGCCGTGCACTTTTTAGTTTCACTTTAAAATTAGCGCCATTTCAGGGCCGATTGCTTGAATTGTGACTTCAATAGCCTATTATTCTTAATGGAAAACACAACAACAAAACAGTACAATGACAGATTCGCTTAAATAGGCGCTTGAGTAGGTGAAACGACTGAGTCATTCATGAATGAGACAGATGTTTATGGATTGATCATTGAATCTTTGAGTCAACCGATTTGTTCAAAATGCTGAATCATTCAGTAATGAGAAAACACGTTGCTGTGAGATGCGCAATGGTTCTGCTGTGATCTTTAACTATTCTCGCTGCTGAAACAGAACAAAAACAGTCAATATTGCATCTAAAATATAAGTGACTTAATTGTAACTTTTTATTGAACTGTTGTATGAAATCAATGTCACAGTTTCAATCGTGATGGTATTCAGGAAACAGCACTCGTCATGTGAGGTTGCTTAACTGTATCATATGTTTAAAAATATAAAAACTACATATTTTTAATAGTTTTAAATTAATTTTAATATTTCATATTTTTACAGTAATACATTTATTATCCACTCAACTTACAATAAATGTAATAAAATCAGAATAATCTCTCGTTTTAGTGATTCCCAAGTTATTTTTTTGTCATTGAAGTTCTAATCAGGCTACTTGTCTGGTCAGGCCACTGATCTATATAGAATGACATTATATAGATCAGTGGGTCAGGCAAGTAAAATTCTCTTTTTCTTGTCCCTTCAAAAAAGCCCTAATATAAATTACACTCTGACAAGAGTTTAACCCTTCCATTGCTGTGTGTATTGGCCTGCATTGAAGGATAAGAACTGTATTAGGCCTTGTCTCTTCTTAACAAGTTTGATTAACAAAGCCATAGAACCAGTTTATTTGTAGTGCACTGACAACATAGTTTAAAATAATTAATTTAATAATTAGATTAATACAAATATAAAAAAGACCTTGAGATAAAAACTGTCCTTATGCAAAAGATAACTTTGCACTCATTTTAAAGTGACCTATGACATGAATCCATCTAAATTTAAATGATCTCATGGATGTGGCTGTTGTGGTTCACGGCCATAGTGGCACCAGCTGCTTCAGTAAATGTGGCATATTCAGACGACTTTGATGTGGTTCTTTTACATTTATCCTGTTTTACATTCATATTGCCCGTCGTGCACAGTTACCCTAAAGGCACCGGGGTGGCGGTGCCATCCCCTTGGGCCCATCATCGCTGCTTGCAGCTATATTTATTATTATTATTATTATTAAACACATTAATTTTGTATTTCAGTTTATAAGGTATGGATAATAAAATAAAATATGAAAAAAATAAGGGGTCTGAATGCACTGTAAGCAATAGGCTCCCTTGTATGTCCTCCCTTGTTGTGGGCCTTGTCGCAGACTCAGAGGAGCCTTTGCTTTAACCCTCTGGGGTCTGAGGGGTTTTCTGGCCCTGGAGGTGTTCTGACATGCTCTGACATTTGTGCTTATTTCTGTTACTTGTGTGACATTTTCATGGCTAAAGTCTGATTACACTGTATTTAGCACAAACTCTGCTACAATAATATGTCAGCAGCATGTATGTAAAAGTTTACAGTTTTGAGATAATGACATTTATGCGTGGTTTGTGAAAATACAAAAAAAAATTGTCACTGAAATAAGGTCATGAAACCCATACTGATTATTTCTTCACAAGACTTTTGAATTGTATCACGTAGCCTAGAATATTTGCTCCAAAACTATGTGAAAATCATCCTGACTTCTCATTCAGATAAGACAATATATTGATTTAAAAATCGTAAGACGTGTTTTGTGTAAGAAAGCTTTATGCGAGGAGGCGATCACATCATTAATATGTAAGCCTTTCACACCTGAGAAAGACAAAGACACTCCCCTAACGGCCCTATTAGGAGCTATCAGGCCCTGTCATTCTGAGCAACCTTGCACAAAGAATGAGGAGATTTAAAAAAGAATGGCTTTTTGATTGTTTGGATTTATTTACAACACAACATAATCCAAAGATACACAACAAATGACAAAAAAGCACATTATTAAAAACAATGATCCAAAGACAGAGACCTTTGTGCCATTCCTAATAACATTGTACATACCTTTCTTTTCCAAGGTGTTTGATTTTCACTTTACCATGTTCATATACAGAGACTCATGTGAATGTTGAAGTCAGCAGGACTCAGTGGCATCTGGTCCCTGAAAAAAAAAAAAAAAAAAAAGTGAACATACTGATATCAAGAGGCCTGCACAATTTTGGGAATAAATTTCAGATTTTTCTGGTTAAAATTGCTTTTTAAAATACACAGAATACACACACACACACACACACACACACACACACAAATGTTTCCAACAATATATAATATAATGAACACCAGGTTTGTTGTGCCTTGTAGGCATAGGCTATGCGCAGTGCTGCATAAAATAATAATAACAATAACCTATAGCAGCCTATAAATCTTCCAAAAGATTTCAGTAACAACTACGCTAGAGAAAAATATATTGATTATCATATGTTACTTCAAATGTTTCCATTCGTTATGATGATATGAAATGAGATGATAGTAAAAACATAAAGCCTAATGTTTGGTGAGTTTTGCTTTTCAAACGCGATCGCGCTCCAAAAATATGATACATTCAAACGCACAGCATGCTGCAAAATATGATACATTCAAACGCACAGCATGCTGCAAAATATGAAACATTATGGTTACCATATTATACATATCTACGTTTGAGCAGATATCCACAAACACAGTAACAGTAAACACGGGTCTAAATATTATAATATTCACCATATATCTAGCAACAGTTCAACTGCAATGTGAAGTTTATGCAACAATAACTAGCTAATAATTAAGAATTTCTTACCTTACATCTTTCTTGTCTTCAAATCGCGTTCTTCTTCTGAGGTAAATCCAATGTAAGCTCAAGCGCGTCTTCCAAACTCGACGAAAAGCAGAGACTTGTGAAGTTTTTTCGTGCTTTGTTTTTGAGGTAACGAGCGCGTTCGCGTTCCATGTGGAGATTTGCATGTGAATCTCTTGTGCGCGCGTGGGCGTGGTCAAATTAAAAATAATGAGCAAGCATTTGAGATACTGGACATCTTGTTGGTTTTATACAAATTACTTAAACAGAGAATATTTGTTTTCAGTTTGAATCCGATCATTTAAAAGTACACACTTAAATGTGTATAAAGGTATATGGCTCATAAATGTGTGACAAGTATTCGCTGAGTTTTGTTTCAGTTTATAGACGTGCTCAAGAAAAAAAAGTTCACCGTGACGGAGAGGCAGAAAGCACACCCTGTTTATTTTCTTTATTTTACAAAAGCACAATGTTTTGATTTGATTGTAAGTGGACACATACAAAAGTAGAAATATCACAGATTCTTTTTTCATATTTCTTTTTTCTGTATGACCATAAATGACGGAGTAATTGAAGTTTATTGTGCTACTATGTGAAGAAAATCCAGCGAAACGCACCGGCGCGTTTGCCGACCTCAGAGGTTTAAAAGCAAAACCATTTATTAACTGGTTAATTTCGTTCAGATGATTTTCTATGAAATCAGAAATAAATCTCACTCTAAACTTTAACAATTACACCACTTCCTGCAAGAGCTTGTATTTCATTGGGCGCAAACTTTTATTACAGCTAATTGCGAGGTGTGCCAGATTAATGCAGTCAGCAGAAAAAAGAATTCATATTCATAGGAGCAAATTTAGTACTTAACGTATATGTATACAACATAATAAATTTCAGGACTGAGCCTGTGCTAATTTTGTACTGTATACAGTACTACATAGTTTAGACACATTGAATAGTAGTTATTTAATTGAATTCTATGTTCTCATTGCCTTAAAAAAATAAAATACATTTTTTTTTTAGAAATTAAATCTGCCAGAAAAAAATTATCTGCTTAACCAACAAAAATTATCTGCTTGGTTAACCAAAAGGTTCAGTAAAAAAAAATAAAAAAAATTGTAATATATATTTAACAGAATGCTCCTCTATAGAGTTATTTTTCTTGCTACAGAGTTATTCACCATGAATGGCTTTTTTAAAGGTAAATGTAGCATTACATGACAAGTTGTTCACAAGCAGTTTTATTGACATCTTTCTGCAGTTGTAAATTATTTTTATATAACAAAATTCTATGATATGAATAACAATTCACACCTGTTAAATGTGTAATGTAAAATACAGGCTGTTATGGTACAGTAAAAGTAAGCATACTTCAAACACTGCAGTCACTGTAATATTTCAATGTATTCAAATAGCTGGAATCTATTATATTATTATATGTATATTTTCACGATTACAGCTAAAAAATCTTTGGTTACACTTTATTTTAAGGTGTCATTGTTACAGTGTAATGATATATTTAAGTACTGTGTAATATTAAGTAACTACATGTACTTACTATCGGGGTAGGATTAGGATTTGGTTGAGGGTTAATTGCATGTAATTATGCATAATTAATTGTTATTACTATGGTACATGTAACATATGAAACAACACTGTAAAATAAAGTGTTACCAAATATTTTATAGAATTGTAACAGAGAATTGTGTAGAATTAATTGACCCTTTTATGTGCTGTATTTATCAGTTGTCTGATTACCTGTACCTGCCATCAAATAGCCTTTGAAACTGATATGGCACTCAAATACAATTAATCACTCACTCCTGTCACTCAGAATGCAGTTCAATGAGACGGGGACAGCTTCCCAACATCAAAAAATAAGTGTTTTAGTATTTCTTGACATTTTTTTTCTCTCTTTCCCTCTGGCAAAAAAGCGATGGAAATAGTTCTTTGTCTCTGCGCAGCCAGAGGAATAAGGAGGCAGAGCGAGAACTACATGATATGTCGGAGAAACTATCTCAACGTCTGGAGGAACTTGATCTGGTCAGTAACTCAATCTGTGAGTTTATCTGCTGTTTTAGTTCAAAACTCTAGACTAGAGCTATATGGTCTAAAAAAAACAACTACTTTTTATAACTTCTCCTTGGCTGTTGATTCAATTGAAACTTGCCATGCATTATCCCAAGCATTTATCAAAGCATTGCAATGACATGTCAATTAAACTGTCTATAGAGTCGTCTATTTTGACTAATTGACCTATGTCTTCTTAAAAACATTATTCACCCAAAAATTTAAATTTACTCACCCTCATGTTGTTCTAAACCTTTCTTCTGCTGAACACAAAAGAATATATTTTGAAGAATGATGGTAACCGAACAGTTGATAGGACCCCCATTGACTTCCATAGTATTTTTCCCATACAATGGAAGTCAATGATGTCCATCAACTATTTGGTTACCAATATTGTTAAAAAATATCTTCTTTTGTGTTCAACAGAAGAAGAAAAAAATTCATACAGGTTTGGAACAACTTGAGGGTGAGTAAATTATGTCAGAATTTATTTCAACTATCCCTTTAACAAAAAACATAGACAACAGAGTATTCTGGGGTGGCACGCCAAGTTGCGTCAGCAACAACTAAAAATCTGGGAATGTATGTATAAAGCCATTTAGACTAATTTTAGACTTAAGTGTTTCAAAATTCTAAGAATGACGTAATTTTACTCTTATTCAAGACTAAAGGTTCCTAAGTGTTAAGACTAGGTCTCAGCTCATAATTTTTTTAAGAGAGCTGGAGAGGTATCCTAACCTAGTTAGTAGTAACAAGATGGCAGCAGAGAGGAGGAGACCACACAATTTCCAACAAAGATATAATGTATTGGAGTTATGTGTATGTATATTATATACACTCACCTAAAGGATTATTAGGAACACCTGTTCATTTTCTCATTAATGCAATTATCTAATCAACCAATCACATGGCAGTTGCTTCAATGCATTTAGGGGTGTGGTCCTGGTCAAGACAATCTCCTGAACTCCTAACTGAATGTCAGAAAGGGAAAGAAAGGTGATTTAAGCAATTTTGAGCGTGGCATGGTTGTTGGTGCCAGACGGGCCGGTCTGAGTATTTCACAATCTGCTCAGTTACTGGGATTTTCACGCACAACCATTTCTAGGGTTTACAAAGAATGGTGTGAAAAGGGAAAAACATCCAGTATGCGGCAGTCCTGTGGGCGAAAATGCCTTGTTGATGCTAGAGGTCAGAGGAGAATGGGCCGACTGATTCAAGCTGATAGAAGAGCAACTTTGACTGAAATAACCACTCGTTACAACTGAGGTATGCAGCAAAGCATTTGTGAAGCCACAACACGCACAACCTTGAGGCGGATGGGCTACAACAGCAGAAGACCCCACCGGGTACCACTCATCTCCACTACAAATAGGAAAAAGAGGCTACAATTTGCACGAGCTCACCAAAATTGGACAGTTGAAGACTGGAAAAATGTTGCCTGGTCTGATGAGTCTCGATTTCTGTTGAGACATTCAGATGGTAGAGTCAGAATTTGGCGTAAACAGAATGAGAACATGGATCCATCATGCCTTGTTACCACTGTGCAGGCTGGTGGAGGTGGTGTAATGGTGTGGGGGATGTTTTCTTGGCACACTTTAGGCCCCTTAGTGCCAATTGGGCATTGTTTAAATGCCACGGCCTACCTGAGCATTGTTTCTGACCATGTCCATCCCTTTATGACCACCATGTATCCATCCTCTGATGGCTACTTCCAGCAGGATAATGCACCATGTCACAAAGCTCGAATCATTTCAAATTGGTTTCTTGAACATGACAATGAGTTCACTGTACTAAAATGGCCCCACAGTCACCAGATCTCAACCCAATAGAGCATCTTTGGGATTGGGACGGGAGCTTCGTGCCCTGGATGTGCATCCCACAAATCTCCATCAACTGCAAGATGCTATCCTATCAATATGGGCCAACATTTCTAAAGAATGCTTTCAGCACCTTGTTGAATCAATGCCACGTAGAATTAAGGCAGTTCTGAAGGCGAAAGGGGGTCAAACACAGTATTAGTATGGTGTTCCTAATAATCCTTTAGGTGAGTGTATATATGTTGTATATTATATGATGACAGGGAGTTGATAAAACGATACAGGCTTGATCATAAAGGTATTCTTTTTGTGACTGACCTTGTAAGAAATTTAATAACTTCTCCCACTCTACAAATCAATTCTCTGACTGCAGTAGACTTGGGGCCCATCAGTCCACAGTAAGCAGGGTCTTAAGTAGCACTATTGTGGCACTAACCACACCAAACATACTGTAGTGGCCAAAAGTGATGTGCAAAGGGTTTTGTTTAATGACCTTACAAGTTTGTTTAATCCATCAAACTTTTTTTTATTTTTTTTTATTTTGTTTAAATATATTTTAAAATATGAAGGAAGAACAAAACACTAAACTTAGTGAAAGTATTTATCTGACAAAATTATTTGGCAAAAAAGCAAACTACAGCTACATGTTTTAGAGAAACAAAAAAGCTCATAGGAAAAGAAAACATTGACAACAGCATAATCAGTTATTCATATTTCACTGGTTCTCTCTTGTTTTTGCATGTTCATAATTTCTTTGCATGATTTAATGTTTCATTGCATTATCACAAATAAAGCAATTGACTCCAAGCACAACTATGCAATATGCTTACAACATTTTTAATAATATTTGGATAACGGGTGAAGATGTCAATTTTCCTAGGCTGGTCAACACTTTTGGCCACTACTGTATGGTAGTTTATTGACTTTCCAACTGATCTTCAAACCATGTGACAAAAGCAAGCAACTTTTATGAGGATTGCAAGCTTCCTTGGGGTTGTTGGAGCCGTTGATGGATCTCATGTTCCCATCATTGCTCCAACTGCAAACGAGGAGACATATATAAATAGAAAAGGATTCCACAGCATCAGTACTAATTATTGATAATTTTGCAATCAAATTTAAATAAATTTAATATTAAAATAAATGTTTCAGTGTCTTAATTAAATTATTTTATTATAACAACATTACATGATTGGTGTCATGGTGCTGTGACCATCCTTGCAGGCTCACTATTGGCTGATTCAGTGGTTGAGGGTGGCCATTTTGGGTTGACATCATTGTAGTCCTTAGTTCACAACACTGAAGTGCCACTTAAGTCAGCACTTAAGAATCAGTCTTAGACTTTGCTGAAAGTTGCTTTTAGCTTCTTTATAAAAGTCTCCTGCTCTCAGACAAGTCCTACTTTTTTACTAATTTTTTGATACTCAAGTCAAAGCTTAAGACTGTTCTTAATAGCATTTCTAACTATTGTTACGACCGCTAGGGGTCAGCCGTAACAGGAAAAAGGAAGAGTCACACTACCAGAAAGATGCCCAATAACAAGAGCTTTATTTACAATAAGGGTTTAGCACCAAAACAAGGCCAAAATGCTAAATATCTTAGGGTCTTAACACTATGCTACCGTTTGATCAAGGAACATTTAATTTAATGTGTACCTTCATTAAGTCAAGTGCTAATCAAGAAATAACTGTTAAATTTAAATGTACCGTTACAAAAATGGACGCATTCGTACTTGTGTGAAAACAAATGTGTACCAAATTATATAAAAAAATCAGCCACAAGGTGTTTTTATAATAAAGAACTTTTTTCACTAAATAAACTTCTAAATACTTTCTTTAAGCCCTAACAGTTATCTTATTTTTGTGTATCTATCAAATGTATCCATCATTCTAATATTCTGACAAACATACCATGTCAGTTCTAGACCATGCAAAAAGTTGTCAAAAGAAATTTGATCCATTAAAGAGTTTATCTCTTACAATCAGAAATGTTGTTGGTGTGGCCCATTATGACTAATATGCCTGTATCTTGTGTCTCAAAACCTTGTACGTATGGAGAACAAGTCATTCTGAAGAAACATGCCTAATGTAATGCATTTCTGATGCTTGGGGACTAACAACAAAATTTTAACTATCAGCCATTTCAACTGACAGATGAAGGCTGGAATACTAATTTCCACAGAATAATATATATTTTTAAACTAATACTTTTCTATCAATCTCCATTTTAAAAGACTGAATAACTTATGTAACGGATAAATGCACAGAACCAGTTCGTTTGTAGAACTATTATCCATTAACATTGAAGTTTTATATAATTTACAAAGTAAGTTGTGAGATGGTTATAGATAATTAAATTTGAATACTTAAAAAAACTTAAAAAAATACTTACCTTTTTAATATATCCAAATAATTTTGAAAGGAATATTTTTGTCAAGTTGCCTTACACGATTTAATGTATTGGTGTCCATTTAAATTAAAGAGACGATTTCATGTTATATTATATATTTTTGTAAAGACACTTGTATTTAATGTTGTGATATAAATAATAAATCAAACACTTGTGTACATACTAAACTGCAAGCATACAAGTAATCAAACAGACAACGCATTATCATAACCTGACACCAGCTCAGAAGCACCCACAGAATTATATTTTAATTTAAATTATAAAAATATTTCTTGCAGGCAAAAATAACATAAGCATAGTGCACCAAGCCAAAAGCAGTTTAATGTGCAAAAACTCAAAAGCTGTTGAAGAATGAAAAGGACATAAGTATGTTTTGTCGTTTTTTTGTTGTATAGAAATGTAACGTTTTGTATTACATAGGCTTGGAGCAACATTGAGGTGAGTAAATGATAACAGAATGTCAATTTCTAGTATTCTAGTGCTGCTATGATGTATATGTACTGTACTGTATATGTGTTAAACTGGCTTTGTGTTAAACTGGCTTTGTGGTGCAGATGTTGAAGCGTGCTCTGGGTGAGGTTGGAGAGGTGTGTGAGCCAGTAGAGGAAGATAAACAGTCTCATCATAGCAACAGCATCATGGAAAGACGCACTCCCAAAAACATAGGTATGTCAGGTCCTTTCAAACCACTGCCATCATGTGACAGTACCCCAGATAACTTAACATGCCTGTGTTTCTATCTAGGTTCATGTCATGCTAGCGCTCATGCACACTCATTGTTGGACTCCCCTCCACCTGCACAGCGCTCCTTCCAGCAAGATGCTCTGATCAAAGAGCACAGCCAGCTACGGCACAAGAACACCCAGGTACATCCCACACAAAATGGGTAACACTTTATAAGTATTAATAAAGTACTTACAAATCATTAACAAACTATTAGTTTATAGTTAATTAATAGTTAATAAATGGTATTCTCTACAATGTTAATACAGTGAGGAAAATAAGTATTTGAACACCCTGCTATTTTGCAAGTTCTCCCACTTGGAAATCATGGAGGGGTCTGAAATTGTCATCGTAGGTGCATGTCCACTGTGAGAGACATAATCTAAAAAAAAAATCCAGAAATCACAATATATGATTTTTTAACTATTTATTTGTATGATACAGCTGCAAATAAGTATTTGAACACCTGTCTATCAGCTAGAATTCTGACCCTCAAAGACCTGTTAGTCTGCCTTTAAAATGTCCACCTCCACTCCATTTATTATCCTAAATTAGATGCACCTGTTTGAGGTCGTTAGCTGCATAAAGACACCTGTCCACCCCATACAATCAGTAAGAATCCAACTACTAACATGGCCAAGACCGAAGAGCTGTCCAAAGACACTAGAGACAAAATTGTACACCTCCACAAGGCTGGAAAGGGCTACGGGGAAATTGCCAAGCAGCTTGGTGAAAAAAGGTCCACTGTTGGAGCAATCATTAGAAAATGGAAGAAGCTAAACATGACTGTCAATCTCCCTCGGACTGGGGCTCCATGCAAGATCTCACCTCGTGGGGTCTCAATGATCCTAAGAAAGGTGAGAAATCAGCCCAGAACTACACGGGAGGAGCTGGTCAATGACCTGAAAAGAGCTGGGACCACCGTTTCCAAGGTTACTGTTGGTAATACACTAAGACGTCATGGTTTGAAATCATGCATGGCACGGAAGGTTCCCCTGCTTAAACCAGCACATGTCAAGGCCCGTCTTAAGTTTGCCAATGACCATTTGGATGATCCAAAGGAGTCATGGGAGAAAGTCATGTGGTCAGATGAGACCAAAATATAACTTTTTGGTCATAATTCCACTAAACGTGTTTGGAGGAAGAAGAATGATGAGTACCATCCCAAGAACACCATCCCTACTGTGAAGCATTGGGGTGGTAGCATCATGCTTTGGGGGTGTTTTTCTGCACATGGGACAGGGCGACTGCACTGTATTAAGGAGAGGATGACCGGGGCCATGTATTGCGAGATTTTGGGGAACAACCTCCTTCCATCAGTTAGAGCATTGAAGATGGGTCGAGGCTGGGTCTTCCAACATGACAATGACCCGAAGCACACAGCCAGGATAACCAAGGAGTGGCTCTGTAAGAAGCATATCAAGGTTCTGGCGTGGCCTAGCCAGTCTCCAGAGAGAATAGAGAATCTTTGGAGGGAGCTCAAACTCCGTGTTTCTCAGCGACAGCCCAGAAACCTGACTGATCTAGAGAAGATCTGTGTGGAGGAGTGGGCCAAAATCCCTCCTGCAGTGTGTGCAAACCTGGTGAAAAACTACAGGAAACGTTTGACCTCTGTAATTGCAAACAAAGGCTACTGTACCAAATATTAACATTGATTTTCTCAGGTGTTCAAATACTTATTTGCAGCTGTATCATATAAATAAATAGTTAAAAAATCATACATTGTGATTTCTGGATTTTTTTTTTTTAGATTATATCTCTCACAGTGGACATGCACCTACGATGACAATTTCAGACCCCTCCATGATTTCTAAGTGGGAGAACTTGCAAAATAGCAGGGTGTTCAAATACTTATTTTCCTCACTGTATATTAATTGACTATATACAAATAGTTAGTTCTTCATTCATTGTCTCTGTAATTAACACAATTTTGATTGTTTAATTAGCTTTAAACCAACCTTTATTAGACATTAATTGCATTCATATTCAGTGTTCCTAAAAAATGTTTTCAAATACATGAAGCACACAGTCTTTATGTGTGTTATGGATGGTAAGATTCACAGATTCGCATCGGCATAAAAGTATCAAAATCAAAATTTAGGTTTTTTAGCTTTTAGTATGAATATGTTAGGCTTAAGGTTATGAATAAGCTGGTGTGTTCCAAAACAATGACAAAATTCGCATTTAGGAGATATAAGGATTTAGGAGATATAAGCATTCAAAACTTAGTCTTTCACTTCCGCTAAAATGGATCACAGATTTTTATGACATCACCGCGGACTTCAGCTTCTCATCACATCTTCTGCCCAATCAAATGCTCTCTATAATCTAAAGCGTCCCACTCCCTATGCTATAAATACCACCTGGCCAAAGCAACCGTTGACACGTCACGGAGCAATATGGGTTGGAGATGTGTGTTTGGTTGCTCAAATGCTTGAGTTTATTCCGTTTTTCAACTGTACATTAGTCAAGAATGAAATGGCTGGAATTTATTCACTCCGCTACTATTGAATCCAACATTCATATGTCAGTGGTTTCCAACCTTTTTTCCAGCCTCCATGGTGCTGTCAAGTATGACTTGCAGTCTGTGAGAAAACTAAACTCTATTGGAGGCTGGAAAAAAGGTTGGAAACCACTGACATAAAATATAGATTAACATGGCAGAGGTAGAGCTGCATCTTCCACCAAAAATTACAAATCCAATGTTTGGAAACACGCAAAGTCAGAAGGCACTTAAGTTAATTTATGATTTGCTGTCTGTCTGAACCAAAGAAATGAAAGCGAACTATCTGTACCATATTGAATTGCAAAGCATCATGTTTTTTCCAGTGCATTGAATCACATTGTTGAATCGAATCGAAATCGGATCGCACTGTATCGTAATGGGGTGAATCGTACCGCATTGAATCAGAAGCTGCTTCGTATGTATCTTATCGTTGGCTATGCATCGAGATGTGTATCACATCGACCTCAGTTATGGAGATGCACATCCCTAATATACGTATGTGTGTGTGTGGTCAAAAATATCGAAATGTATCGATACTGAAATATCCAGAGTGTCCGCGGATCCTTAAAGTCATAATGTTGTTTATATGTCTATATGGGGTTTTTAATATGCTTTATGACAAAGCAATGAACAAATGCATAAGTCAACACTAGGGGTGTAACAATATATCGCAATACAAAAATGCAACAAAATGTATCGTGGATAGTGAAAATATGTATCGTGGATAGTTCACCCAAAATAAGTGTGAGAAAAAATTCTTACCGCACTCTTATCACAAAAAATGTTACCAGTAAAAAGTGGCCTACATTATTTAAAATATATGTAGTCAGTGACAGATTACAAGCATATTAAAATAAAATAATTCTGTATTTTCAGCTTCAGAATCATGAATATTTTTATTCTGGTGTCACCATTGTCTTGTGCATTGGGTTACCAGCACCAAGTCCAAGCCTATTAATTTCCACCCAATGTAATACCAAATTTAGCATTTTAATCAACACAGGGTTCGTACAGATTCTGTAAAATGAAATTCCAGGACTTTCAAGGACTTTTCAAGCACTACTTTTTTGGATTTCAAGGACTTCAATCAGCACTTATCAAACGATATATTTGTTTTATTTTTTTACTCAAATTACATATATATATATATATATATATATATATATATATATATATATATATATATATATATATATATATATATATATATATATATGATAACTAATGGTTCATGTCATAGAGATCAATCCATTGACCAGCGCTGTCAGGCATGTGAAATCACCTTAACCATTGAAAGGATATTGAAACAGATTTTTTTTCTATGAATATATGATTGACCTGAAGAATGAAAGTTGTATTATATACTTATCATATACATAATATCATGCTCATAGCCATGCGAAATAGCTCTATATCTCAGACAGGCTGCAGCGTTAATTTAGCGTGAAAAGATTGTATTTTTTTCAACAACAACATTTTTTTAATTAGGGATGCACTTTTTGCAGAACGAGTCCGATACCCATTCTTTAATTTCTGGTACTCGCCGATACCAATTATCGATACCTGAATTTTCACTGCATTTGTAATTTTTAAATGTATTAGTAGATAAACCAAATTAAAATAAATCATATTAGTTGGCTTAATTTGTTCATCAAATATATATTTATTTCAGTTATTTTCATGCTTAATTAAGCCTGCTAAAATGCATTGTATAAGCTTCTGTTACTGTCACTGTTCATTCTATTGCTCTATCATATTTTATCTATCATTTAATAGCACAGCACGTATATTTAGAGCAGCTCCAGAAGGGCTCAGTGCTGAGGATTGGGTCAGTGTAACAAATGTTTAGATACCAGTGAAATATCAATTATTTAATCCAATTTTGATACAACAATAACTACCAGACTAATTAATGTGAATTTAAAACATTATTAAAGACAAGTAAGCAATCAGTAAAAAAATAAGAACAAATAATCAAATTACAAATAGGACAAATAAATACAATAGAACAAAGAAAGGCTACAAATGAAATAAACAGTGTTTTTAGAGTTTTTCAGGTAGATCTAACAGGTACAGAAATTTGAATAAAGTAATCAAATGTGAAAAAAGATGCATATTCATTACTGTATAAATTATATATAGGTGGATATTTTTTTAAAGTTGAAAAGGGTAGCCTATTTAGTCAATAGCAGTGAGTAATTTATTTGTCCTTTGTTTGAACATTAAAACACAGCAGCAGGTTTATTAGACAGCTGTCCCTTTAAGACCGAACGCATGGCTCCCATTTGAACATGGCTACATTCACTTGAGATATAACCGACTTTGTTTACTGGGATACTCACCTAGACAGGCGTTTTTACATAAACTTGTGTGAATTCGTCCGTTTAAGCGCAAGACGTGAAAGACAATTCAATACAGTATTCGCGCGCTGTCTATCAAGACGTTGGTTTGCGGAGCGCACGCTTCGGATGTTTGTGTTTGCGGATTAAACTTCTTGACCTGCAAACGTCCTGTAATAATGTAGGGAACCACTCGTTATACATAAATCAGGTAACAGTTCATGTTTTACTTTACTTACATATACAATTTAGTTTTAATCCAAATGACACGTGCTGAGTGAACGATCAG
Source organism: Abramis brama (assembly GCF_963993115.1). Classification (NCBI taxonomy): domain Eukaryota; kingdom Metazoa; phylum Chordata; class Actinopteri; order Cypriniformes; family Leuciscidae; genus Abramis; species Abramis brama. The sequence continues at coordinate 26,522,571 of NC_139973.1, forward strand.
CAATCAAGAGCATTCAACAGAAGTGCGCTCGCTCGCTCGCTCTCTCTCTCGTCAGTTAACGTTAATAATAAGCTACATGCCTCGTTTTATTTTCTTTGCCATTGACATCCGACTGAACAAACTTTCCACTGATGTCTGTTTAAAGGGATGTGCTCGACCAGCTCGCGCATCTGTGCCGGTGCGCGCTCAATCCACTGCGCGTTTTTCTCTAATCAGCTCGCGCACCACAGCTGTGTTACTATACACACGCTGCCTGGTAGGCCTATCGGTTGTTGGTATCGGAGCATTTTTACGAGTACGAATACATGAGATCGGTATCGGTGCATCCCTATTTTTAATAATTCAAGTACTTTTCAAGTACCTCTTCAAAAATATGGCTGTTTTCAAGGGTTTTCCAGGACTTAAATTTCAAAAAGTCAAATTCAAGTACTGTACTTCAAGCACTTCAAGCACCTTGTACGAACCCTGTCAACAGTACATTTTTTGTTAACCTTTAACCATATGTCTGGGAGTATCGCAATATCGTATCAAATCATGAAATGAGGGTATCGTTACACCATTGCTGAGTATTTTCTCCTTAAATCTGCAGTGAACCAAAGACAGTCTCAAAAACACGGTTTGAAATCGCTGGTGTTTCTGACGTCACAAACTACCTTGTAACACATCACGATTCTAGGAACTCCTTTTGGAGGAACTAATTTAGCTCCTACTTCAGAGTAGGTCTAAACCAGCACTAAAGGAACTACCAGTGACGCTAGTGTACGCTGAACACACGTGAAACACCAGCACCTGCCATTTTTAAAAAAGCTGTGTAAACACAGAGATTATAGCCTATATATTTACTCCACAAACTAACTCTACGAACATGATAGATGGGCCTCTTAACCTTTACGCTTAGGAAAAAATCCAATGCAACCTTGAGGGGACCAATCCAAACATGATTTTGTATTTCTGCTCAGTTAGCAACACTGGACATCAACCATATGCTAATACCTTTTCATATACTGTCTGCTTTATTTGTATTACAGTTCTATCTAATAATGTATTAGACAGGACTGTTAGACAAAACATAAACTAATGAACACGGAGAATGCGAGCACTGTGTGCGTTCTCAGCGCCGTCAAAATAAATGTCCGCCGCGCCGTCAAAATAAGTCACAACAACAAGCATGGCTTGCGTCACTTCAGAGTTCCCGGTGCGAAAGCCCCTAATGACACACGCAAGTGTCTGACCTTACATAAAGCCACAATACTAACTTTGACAACAAGGTGTTTAGTCATTTAAAAAATAAATCTATTTCATGAATAGTAGCTGTTCTACACTAACCTGCATTTTTTGCTGGTTTCAAAACACCACGCTGGATATAACCTGCCATGGTAACATATCCTCGGATAAACTCCTGCGATCCAACAGCTAATGCCTGCACATTGCCTTGAGATTTAAGCTGGGGACACATTTAACCCTCTGGGGACCAAGCTGTTTTTGGGGTCCTTGAGATGTTCTGACATGCCTTGACATTTGTGCTTTTTTCAGTTATTTATAAACATGTTAATGGCAAAGGTGTAAATTCACTCTATATAGCACAAACAGGGCTACCATAATATGCGAGCAACGTGTATGTAGATGTTTGTATTTTTAAGAGAATGTTTATGCGTGGTTATTGGAAAAAATTAAAATGAAAGTTGCTGAATTAAGACCACAAAACACATATTAAATATGTGTCCACAAGACTTTTGACTAATGGATGTTGTCCCTTTGAGTTCTAGCTTCAAAATGATGTAAAAATAGTCTTGCTTTATCGTTCACAAAAAAAAATACATTGATTTAAATGGTGTAAAACAGGTTTTTCTTGGAAAGCCAATATGCGAGGGGGAGGAGTAGTTTACACCTTAGATTATGAATGTCCCACCCACTCTGCATAATGAGCCATTCACTCAGGTGTGAAACTGACTGAGCCACAATGCAAGGACAAAAGATGTATTTAGAAGAAGACTTATATTGACCATTTAAGATTTCGCTTACATCTCTCTTGTAAATATGTTTTGCTATTTTATTAAAAATGTTACAATTACAACAATAATTACAATTTCAACAATATTTCAAGTGTACTCTTTCTTTGTAAAAAAAAAAAAAAAAAAAAAGATTATAGGCCTACATTTTATCATATGTATTCATTAGTTTGAATATAGCCAACATTGGAACATCTAACATCTTAGTCTATGAATTTATTTTTGACAAAAATAGTATTTTTTTTGCAGTTTAATACGTTGCTTATAGAAATACATTTTATTTCAACATATTCCAGTCGATTTTTACTCATCTCAGTAGGCTATAGCAAAGCAGTTTATTCTTTCACACACAGACGCGCGATTCATATTTAGGCTAAACAGTCTTTACAAATATGTCCCCTTCATTCATCTCACAGAAAGGCGAGTCATATTATAGAAATGCGATTCATCTTTTTGCGGTTTACATAGGCCTACACTAACGTTATTCCATAACGTTATTCCACACGTGAGAAAAGAAAACAGCCTACCTCACTCCTCAGCGGAATCTGCTCCTCATTTCAGGAGATATTGCTCCTCATCAGCACTGTTCTGAGGAATCTTTTCTCCATAAGGTAGGCTATAATGTCTCACTCGCGAGGAGTCGCGACGCGCTTTGTTTACAGCTGATGTGGGCGTTTCACAGCTCTGAAATAGTTCAGAATTTGCGTTTGAATAGCACGTGCTCTCCGGGGAGTGGTCACATTACTGTGAATGAGCTCGTAATGAGCTCGACAGGAGTCGCTCTCTTTTTATACAGATTACAGAAGCTGAGAATATTTGTTTTTTATATAAATGACTTTATTTAAAAGATGCGATCTCAAGCTTTATGCCCGTGGGTCCGTTTGCCTGTTTGACTGAATTTTCGCGGAGTTATAGATCATTTTCGAACGCGTTTCAAATGGGAGTTTACTGACAGAGAGAAGGCAGAAATCGCATCATGTTAATTTTTCTTTATTTGTCAAAAAGCAAAACACTTTATTTTTATTGTGAGTATACAGAAAAAAAATAGAAACTGAACAGGATCGATTGATGTATTACACGAAAATGAAAGATCAAAATTAACAGAGCATTTAGTGTTTATTTTCATTGCTAAAAAAAAAAAAACGAGCAAAACGCGCGGGCGCGTTTGTGGTCCCCAGAGGGTTAACGACTGTAAAGCCGATTATGAATGTAATTTGATACTTGCGACTGATCCTGCCTAAACTCTCCAAGTCAGAGACCGTTGTGTTCAGTCGGTATTCATAGTCTGTTTAAAATCTGCTCCAGTCATTGGAAAAAGTCTGTGTGTTCAGTTCAGTTTTAGAATGTTTCAGCTTGTCGTTAAAAGTGTCCCCGGCATTGCATAGGATGACTTGACAATTTCACTCACGTTGGATGCGTCAATGTCACATTTGCATAGGCCACTATTTGAATTCATGATTAATGGTAAATTCAAATAACTTCTTCAGAACGTTTAAACTTGATTTAGTTTTGTTTATGCTTCTGTAAAAATGTTGTTCGTTTAAGGTTTTTGTATTTATTCCTTGAACCGGTTCTGAGCCCTGACCAGAGCATGTGAGCGGAGTGGAGCAGTGAGAATCTCCGCTCATCGCTCACGGAACTGTTCACCCCTCCGCTCCCCCGCTCAAAGCTACATCAGGCCGCTCCGCTCGTTATCGCTCAGCGCTCAACGAGGTTTGCTTCGCGCTCCACTCAAATCGCCCCCCGCTCGCTCCAAAAAAGGAAAAAAATCTACATGTATATCACTTTTAGCTTAGACCACAGCCTTACCTCCTAAAGAACTAATGAGTAACAACAACATTTTTCAAATAGAAATGTTTTATTTCAAATTACAGGCTTATGTAAGAAGGAATGTAGCCTACACAAAAAGTCCTGTAAAATTAAACGAATAAATGGGCCTAATAATCTAAATAAAAATTATATAAACAAAAATATGATAACAAAATATTTACATTTTTTAAAAGTAAATTAACTATAAGGCCAGAATTTTGATAAGTGAACTTCTGCGCAACGCGCACGATTAAAATTTAAATTGGCTTCCATACACACAAACTGCTGTAAAATTAAACGAATAAATGGGCCTAATAATATAAATATTATTACGGACGACACAGATTCGGCTAAATAAAACGAACCATTAGGTCTACTTGAATGAAAAAACGAATTTGTTTGAATATTACGCTATATTTAATTTACACTTTGTTACAAGTTACCGTATTCAATTTGCTAACCTTTTGTTTTCTTCCCAGCGTTTTCTTCCCCCATGTGTCTTTTGAGATTCCAAAATGAATCTTTGCTGACTGAAACGATGTCTCCACATTCGTTTTCTTGTACCACATTATCATTGTTAGTTAGTTATATTAATAGTACACCTGACCTGTATGACTTCTCATTTTCCTTTTTGAAGTAGCCTACTTTTTGAACTCCATTATTGAGCCGAGTTTTGACTGAAAATAGTCTACTGTTGATGACTGTGCAAGACAGATGGATCCTGGTTTAGGTTTGACTGAGCATGCTTCAGACTCGTGGTGTGAGCGGAGCGAAATTGGAGCGAAATTGGAGCGGGAAATAAGGCGACGCTCCGTCCTTTTAAAAATGCCGCTCTGCGCTCTGTCCAAGATCTGCCCGCTCCCGCTCCCCGCTCGCTCCCGCTCCACTCCGCTCACATGCTCTGGCCCTGACTATAAACTAATAGTTTTCAAATGATTTGTAAGTACTTTATTACTGTATACTTATTATAAAGTGTTACCGCAAAATGCATCAGCATACATTTTTAAAGATTTATAGCCCAACAGCCTGATCATTTGGGCTGAACGATGATTTTTATTTATTTACTTTAATTTTATTTTTGTGTAGTTGGCAGGCTCAATCTGTAAAGATGATAAACTGAAGCGATTAGTGGAACAGGAGCGAACAGATATGACCACTGAGAGACAAGCAAAGGTTGAGCAAACGGTCAGTGACATTTCCTCCTCATTTGTGCTGCTTTATAATGTGATCGCCGAGAAGGCTAGCTCAATAATTATGTTGTCCTCTCATAAACAATTACATTACATTCAGTAGCACTAATCTCATGGTTTATTACACCGTCTGCATGGATGGTAAGTCACAGTATCACTCCATGGATGTAATTCGCAGTATACCTTTTTTATTTTTTGTCACCCCTCACACACACAGAGACAGAGAGCGAGCATCTGACTTCCTGTTGGTTGGAGCTAATGACTGTAAATTAGAAAGTTGTCCGGCTTGATGAGAACAATATACATACCGAGTTTTGTTGCTGTAGATAAAACTAACCCCCCACTTTTGTTAAAAGGTGACGCTACTGAGCCCCTCACCACGCCCGTTTCTGAAACTTTGCACATGTCTACTGGCTAATAAATGTGATTCGAGTTTCATGCAATTTCAGGTATGTTAAGAGTCTCAAAAGCATCAAAAAAGTTTGATGCGTTGCCACGGCAACAGTATCTAAGATATCAAGAATCCTTTCACAGGTCTACATCTGCCGTGTGTTTACATTATACACATAAAGTTTGAAGGAAATCGGGTAAAAATAAGAGGGTAATTTCAAAGCATTTTGAAAGTGACACTTCCTCTTGCCAGTTGCTGGCGCTATAACTTTGACTCACAATAGTCACATCCATGTGATCGGCCTCTTACAACGAACACACTGCTGAAGTTTCATCAAGATCAGTTAATGTATGCTGAAGTTATAACACACTTCCTGTGTCCCTTATTCGCCATAAATTTGTTTCCTCGCCACGGCCAAACTGTTCGAGATATCAAAAATCCATCCGCAATTTAGCATCCTCAATGTCTTGACTTCACGCTGACCAAGTTTGGTGGCGATCGGATGAATTGCCTAGGAGGAGTATTTCAAATTCCAAAGCATGCGTTTCCAAACAACCCATAATAGCCGACTTCCTGTTGGGCTGGCGTGAAACTTGACAGAGGGAAAGTTGTTCGGCCCGATAAGATCTATATGTGTACCGAGTTTCATACTAATTCATGCAAGCGAGTTTGATATATGGACCAAGTTTTCGGACCCCATTCCAGGGGGCGCTGTCGAGCCCCCCTGCCACGCCCGGATACCAGCTTCAGCCCGGCCCTGATGGCCGCGGGTTATGACCTGTGTGCAAAGTTTCAAGAGTTTTCGAGCATAGAGACAGAGCGTATTTAGGCCACGCCCACACCGGGGGGGGAAACAATCCAACCGTCTCCATTGACTTTGCATTGCGAGAGGCTGCCTCCTTGTCATTTATGACTTATAACAAAAAACAAAACAATGCCTAAAAGCTGCTATGTGACAAGGTGTACAGCAAACAAGCTAAATAACCCAGAAACATTTTTTATAAGCTGTCGACCCCAAAAAACGGTTGTTTCAGGACATAAGTGGATCAACTGAGACAGAGCGCAACTAGTTCTCGAACTACTCTGAGAACTATGCCCACTGGAATGCGACATGATATTGTAAAAAAATGCTACAGCTTAGCTTACATACATATAATATATAAAACTGACATTTGGATATTTGACTTGCCAGTGACAAAATGTTTACTGCACACGTAGACATACTGAGTGTCAGGATCCCACAATTTACCCATTCTTCCTGCTGATGCTTCACGTCTTATTGCCTGTATCCACTTTTGTCTCCTTACTCCATTCCTCTGACACAGAATGAGAGGACAGATTCAATAAATTTGTATGTACAACAAAATCATTATAGTAGGACAAACTCTAAATGATTTTAATATCATCAGAAAGAACAATCTTTGTTGAACCCTTTTACAAACAGCCAAAACATTGGATTGAAAACTCCAAGTATTTATGAGTGTCAACAATTTAAATGTCCGGACCTTTAATTGTTGTCATCACAGGACAAGGTGGAGACCTCCTAAAGCAGGGATCTGCAACTCCAGTCTTGCAGAGTTTAGCTCCATCCCTAATCAAACATAACTGCCTGTAATTTTCAAGCAATCCTTTAGACTTAATTCCTTTAGACTCTGTTAGGTTTTTCAGGTATGTTTGATTGGGGATTTTTGCTGAACTCTGCAGGACAGTTGAGTTGCCAACCCTGCCCTAAAGTCAATCACCATGTCCCTTGTTTTATTAACATTCATCAGAAGAGAAAATTGTTCTCACCATGTTACAAAATCCTCCTCTGCAGGACCATGCCCCAGATCCTGTTCATGGAGAAGACTCACAATCACTGAATCATCCTCATACTTAACAATATGACTGTTCTCATGTCTACTTTGGCAATCTGTGAAAGACAACAACATTGTGGTGAACCAGTAGAATAATATTGTAAATCAGAATGGACACCATTAACTCCTAACACATTGAGAACATCCTGATAAAAAAATCCAAAATCCACCCAGAAATATTAAAGTCCCCCTGTGGTGAAAATCACACTTTTAATGTTGTTTATATGTCTATGTGGTGTTTTTAATATGCTTTAAGAGAAACCATGTGCAAAATCATAAATCAACTCCATTGCCGAGTTTTTTCTCCTTAAAACACGGTTTGAAATCGCTGGTGTTTCTGACGTCTCTGAGCTGGTGTGAGTGAGTGAAGGTGGAGCTAATTTGCATATTCATAGAACCACGTATACTAAATGAGGCAAGGGTGTAGAGTTACATTCAAAATATTTTAAGGCATGAAGCTTTTTTTTTTTTTAAGGAAAAAATGTTTAAATATGTCATTTTGGTGATCAAAGATGAGTTTGAAGGGATGAAATTATTGACTACAGGTGGACTTTAAGATCCAAGTTAAAAAGAGAAATACGTTTCTCTACCACTAAATGGTATTGTCTAAGCTGAGGAAAAGGAATAAATAATAGTCTAGGATGGGTCTTTGGCTTTTCCTTGACTACTTCATAACTATTGAAGTAAGAGCTACCAGCCTAAAATCGTTAAATTCCTTTGGAGCACTAGTCTTAGCTCCGTAACAGATATATAGACAGGGAGAAGAGGCACAACATTATGATCTGAAAAACTGATAAGGAGGGCCTGCTATGGCTTTCATTGCTCCCTTGATAGATCCATAGGTCTAAAATTTTATAATGTCAAGTATAGTAATTGACATACTGATAAAAATCACTAAGAGTCTTCTTTGTCACAGTTATTGAAAACAAAGTTTGGAGCATCCAGCAAAATTTATTTAAAATTTTGTAAAACTTCACTGGCAATTGTAGCAGCAGTTTTATTGTTTGCTTCGAATAAATGTATACAACTGTAATACATATCTGTGAACATTCCCTTGGTAGATAAAAAGTTCTTCAAAATTCAATGTCAAGAGAGTAAATCATTGCTCTTACTGTAATATTTGTACACCACCTTCGATTGATATACAAACAGACCCCTCCACCTGGATTTTTTCCCCCTTACCTCTCTGTCCCGATCTAAACAGAGTCGCGGACCCATCGATCACCAGAGAGGAATCAGTCTTGTGGAGTGAACCATGTCTCAGTTAGTGCCATGTCTCTTGTTTTTTGTAACCGTGGTGTTCCCATCATCTGTTTTTTCCACCATTTAATTAAGCCACTGTTTTTTAAAACATGATGACGTTATATTTCCCATCTTTGCGTTTGCGTTGCCTATATCGTATTAATCTACTTGGTCCGCAACCTTTAAACAGCGACTGATTTGGCTCATTGCCGCTAACATCATTCTCTTTCTGAAACCTGTAGTAAACCGCATTCACCGGTTCTAACTCGATAGCAACACTAACGTTAACTCAATAGCGGTTGACCAGAAGACTGCAATTATTTCTCATTTACTGATTACAATGAAATTAATATGTCCCACCTTCTAAATAAAAAGCCAATCGCCAATTGGTAAGCCATTGCATCACTGCAGCTGCCGTTAGAAGCTCATAAAAAAATAATAAAAAACACTTAACAAGAATGGTGTTCATAGAAAGGACATCATGAGGGAAACCACCACTATAAAAAAAAGAAAAGAAGCTTGCCCTAGACTACCTGTGATGCTCCTAGATTTACTGCCACCATTAGGTTGTGGCTGCTAAAGGAGGACCTACAAGTTGCTAAATTACTAATGGCGCTTTTCCACTACACAGTACCAGCTCGCCTCGACTCGACTCGCCTTTGTTTGGTTTTCCACTGTGTAAAAGTTGTTCCTGTACCTGCTTCCAGGTACTTTTTTTCGTATCATCTCCGGCGAGGTTCTGAGCGAGCTGAGGCGATACTGAAATGTGACGTGAAAACACGGCAGACTGCTGATTGGTCAGAGAATCAGCGTAGTGACGCGTAGAAGATTACGTCACGGCAGTTTCCTGCGGCATCACTATGACGACCAGGTACTATTGTGGAGGTACTATCTGCAATGGAAAACGGAGCGAAAAGTGAGCTGAGACGAGTCGAGTCGAGTTGAGCTGGTACTGGTAATGGAAAAGCGCCATAAATTCACTTACTTTTTCCTGCATGCACTGTGAAGGATTATTTAGTGTCTTCGATTACAATTTAAGTAAAACTATTTGTATATTATTCATTTAGACAGATTATTTTTTATCACCCATTTTGGTAACACTTTATAATAACTGCATGATATTAATCATTAGTTAAGCATTACTAAACATTAATAGACATTAATAAGCAGTTTATAAATACAGCTATAAATGCTTTATTCTTGATTTATAATCTATAATGTGTTTAATTATTGTATTTTCATACTTCATTAATGATCAATTTATCATTTCTAAATGAAGTTTAACATTATTTACAAACCAGTTACATTATTTACCATTATTTACAAACTAGGTGTTGTCATTGATTAGTAAGATCACTTAGAAAATGTAAGTAAATGCAGTAGATGCAGGTAGTTATAAAGCATTTAGTAGTGGTCAGTTAACTATTTTGTTAGCTCATCTAAAGTGAGGACTATTTATGCTTTGTAAAGAATTTACAAAGGAGATTTAAAGGCTCATTTATCTTCTAAACAGAAAAAGGAAACAAACACAACACAGTGATACAAAACATAAAAATATTTAACAGCCTTTAAATCTCCCTTGTAAATGCTTTACAAGGCATAAATAGTCCTCACTTTAGATGAGCTCACAAAAATAATTAACTGACCACTACTAAATGCTTTATAACTACCTGAATTAACCATTAATTACAGTAGAAATGCATGTTAATAAAGCATTTATTAACACACTAAGTAACTATTACTATATGTCTGAATAATATGTATTTAAACAGTTTATTAATCATTTACTTAAACTTTCTAAGTGATCTTATGAACCACTGACAACTCCTAAATAACTGGTTTGTAAATAATGCAATACTTCATTTAGAAATTATAAATTGATCGTTAATAAAGTATGAAAATACAATTATTAAACACATTATAGATATGCTTTAAAATCAAGAACAAAGCATTTATAACTGTATTTATAAACTGCTTATTAATGTCTTTTAATGCTTTATAAATGACGAATTAACTGTTTACTAATGCTTAACTAATGATTAATAGCGTGCAGTTATTATAAAGTGTTACCTATATGTTAAATCTAAGAGTAATCAATAGAGAAATCGAGGTAATTCCAAAAGGTCCACAAATGTTTTTCTAACAGATGTCATTGGGATATTTGCACACTGAACTGCGATTGATTTTCTTTCTTGCATCTCTTTGCATACTGTTATTTTTATTTAGCCATTTATCGCCATGGTTAAATAAAACTAATATGTTGTTGTGCTGTTTGTTTATTCTCTTATGCAGGTGAGGGCTGAGTGTTAGGACAATGGCTGTCTTTGAATTAAAAAAAAATAAAAAATCCCTCAGTCTAGATCATTTTCTATTAATCACCCATTTAGAGACTGTCTTATGTGTTTCTGATACTGCACTAAACTGGTTTAAGTCCTACCTCTTAGATTAGATCATAAGCAGTTTGTTATGGGTAGATGCAGGTCTGAGGGTTTGGTACGATCTGTCGTTCCTCAGGGGTAAATTTTGGGCCGTTTACTATATTTTTCCCCTTGTTAAACTTTTACGATCACTCAGTCTTAACTTTCATTTTTATCCAGAACATTCAGATTTGCATATATTTAAAAATCTGATATCTGATAATGTGGCTATGGGCACAAAATGGTAGGAATAAAATGGACATATCAATTTTCTTTGTTTTTACAGTGAGCAGTCTGAGGTTATGTTCATTGACTCACTCCACCAGCCTACAGAAAGTCTTTTACCTTAAATGTGGATGGCTCTATTCTGGAGTTCCAAACAAAAGTGAAAAGTTTGGGAGTGATATTTGATGATAATTTAACATATTATCCTCATGTCCAGAATACTGTTTAAAAAATCATCTTAGAAACAGAAGACTATGCCCCATGTTGTCATTTGTTTGAATTTAAAATTCTCATGCTTGCCTGCAAGGCTTTGCGTGGTTTGGCTCCTCAATATTTGTTAGAGCTCTTAACCTCCTACACCCCAATGAGTGATCTCTGCTCTTCTGAAGCTTGACTTATAACTGTTCTGCCAAATTGTTTATGGGTGATAGAGCTTTTTCTTCATTTGCCCCAAAACTATGGAAATCTCTGCCCTCTGAGATTAGGCATGCAGAATCTCTTAGTGTTTTTAAATCTTCCATTAAAACTCTTTTTAGGGTCACTTTTATTTGATTACTTTGTAACTGTTTTTATTCTATATTCTTGTCGTCTTGAATTGTTTTGATAGCATGCTTTTTCATTTGTATTGTGTATCAGAATGCATTTCTCTTTCATGAATGCATTTTTCTTATATGAATGTATTCCCAGATCCCCAGATCCTGCATCAAGTCATCTTGCTCTCGATCTTCCCGAACCAGACTCCAACAGACCGCCAGAAGAGAGACCCATTCCTGTAAGACATCAACCAATGAGAGAGTATACACACACACACACACACACAAACTGGCATATACTGTATACCAGTTTACCAGGATTCTTCATAGGCACAATTGTTTTTATCCTGGGTTAATCTTTACCCAAAGCGACTTACAAATGAGAACAATAGAATCAATCAAACCAACAAGAGGGCAACAGTATGCATGTCTAAAGGCCTGTTCACACCAAGGACGATAACTATAAAGATATAGTTCTAAAAATCGTTCTCAATATTATTGAATAGCAGAGTCCACACCACAGCTATAACAATAACGGCACTGAGAAACGATATCGTTGGAATCACTTTCAGAACGATTTTATCCAGCTGATGAACGATAAAAACATTGACAATCAGAATCCATCCTGCTGTAACGAGCTCGAACATTTAAAGCGGCAGACAAGCACATGCAGACACATTAAGCATTTTCTTTATAACAGCCTTCCATGTGGGAGAAAACTCTTAACATAAAAGTTTTGTCTTTCCACTTTGTTTACGTTGCTGTTGTCTTAGCAGTAGATGGTTATCCCGGTTGTTGTTTTAGTACATTAAGCCACGTAAAGCGTTTTAGAATGTCCCAGTGACGTCATCGTAATGCATTGCTTTCAGTGAGAATTGAGAAACATTTCATGTGAAACCTCCACTGAGGCAAAGGGTATGGGTATTTTGTCTTCATGAAAATTATATTTGGGGTATAAGTTTATCATCATGTTGGGGTATTTTCAATTTGAACAGCCGGCTTCATCTAGCGTAGCCTATAGTCTATGAAGCGACTCCTAAACCTTTACAATTTCTCGAAATAAAACAATATGAAATACCTAACAGCCAGAATAATTTAATTTAGTCGTTTTGGCCATCATTCATATAAAACAGAGTGAAAAGCAAAGGGACGGTATCAAGACCACAAGCTTGATTATGTGTTGGAGCGCTAAACAAGAGGCTGGGTTTAGAAATGGTAATATTTAGGATGAAATATAAATGTTAAAAAAAATATTTAATGAATTGGAATGTAAATTAATGAATGTCATCTTTTTAGGCATTTTGATGCGAGTCATTCTATTGATGCCAGAGGAAAAGACTCTAGAGTGCGCTTTTAGCGTCTGTGTATTGATGCAAAAACCCTAGAAATTAAATTCAGCATATATACATATTAAAAAACAAGTTGTATATAATTTATATTATTTCTAATAAAATAATAATCTTGTATAAGGAAAATTAGCTTGTATCTGCTAATTCTATTAAGCAGTGTTAAAATAAAAAAAAGAAGAAACCACATCTTCCATATTTCATTTTTGGTTTAAAAAAGGAAATACTACACAGACCTAAAAGGGCAACAAACCTATGATAAGGTAATTACAGATATCAAAAAATACTTTCTTAGTAGTAAAATTTTTAGTTTTGATATGTAAAATAGGAATTTCAACTAATAAGAAAATATTGATATCTGTAATTAAATTTGAGTGGCAGCTTATTGTGATATTTAACTAGTGAAAATACAATTACAAATATCAAGAATAATAGCTTTTACTAGTTGAAATTTTATTTTTATATCAAGAATTTGATTTCTGCGAGTGATGACGTCTTTGTTGATATCAAGAATTCACATTTTTACAAGTGGAAATGTTATTCTTGATATGAAATTCATATCCTGTGAATGATTAAAAGTCAAAACAGCTTGCTTTAGTGGTGTAATCCTGCTCCCAGCCACTGCAAAACATTTTTATACCAGACCTGTATAGTGAAGACTAGGGTTGCATGATTAATCGTGTTTAAATTGTGATGATTTCTGCTTCTCTCAGTTAATTAAAAATAATCATTGCAAAAGGGTTCATGGCCTGCTGTTGCTGTTTTGTGTTTTTCGGTTTTTCACTTTTTTCTTTTTCTTTTTAACTCGTACCACATGACCTCTTCAGATTCACTATGGCATAGAAATGCATAATTTCTAGTCTAAGGATGCGAACATCTCCGAGTTGAATGTCAGGGTTGTCATCTCATAATTATAGTATTTATATCATGACGTGAATTAAGTGACATGCATTTCAATCCAAATGTGGAACTTACACAGTATGCAATTTTGGATGCAGCTAGAATGCAACAGTTGGGTTCCGGAAGTAAAAAGTCCATTAATTTTATCCATAGGGAAATGTATTTTTTAACAATAACTTAATTTAAAATTTTATAGCTGGACCACGTTCACAGAGCTGAAAGCGTTTAGGCGGAACAATTTTAGTAGGGAGAAAATGGACGTCTATCATTTAACCCTTCACATTCCAGCATGAATGCAAACTGAATGCATGCTTGCAGTCGACTGTGGAGGGGAAAAGTTTAAGCGGACTAAATGTTTGGAGAAGTCCAGCATACATCACCAGTTTTGAGAATGTTTTTACTAGAATATTGAGTTATGTCATTTTGATTAAACATTACAAGGTCAAAAAATAGAACACAGAAAGTGTCCTTGTAAACATGTATGCCAGATCACACAAACATAAACAGCACTGCAGAACAGCATCCACTAATTATTCCTTGTGCTTATTTTCTTTATTGTATGAATACATTTTAACAATTTGCTTCATATGTTTTTTTTTGTTTTTTTTACATTTTACCTAGTGAGAGTGAAGGAGAACAATCTTCTTCCCATTCTGCTGGATGAGTTTCCGCAGGCGCAGCTCTGTCCTCACACTCTGTCCCGCATGTGGAAACAACAGCTCAGACAAATTGACCAGCTCAACTCCTCCAAAAACCAGAGCAGACACACACTACCCAAATGTTTAAACCAAGTGAGAGATCTAACACACAAACACAGTTTTTATTGTCCATTAGGCTGATAAATTTAAATTCAGTAGTTTTATTGGCCCGTTTACATTTAGAATTATCAGAATACTGTCAGCATTCCAATTTTATTTATTTTTTATAATATAGATATAGATAGATAGATAGATAGATAGATAGATAGATAGATAGATAGATACACTATATTATAGATGCACTATATTTCAAGCCTTCTGAAAAATTAAAATGGCATAATGTTTTGGCAAAAGATAACGTGTTAACGTATGTTAATTTTAAACTGTCTTGGCTAACCACTTCTGATCAGTGTACCCAGGTCCACAGGTTTCAGCACTGAATGCAATGGGTTTACTTATTTTGTTTTTTGTAGCTGGAAGAAGCTCAGAAAAGACATGACATGCTGGTGCAGATCATCCGCAAAGAACAGGAACACAACAGTCGTCTGGTAAGAGCAAACTCTTAACAAAGACACATAAAGACGTAATCATACAAAATTAAAAGATCTGAATCTGAATCTTATGTTTCAGAGAGTGTTCAGAGAGAGGATCCAACAGCAGAAGTTTGCTCAGAATAAGCTGAGAGAACAGCGACAACAGTTTGCTCGTGCTAAAAAATACTACAGCATCTATCACGTTCAGCTACGTGCCAAACTGATGCAAGCAAAGATGCAAGAAGATCGAGTAAGTCCCAAATCCACACCTACTATTACTGATGCTAGCTAAAACACACCTGTGCACCCAGCGACAACTCAGGAGGCTGCTCAGAATCCTGCCGTGCTGCTCATGTTAAAGGGGTCATGACATGAGAAACCAAATTTGCCTTGATCTTTTGGTATATAAGAGGTCTTTGTACCATTAAAACTTCCTGCAAGTTTCATAGCTTAAGACGTCCTCCCCATTATAAACAAAGCATTTATTTAATCAAGCTCTAATTACAGCTCGTTGGGGATCCATGGTAAGAAGTGACGTCACGGTACGAAGTGACGTACCAGTCGTTTGCATATGCCTCATTTCGCATCATCACATCGTTGTCACACCCACAGGTGTTCAGTCAACGTGCAGCGAGTGGGTCTGTTTACAAGAAGATTGTGATGCCACGCAGGTGTGCTGTTCCTGGCAGTGGACAAACAAAATGTTTGAATATGCTGCCGAATGATCCAGACATCAGGGAAAAATGGATGCAGTTTATTTTTTGCGGACGTCCCAGTCACGGCAGTGTTAATTTAAGCGTGTGTTCTCTACATTTCAAGGATGACTGTTTTGAGAACAAATCGCAGTATGATGCTGGCTTTGCCAGAAAACTTTTGCTTAAAGATCAGGCCGTGCCGACTATTCTGGGTCCCAACGACGCCACAAACTGTAAGTAATGCATTTCATCTTAAAACTACTTTTAGTCAATGACGTTAGCCAATCATAACAGTGGGCGTTAACACTGAACTCTTAAAGGGGAAACACCCTCAAAACAGACTGTTTGAATCAGAGGATGAGAAACAGGTTGGGAAAAGGGGAAAAAAAATAGCATTTAAAGGGCACACACTAAAACAGCGTGTTTTTCTGAGCCCCCAAAAAATGACAATTTAAACATGCTGTAAAAAATGATCTGTTGGGTATTTTGAGCTAAAACTTCACATACATACTCTGGGGACATCAGAGACTTATTTTACATCTTGTGAAAAGAGTCATAATAGGTGCCCTTTAAGATGATTTGTTATTAGGCCCAAGCCCTGAAAGGGCGAAGGCCCTATTGTTTTCGTTAGGATTATTAGGGCCCAAGCCCTGAATTATTAGGGCCCAAGCCCCCCCCCCCCCCCCCCCCCCCCACTCAAATTCGTTTGTTATGATGTTTAACCGTACGCCGTCATTGCCACGGAGGAGCAGGACCGAGCCTGTGTAAAATAGCTCACTGAATGTTCTAATGAGCAAGTAGTGGTTGCGGCACAGACAGCGATGAAACGCCAGAAACAATAACAGGTGACTTTAATGTCATCATGGATGAAAAGAAAGAAAGGAGATGTGAGTTGGTTGATTCAGTAAATTAGCTCAGATCAGTATAATCATATTTTCTGTCTAACGTTACACCTGTTGATAACTGAGCTAACATTAACATACACTGCTGCTTGGTAACTTCAGACTTGGCTAAATATTTAATTTTAATATTTAATTAAATATTCTGTGTAGCTTACAAAAAAAAAACATTCTGTGTTGGCCTACCATGAAAACGAGTCCACTTTAAACCGCAGCATTTTCTGTCAGCAATGTATGACAAGTAGCCTAACGTTAGTGCTGTCAACGTAAACACATGCGATTAATTTTTGTCCAGCTTTAACGTGTTAAAATATTTATCGCAGCGTCCGTTCTTTCTCTCATCCTTTGGGTTATATGATCATGCTCTCCTTCACGCAAATGTTTTAAACTATCAATGCGCGAGAAGACAAAAGAGAACGCGCTGTCAGTGAATGTCCTCCTGAAACACACACACACACACACATACATACAGAAAGACGCGCGCCAGTGTCGCAGTCGACAGCGCGCCATCGAGTTCTCTTTCGCGTTTGAACGAACCATAACACACACATTTATGCCAAAATGTCAGTTTTGTCGAGTATCTTCACAAGAACAGTCAAATGAGTTAAATACAATCTTAAATGGAAGTAAAGAGTAGAGAATGAGATGCGTGAGATCCTGTCAGCAGCGGCGGGTATTAAAGTGACAGCAATTCTCTCATTTAGTAAAGTTAACCAAAGAACAATGGGAACAGAGAAAATTACTAACTGCTCAACGCTTAAGGATTAATCTATTTTTCATTTATAATTTATGCAGTGCGGACTGTTTTATAAACGTATTCAATTTCTATATAATTCACATCGGTTAGACAGGTAAGGTACAGGTAAATATGACATTTATTATGGGTTTAAGTGAGGATTGTTTTAAGTTCACTTAAATTAAAAGTTGTTATATTTTTTTAAGCCTAATAAATGTTACATAAAAATACATTTTCATCGAGACATAAGTAGCTATATCAGCGATACTGGTCTTCATTCATAAAAATATGCCATTAACATGCTTGAAAATAAATGGTGCCAATGAAGCCCCCCCCCCCCCCCCCCCCCCCCACACAAAAAAAAATTTTCAGGCTCAGGATTTTTTTCCACTTTAATCCCTGTATTAGGGCCCAAGCCCTGAAAGGGCGAAGGCCCTATTGTTTTCGTAAGGATTATTCTTTATTAGGGCCCAAGCCCTGAAAGGGCGAAGGCCCTATTGTTTTCGTAAGGATTATTAGGGCCCAAGCCCTGAAAGGGCGAAGGCCCTATTGTTTTCGTTAGGATTATTTATTAGGGCCCAAGCCCTGAAAGGGCGAAGGCCCTATTGTTTTCGGTAGGATTATTTTTAGGGCCCAAGCCCTGAAAGGGCGAAGGCCCTATTGTTTTCGGTAGGATTATTTTTTTCTATTATTATTAGGGCCCAAGCCCTGAAAGGGCGAAGGCCCTATTGTTTTCGTTAGGATTTTTTTTTTTTTTTTTTTCTATTATTTTTCTTTCGCCTTTTTGCCACTTTTGGGGCCCTTAACATGCTCAAAAACTCTTGAATTTTTGCACACGGGTCAGAACCCGCGGCCATCAGGGCCGGACTGAAGCTGGTACCCGGGCGTGGCAGGGGGGCTCGACAGCGCCCCCTGGAATGGTGTCCGAAAACTTGGTCCATAAATCAAACACACTTGCATGTAATAATATGAAACTCAGTACACATATAGATCTCATCGGGCCGAACAACTTTCGTGCTCTAAGTTTTACAAAAGCCCAACAGGAAGTCAACTATTATGGGTTGTTTGAAAAACGCATCCTCTGGAATTTGAAATACTCCTCCTAGAAAATTCGTCCAATCGCCTCCAAACTCGGTCAGCATGAAGTCAAGACATTGAGGATGAAAAATTGCCAGGGGATTTTTGATATCTCGAACGGTTTGGCCGTGGCGAGGAAACGAATTTATGGCGAATAAGGGACACAGGAAGTGTGTTATAACTTCTGCATACATTAACTGATCTTGATTAAACTTCAGCAGTGTGTTCGTTGTAAGAGGCCGATCACATTGATGTGACTATTGTGAGTCAAAGTTATAGCGCCACCAACTGGCAGCAGGAAGTGTGTCACTTTCAAAATGCTTTGAAATCACTCTCTTATTTTTACCCGATTTGCTTCAAAATTTATGTGTATAATGTAGACACACGGCAGATGTAGACCTGTGAAAGGATTATTGATATCTTAGATACTGTTGCCATGGCAACACATCAAACTTTAATATTCTTTTTTGATGTTTTTGAGACTCTTAGCATGCTTGAAATTGGATGAAACTCGACAGACACATCACATTTATTAGCCAGTAGACATGTGCAAAGTTTCAGAAACGGGTGTGGTGGAATGGCTCACTAGTGCCACCTTTAGTCAAAAATGGGGGCTTAGTTTTTCCTAGAATCACAAAACTTGGTACGTATATTGTTCTCATCAAGCCGGACAACTTTCTAATTTATACTCCTTAGCTCCGACCAACAGAAAGTCAGATATTTTGGTTTGAAAGAGGATTTTCTCCCTCTCTCTCTGCCTCTAGCCTACGTCTCTGTGTGTGTGTAGGGGGGTGGGGGTGGGGGATTTGTCTATTCCATTTAATCTTAGTTTTTCAAGGTTTCAGGGGCTTTTGGGGTCCTTAACATGCTCAAAAACTCTTGAAACTTTGCACACAGTTCAGAACCCACGGCCATCAGTGCCGGGCTGAAGCTGGTAACCGGGCGTGGCAGGGGGGCTCAACAGCGCCCCCTTGAACACGGTCTGAAAACTTGGTCCATATATCAAACACACTTGCATGAATTAATATGAAACTCGGTACACATATAGATCTCATCGGGCCGAACAACTTCCGCACTCTAAGTTATTAGCTCCGTCCAACAGGAAGTCAGCTATTATGTGTTGTTTGGAGAACGTTTGCTATGGAATTTGAAACACTCCTCCTAGAAAATTAATTAAATCGCCACCAAACTCTGTGTGCATGAAGTCAAGACATTGAGGATTCTAAATTGCGGACGGATTTTTGATATCTCGAACGGTTTGGCCGTGGTGTGGAAACGCATTTATGGCGAGAAAAGAGAAACACGAAGTGGTATAACTTCTGCATACATTAACTGATCTTGATGAAACTTCAGCAGTGTGTTGGTGGTAAGAGGCCGATCAGATGGATGTAACTATTGTGAGTCAAAGTTATAGCGCCACCAACTGGTAGCAGGAAGTGTGTCACTTTCAAAATGTTTTTGACAAAAGTGGGGGGGTTAGGTTTACCCACAATTATAAAAATCAGTAAGTATATTGGTCTCATCGAGTCGGACAATTTTCTAATTTACAATCATTAGCTCTGACCAAGAGGAAGTCAGATATTTTGGTTTGAATGTGGATTTATTTGCAAATTCAGCCTCTGCATTTTTACCCACTCCTGCTAAGTGGTTTATTTTATTCACACCAAACTTTTTCAACATGATGAAAATACATTAAAGATGCTAAATTGTGAACGGATATTGAATATCTCAAACGGTTTTGGTATGGCGAGGGATTAAATTAATGTCAAAAAGGAAGCAGGAAACATCTCATAACTTCTAAAAATGTAATTATGCACCATTTATTTTTATATAAAATTATACAAATATTAGAACTAAACCCATTTTATTCTGTTTTTGCAATTCAAGAAGTATGAAAAAGTTATGAACAGGCTATTTAGTGCTATTTGGTTCAACACAAAAAGCAAACATAGGGCTATACTGCCCTCTTGTGTCCAAAAGGATATCAAAATAGTATATAAAACGTTTTACTAGGTAGGCCTATTGTATTTAAATATAAATTTATTAGGTATATGACTGTGAGGATATTTTCCCATTGGTTAATCGATGTGTGACACGAGCGGGTGCTTTTAAATCGCTAATATAAAAGTGAAAGTAAAGACGTCCGCACAGACATTGATAATGGTGCACACACGTTGGAAAGAATGATACTTTTAAACATAACACTAAACCGCCATTAGGTGTCGCCAGGCGATCGTCTTAATGAGCGAGTCATTAATTAATTCGTTCAAACGATTCGTTCGAATGACTGAGTCATTCATGATTGAGACAGATGTTTATGGATTGGTCATTGAATCTTTGAGTCAACCGATTCGTTCAAAATGCTGAATCATTCAGTAATGAGAAAACAAGTTGCTGTGAGATGCGCGATGGTTCTGCTGTGATCTTTGTTTAACTATTTTTGCTGCTGAAACAGAACAAAAACAGTCAATATTGCATCTAAAATGTAAGTGACTTAATTGTAACTGTTTATTAACCTGTTGTATGAAATCAATGTCACAGTTTCAATCGTGATTGTATTCAGGAAATAGTTGCCTACTCGTCAAGTGAGGTTGCTTAACTCTATCATATGTTATAAAATATATAAAAACTCCATATTTGTAATTTTTATAGTCAGTATGTTGTTAACTGGGTTGCTTTTTTGTGTGCTGCGCTCATTTGTTTACAATTCTCCTGGAGAAGCTGCATGAGCCTCAGCAGTGCAACCTTGTTACCATTGATCAGTAATACATTTATTATTAACTGCTGATTGCAACTTAAAATGAATGCAATGAAATTAGAATAATCTCTCGTTTTAGTGATTCCCAAGTTATTTTTTTGTTATTGACGTTCTAATCAGGATATACTCTGGTCGGGCAAGTAAAATTCTCTTTCAGGTAGGCCTATTGTATTTATATATAAATATATTAGGGATGTGACTGTGATAAAATTTTCCCACCGGTTAATCGACGTGTGACACCGCTGAGGGCTTTTAAATCGCTAACTATAGTATACTATATACTAGTAAAATACAGACGTCCGCACAGACATTGATAATGGTGCGGAGTAGAGCGAGCATTTTCAATGTATTCCTATGGATGTAGGAATTAACTAAAACATTTTATTTATGTTTTTGTGTCCACTGTTCAACCGCAACCGCGTTACACACACACACACATTCCAGAATTGCAATCTTGACATCGCAGCCTGTTTATTATAGCCCTAATACAATATAATAATAAAAATAGTCAACCTAACATAAACGAATTACACTGCTCTGTTTAAATAGTCAGTAGTACAATTTGTATCATTCACAGTAAGCAGAGCTCCACTGTGATGTTTCCAAGCACATTTTTGCGTGTGTGAAGAGGATGATTTTTTTCCATCGATATTGGAACACGAGTGAAGTACAAAGCCTATAATAAAGAATAGTTTAGCATCCAAATACATCGCAAATATTGAAACTTTTTGATTCTAATGAGAGGGTTACGTGAGACCAACACTGCTTACTTTTGTTTTTATTTGTACATTAAATTTAAAGGATTTGTTGTGGAATATTTTGAGTGTATCATAAAATCAGAATAAGGTAAGACAAGTAATATTTTCTGTCTTATATATATATATATATGTGTGTGTGTGTGTGTGTGTGTGTGTGTGTATATATATATATATATATATATATATATATATATATATATAAATATAGCTGCGAGCAGCGATGGAGGGCCAAAGCCGGCGGCACCGCCATCCCCTTGTGCCTTTAGGTAACTAAAGGCACCGGGGTTGCGGTGCCACCGGCTTGGGCCCGTAATCGCTGCTCGCAGCTATATTTATTATTATTTTTCTTTTTGACTTTTGGGCACTTTTGGGGCCCTTAACGTGCTCAAAAACTCTTGAAACTTTGCACACAGGTCAGAACCCGCGGCCATCAGGGCCGGGCTGAAGCTGGTACCCGGGCGTGGCAGGGGGTCTCGACAGCGCCCCCTGGAACAGCATCCGAACACTTGTCCATAAATCAAACACACTTGCATGTAATAATATGAAACTCGGTACACATATAGATCTCATCGGGCCGAACAACTTTCGTGCTCTAAGTTTTACGCCAGCCCAACAGGAAGTCAGATATTAAGGGTTGTTTGGAAACGCATGGTCTGGTATTTGAAACACTTCTCCTAGGGAATTCACCCAGTCGGCACCAAACTCGGTGTGCATGAAGTCAAGACATTGAGGATGCTAAATTGCGGACGGATTTTTGATATCTCGAACGGTTTGGCCGTGGCGAGGAAACAAATTTATGGCGAATAATGGAAACAGGAAGTGTGTTATAACTTCTGCATACATTAATTGATCTTGATGAAACTTCAGCAGTGTGTTCATTGTAAGAGGCCGATCACATGGATGTGACTATTGTGAGTCAAAGTTATAGCGCCACCAACTGGCAGCAGGAAGTGTGTCACTTTCAAAATGCTTTGAAATCACCCTCTTATTTTTACCCGATTTGCTTCAAACTTTATGTGTATAATGTAAACGCATGGCAGATGTAGAACTGTGAAAGGTTTATTGATATCTTAGATACTGTTGCCGTGGCAACGCATCAAACTTTAATATTCTTTTCAGATGCTTTTGAGACTCTTAACATACTTGAAATTGGATGAAACTCGACAGACACATCACATTTATTAGCCCGTAGACATGTGCAAAGTTTCAGAAACGGGCGTGGTGAGGGGCTCAGTAGCGCCACCTTTAGTCAAAAGTGGGGGGGTTAGTTTTATCAACAGCAACAAAACTTGGTATGTGTATTGTTCTCATCAAGACGGACAACTTTCTAATTGACATTAACTATCTCCGACCAACAGGAAGAGAGATATTTTGGTTTGAATGTGGATTTTCTAAAGAATTTTCTCTCTCTGTCTCTGTGTGTGTGAGGGGAGGGGGGGATTTGACTATTGCTTTTATATTGTTAATCAAGGTTTCAGGGGCTTTTGGGGTCCTTAACGTGCTCAAAAACTCTTGAAACTTTGCACACAAGTCAGAACCCCCTGCCATCAGGGACGGGCAGAAGCTGATACCCGGGCGTGGCTGGGGGGCTCAACAGCGCCCCCTTGAACAGGGTTCTAAAACTTGGTCCATATATCAAACACGCTTGCATGAATTAATATGAAACTCGGTACACATATAGATCTCATCGTGCCGAACAACTTTCCCCTGGTCAAGTTTTACGCCAGCCCAACAGGAAGTCGGCTATTATGGGTTGTTTGGAAAACGCTTGCTGTGGAATGTGAAATACTCCTCCTAGAAAATTCACCGTGTCCCCTCCAAACTCGGTGTGCATGTAGTCAAGACTTTGAGGATGCTAAATTGAGGACGGATTTTTGATATCTCGAACGGTTTGGCCGTGGCGAGGAATCGAATTTATGGCGAGAAAAGAGAAACACGAAGTGGAATAACTTCTGCATACATTAACTGATCTTGATGAAACTTCAGCAGTGTGTTCGTGGTAAGAGGCCGATCAGATGGATGTAGCTATTGTGATTCAAAGTTATAGCGCCACCAACTGGCAGCAGGAAGTGTGTCACTTTCAACATGCTTTTGACAAAAGTGGGGGGGTTAGTTTTAACTACAGTAAAAAAAACTCAGTTCATATAATGATCTCATCGACCCGGACAACTTTCTAATTTAAAGTCATTAGCTCTGACCATCAGGAAGTCAGATATTTTGGTCTGAATGTGGATTTTTTTTGCAAAATCAGCCTCTGAATTTTTAGCCACCTTTATCTAAGTGGTGTATTTTATTCCCACCAAACTTTTTCAACATGATAAAAATATATTAATGATGCTAAATTGTGAACGGATAATAAATATCTCAAACGGTTTTGCTATGGCGAGGGATTAAAGTATTGTCTAAAAAGGAAACACTAAAAGGCTCATATATTCTAAAAATGTAATTATACACCATTTATTACTATATAAAAGTATACAAATATCAGAACTTAACTCATTTTATTATTTTTTTTCAATTTAAGAATGAAGTTTAAGTTTAAAAACTGCCAGAATGGTTGTTTAGTCTAAACAATAAATAAATAAAGTCAAACATAGTGCTATACTGCCCTCTTGTGTTCAAAATCAGGTAGGCCTATTATATCTATATAAAAATATACTAGGTATGTGACGGTGAGAATATTTTACCACCGGTTAACTGACGTGTGACACCACTG
The DNA here is from genome assembly GCF_963993115.1 of Abramis brama. NCBI lineage: Eukaryota > Metazoa > Chordata > Actinopteri > Cypriniformes > Leuciscidae > Abramis > Abramis brama. Next base: position 26,547,359 of record NC_139973.1, read on the forward strand.
GGGGCTTTTTAATCGCTAACTTAAAAACGAAAGTAAAATATGTTCGTCCGCACGGACATTTGGTGCGGAGCAGAGCGAGCGTTTTCAATAAATTCCTATGGAAGGAGGAATGACCTAAAAAACGTTGACTCTGTTCTGCTCGTTCCTCGCTGAGGACGCGCACCATTATGAATGCCTGTGCAGCCGTGAGCATTTTAGTTTCATTTTCGGGGCGGATTGCTTGAATGTATTTTAAAAAAGCACAATGTTGTGTTTTATTGCTACTGTACAAAAATATAAGTTAACACTTTGCAGTTTGAATGATGATCTGAACAAAATGACAGAGTATGTTTTTATGTGTCCACTGTTCAATCGCGCCCTCGTTTTAGTGATTCCCAAGTTATTTTTTCATTTAATTTTTTTCATTGTTCTAATCAGGTCAGGCAAGTAAAATTATCTGTGTCTTATCCCTTACATTTTTATTTAATATATATACACTACTGTTCAAAAATTTGGCGTCAGTAAGATTTTTAAGCGAAGTTTCTTCTGCTCACCAAGGCTGCATTTATTTGATTAAAAATACAAACAAAAACAGTAATATTGTAAAATAGTATTCCAATTTAAAACAGCTGCTTTCTATTTTAATATATTTTAAACTGTTATTTATTCCTGTGATCAAAGCTGAGTTTTCAGCATCATTACTCCAGTCGTCACTGTCACATGATCCTTCAGAAATTATTCTAATATGATGATTGATGCTCAAGAAACATTCATTATTATTTTAAATGTCGAAAACAGTTGTGTACAGTCTTTGATGAATAGAAAGTTCAAAATAACAGCATTTATCTGAAATCTAAAGCTTTTGTAACATTAAACACTACCGTTCAGAAGTTTGGGGTCAGTAATAATTTAAATTTTAATTTTGGGGGAAAGAAATAAAATAAATCAATACTTTTATTCATCGAGAATGAGTTAAACTGATCAAAAGTTACAGTACAGACATTTAGAATGTTAAAAAAAATTATATTTGAAATAAATGCTGTTCTTTTGAACTTTACATTCATCAACGCATTTTGAAAAAAAAAAAAAAAAATCATATTAGAATGATTTCTGAAGGATCATGTGACACTGAAGACGGGAGTAATGATGCTGAAAACTCAGCTTTGATCACATACATTAATTACAGTGTAAAATATTTTAAAATAGAAAACAGCTGTTTTAAATTGGAATAATATTTCACAATATTACTGTTTTTGTTTGTATTTTTAATCAAATAAATGCAGCCTTGGTGAGCAGAAGAGACTTCTCCTAAAAACATTAAAAATCTTCCTGACCCCAAACTTTTGAACGGTATATATATATATATATATATATATATATATATACAGTATATATATATATGTTTGTATAATATATATATATATATATATATATATATATATATATATATATATATATATATATATATAAATATAGCTGCGAGCAGCGATGGAGGGCCAAAGCCGGCGGTACCGCCACCCCGGTGCCTAAACTAAGGCACCAGGGTGGCGGTGCCACCGGCTTGGGCCCGCAATCGCTGCGAGCAGCTATATTTATTATTATTATTATTATTTTTCTGTCAACCTTTCGGGCACTTTTGAGACCCTTAACGTGCTCGAAAACTCTTGAAACTTTGCACACAGGTCAGAACCCGCGGCCATCAGGGCCGGGCTGAAGCTGGTACCCGGGCGTGGCAGGGGGGCTCAACAGCGCCCCCTTGAACGGGGTCCGAAAACTTGGTCCATAAATCAGACACGCTTGGATGTAATAATATGAAACTCGGTACATATATAGATCTCATCGGGCCGAACAACTTTCGTACTTTTACTTTTTACGCCAGCCCAACAGGAAGTCAGCTATTAAGGGTTGTTTGGAAACGCATGGTCTGGTATTTGAAACACTTCTCCTAGGGAATTCACCCGATCGCCACCAAACTCGGTGTGCATGAAGACAAGGCATTGAGGATGAAAAATTGCCAGGGGATTTTTGATATCTCGAACGGTTTGGCCGTGGTGAGGAAACGAATTTATGGCGAATAATGGAAACAGGAAGTGTGTTATAACTTCTGCATACATTAACTGATCTTGATGAAACTTCAGCAGTGTGTTCGTTGTAAGAGGCCGATCACATGGATGTGACTATTGTGAGTCAAAGTTATAGCGCCACCAACTGGCAGCAGGAAGTGTGTCACTTTCAAAATGCTTTGAAATCACCCTCTTATTTTTATCCGATTTGCTTCAAACTTTATGTGTATAATGTAGACACACGGCAGATGTAGACCTGTGAAAGGATTATTGATATCTCAGATACTGTTGCCGTGGCAACGCATCAAACTTTAATATTCTTTTCGGATGCTTTTGAGACTCTTCACATGCTTGAAAATGCATGAAACTCGACAGATACATCACATTTATTAGCCAGTAGACATGTGCAAAGTTTCAGAAATGGGCGTGGTGAGGGGCTCAGTAGCGCCACCTTTAGTCAAAAATGGGGGCTTAGTTTTACGTAAAGTCACAAAAATCGGTATGTATATTGTTCTCGAGCCGGACAACTTTCTAATTTACACTTATTAGCCCTGACCAACAGGAAGTCAGATATTTTGGTTTGAATGTGATTTTTTGGAGAATTCTCTCTCTCTCTCTCTGCCTCTGTGTCTCTGTGTGTGTGTGTGGGGTGTGGGGGATTTGTCTGTTAGGAGAGGTTTGCTTTTAGAATTGTTTTTCAAGGTTTCAGGGGCTTTTGGGGCCCTTAACATGCTCGAAAACTCTTGAAACTTTACACATAGGTCAGAACCTGCGGCCATCAGGGCTGGGCTGAAGCTGGTATCCGGGCGTGGCAGGGGGGCTCAACAGCGCCCCCTTGAATGGGGTCCGAAAACTTGGTCCATAGATCAAACTAGCTTGTATAAATTAATTTGAAACTCAGCACACTTATAGATCTCATCGGGCCGACCAACTTTCGCACTCTTAAGTTATACGCCAGCCCAACAGGAAGTCGGCTATTCAGGGTTGTTTGAAAAACGCATGCTGTGGAATTTAATGTACTCCTCCTACAGAATTCATCCGATCCCCACCAAACTCGGTGTGCATGAAGACAAGACATTGAGGATGCTAAATTGCGGACGGATTTTTGATATCTCGAACGGTTTGGCCGTGGGGAGGAAACGAATTTATGGCGAGAAAAGAGAAACAGGAAATGTGTTATAACTTCTGCATACATTAACTGATCTTGATAAAACTTCAGCAGTGTGTTCGTTTTCAGAGGACGATCACATCGATGTGACTATTGTGAGTCAAAGTTATAGCGCCACCAACTGGCAGCAGGAAGTGTGTCACTTTCAAAATTCTTTGAAGTCACCCTCTTATGTTTACCCGATTTGCTTCAAACTTTATGTGTATAATGTAGACACACGGCAGATGTAGACCTGTGAAAGGATTATTGATATCTTAGATACTGTTGCCGTGGCAACGCATCAAACTTTAATATTTTTTCGGATGCGTTTGAGACTCTTAGCATGCTTGAAATTGGATGAAACTCGACAGATACATCACATTTATTAGCCAGTAGACATGTGAAAAGTTTCAGAAACGGGCGTGGCAGGGGGGCTCAACAGCGCCCCCTTGAATGGGGTCTGAAAACTTGGTCCATATATCAAACACGCTTGCATGAATTAATATGAAACTCGGTACACATATAGATCTCATCGGGCCGAACAACTTTCCCTCTGTCAAGTTTCACACCAGCCCAACAGGAAGTCGGCTATTATGGGTTGTTTGGAAAACGCTTGCTGTGGAATGTGAAATACTCCTCCTAGAAAATTCATCCCATCCCCACCAAACTCGGTGTGCATGAAGTCAAGACATTGAGGATGCTAAATTGCGGACGGATTTTTGATATCTCGAACGGTTTGGCCGTGGCAAGGAAATTAATTTATGGCGAGAAAAGAGAGACACGAAGTGTTATAACTTCTGCACACATTAACTGATCTTGATGAAACTTCAGCAGTGTGTTCGTGGTAAGAGGCCGGTCAGATGGATACAACTATTGTGAGTCAAAGTTATAGCGCCACCAACTGGCAACAGGAACTGTGTCACTTTCAAAATGCTTTTGACAAAATGGGGGGGTTACTTTTACCCACAGTTACAAAAATCAGTACATATATTGGTCTCATCGAGCCGGACAAGTTTCTAATTTACAGTCATTAGCTCTGACCAACAGGAAGTCAGATATTTTGGTTTGAATGTGGATTTATTTGCAAAATCGGCCTCTGAATTTTATATATATATATATATATATATATATATATATATATATATATATATATATATATATATATATTTTTTTTTTTAAAGTGACAAGACAGAGAATATTACTTGTCCGATATATATATAATATATATATATATATATATATATATATATATATATATATATATATATATATATATATATTACATTTATTTATATATATATATATATATATATATATATATATATATACATATATATAAATATAGCTGCGAGCAGCGATGGAGGGCCCAAGCCGGTGACACCGCCACCCCGGTGCCTTTAGTGTAACTAAAGGCACCAGGGTGGCGGTGCCACCGGCTTGGGCCCGCAATCGCTGCTCGCAGCTATATTTTATTATTATTATTTATTATTTTTCTGTCAACCTTTCGGGCACTTTTGGGGCTCTTATCATGCTCGAAAACTCTTGAAACTTTGCACACAGGTCAGAACCCGCGGCCATCAGGGCCGGGCTGAAGCTGGTACCGGGCGTGGCAGGGGGGCTCGACAGCGACATAATAGTATATTTTACCAGGTAGGCCAATATTCTATTTAAAGATACATTTATTAGGTATGTGTCTGAGGATATTTTCCCACCGGTTATTCGACGTGTGACACAAGCGGGTGCTTTTAAATTGCTAATATAAAAGTGAAAGAAAAATACAGACTTCCACACTGACATTGGTAATGTTGCACACACAAATCACACACACGTTGGAAAGAATGATGCTTTTAAACAACACTAAACCGCCATTAGGTGTCGCCAGGCATCCATCTTAATAAGCGAGTCATTGATTCATTTGTTCAAACGATTCTTTCGAATGAGTCGATCATGATTAAGACAGATGTTTATGGATTGATCATTCAAACTTTGAGTCAACCGATTCCTTAAAAATGCTGAATCGTTCAGTTATGAGAAAACACGTGATGCGTGATGGTTCTGCTGTGATCTTTAACTATTTTCGCTGCTGAAACAGAACAAAAACAGTCAATACTGCATCTAAAATGTAAGTGACTTAATTGTAACTGTTTATTAACCTGTTGTATGAAATCTAGGGGTGGGAGAACAAATTGATTCTTAGATGCATCGCGATGCGGACGTGGACGATTCTGAATCGATTCACAAATGTCAAAAAATCGATTCTCTAAAAAAATATTTTTCTAATAACGTAATATTGACGGAACGCAAAAGGCGGAACTCTAAGCGGACGTGCGTGCAGTCTGTGGCGCGCACATAACAGAGAAGTTTCTTCTGCTCACCAAGGCTGCATTTATTTGATTAAAAATACAAACAAAAACAGTAATATTGTAAAATATTATTCCAATTTAAAACAGCTGCTTTCTATTTTAATATATTTTAAACTGTTATTTATTCCTGTGATCAAAGCGGAGTCACTGTCACATGATCCTTCAGAAATTATTCTAATATGATGATTGATGCTCAAGAAACATTCTTTATTATTTTAAATGTCGAAAACAGTTGTGTACAGTCTTTGATGAATAGAAAGTTCAAAAGAACAGCATTTATCTGAAATCTAAAGCTTTTGTAACATAACACTACCGCTCAAAAGTTTGGGGTTAGTAATAATTTAAATTTTATTTTTGGGGGAAAGAAATAAAATAAATCAATACTTTTATTTATGAAGGATGTGTTAAACTGATCAACAGTTACAGTAAAGACATTTATAATGTTAAAAAAATTATATTTGAAATAAATGCTGTTCTTTTGAACTTAACATTCATCAAAGCATTTAAAAAAAAAATCTGTACACAACTGTTTTCAACATTGAAAATAATAATGAATATTTATTGAGCATCAATCATCATATTAGAATGATTTCTGAAGGATCATGTGACACTGAAGACTGGAGTAATGATGCTGAAAACTCAACTTTGATCACAGAAATTAATTACTATGTAAAATATTTTAAAATTGAAAACAGCTGTTTTAAATTGGAATAATATTTCACAATATTACAGTTTTTGTTTGTATTTTTAATCAAATAAATGCAGCCTTGGTGAGCAGAAGAGACTTCTCCTAAAAACATTAAAAATCTTACTGACCCCAAACTTTTGAACGGTAAAATATATATATATATATATATATATATATATATATATATATATATATATATATATATATATATATATATATATATATATATATATATATATATATAGCGATGGAGGGCCAAAGCCGGCGGTACCGCCACCCCGGTGCCTTTAGGTAACTAAAGGCACCGGGGTTGCGGTGCCACCGGCTTGGGCCCGTAATCGCTGCTCGCAGCTATATTTTTCTATTATTATTATTTTTTTTTTTTGCCTTTTTGCCACTTTTGGGACCCTTAACATGCTCAAAAACTCTTGAAATTTTGCACACACGTCAGAACCTGCGGCCATCAGGGCCGGACTGAAGCTGGTACCCGGGCGTGGCAGGGGGGCTCGACAGCGCCCCCTGGAATGGTGTCCGAAAACTTGGTCCATAAATCAAACACGCTTGCATATAATAATATGAAACTCAGTACACATATAGATCTCATCGGGCCGAACAACTTTCGTGCTCTAAGTTTTACAAAAGCCCAACTTCCTGGAAGTCAACTATTATGGGTTGTTTGAAAAACGCATCCTCTGAAATTTAAAATACTCCTCCTAGAAAATTCGTCCAATCGCAACCAAACTCGGTCAGCATGAAGACAAGGCATTGAGGATGCTAAATTGCGGACGGATTTTTGATATCTCAAACGGTTTGGCCGTGGCAAGGAAACAAATTTATGGCGAATAAGGGACACAGGAAATGTGTTATAACTTCTGCATACATTGACTGATCTTGATGAAACTTCAGCAGTGTGTTCGTTGTAAGAGGCCGATCACATGGATTTAACTATTGTAAGTCAAAGTTATAGCGCCACCAACTGGCAGCAGGAAGTTTGTCACTTTCAAAATGCTTTGAATTCACCCTCTTATTTTTACCCGATTTGCTTCAAATTTTATGTGTATAATGTAGACACAAGGCAGATGTAGACCTGTGAAAGGATTCTTGATATCTTAGATACTGTTTCCGTGGCAACGCATCAAACTTTAATATTCTTTTCGGATGCGTTTGAGACTCTTAGCATGCTTGAAATTGGATGAAACTCGACAGACACATAACACTTATTAGCCAGTAGACGTGAAAAGTTTCAGAAACGGGCGTGGCAGGGGGGCTTGACAGCGCCCCCTTGAAAGGGGTCTGAAAACTTGGTCCATATATCAAACACGCTTGCATGAATTAATATGAAACTCGGTACACATATAGATCTCGTCGGGCCGAACAACTTTCCCTCTGTCAAGTTTCACGCCAGCCCAACAGGAAGTCGGCTATTATGGGTTGTTTGGAAAACGCTTGCTGTGGAATGTGAAGTACTCCTCCTAGAGAATTCATCCCATCCCCACCAAACTCGGTGTGCATGAAGTCAAGACATTGAGGATGCTAAATTGCGGACGGATTTTTGATATCTCGAACGGTTTGGCCGTGGCGAGGAAACGAATTTATGGCGAGAAAAGAGAAACACGAAGTGTTATAACTTCTGCATACATTAACTGATCTTGATGAAACTTCAACAGTGTGTTCGTGGTAAGAGGCCGATCAGATGGATGTAACTATTGTGAGTCAAAGTTATAGCGCCACCAACTGGCAGCAGGAAGTGTGTCACTTTCAACATGCTTTTGACAAAAGTGGGGGGGTTAGTTTTACCAACAGTTACAAAAATCAGTACATATATTGGTCTCATCGAGCCGGACAACTTTCTAATTTACAGTTATTAGCTATGACCAACAGGGTGTCAGATATTTTGGTTTGAATGTGGATTTTTGGGATATTTCAGACTTTTTCGTTTTTAGCTATTCTTCCTAAGTGATTTATTAAATTCCCACCAAACTTTTTCAACATGATGAAAATACATCAAATATGCTAAATTGTGAAAGAATAATAAATATCTCAAACGGTTTTGCTATGGCGAGGGATTAAAGTAATGTCCAAAATGGAAACACTAAAAGCCTCAAATCTTCTAAAAATGTAATTATATACCATTTATTTCTATATAAAAGTATACAAATATCACAACTAAACCCATTTTATTCTGTTTTTAAAAAGAATTTTATTCTAATTTCATTCTAAATTTAAAAACAGTAAAGTAAAAAAAAAAATCAAGTCATACATAGGGCTATACTTCCCTCTTGTGTCCAAAAGGACATCAAAATAATATATAAAACTTGTTACCAGGTAGGCCAATATTGCATTTAAATATACATTTATTAGGTATGTGTCTGAGGATATTTTCCCACCGGTTAATCGATGTGTGACACGAGCGGGTGCTTTTAAATCGCTAATATAAAAGTGAAAGAAAAATACGGACATCCGCACGGACATTGATTATGTTGAACACACAAATCACACACACGTTGGAAAGAATGATTCTTTTAAACAACACTAAACCGCCATTAGGTGAAACCAGGCATCCATCTTAATAAGCGAGTCATTGATTCATTCGTTCAAACGATTCGTTCGAATGAGTCGATCGTGATTAAAACAGATGTTTACGGATTGATCATTCAATCTACCGATTCGTTAAAAATGCTGAATCGTTCAGTTATGAGAAAACACCTGATGCGTGATGGTTCTGCTGTGATCTTTGTTTAACTATTTTCGCTGCTGAAACAGAACAAAAACAGTCAACATTGCATCTAAAATGTAAGTGACTTAATTGTAACTGTTTATTAACCTGTTGTATGAAATCAATGTCACAGTTTCAACTGTGATTGTATTCAGGAAATGACACTCGTCAAGTGAGGTTGCTTAACTGTATCATATGTTATAAAATATATAAAACCTCCATATTTGTAATTTTATAGTCAGTAGGCCTATGTTGTTAATTGATTATTTTTTTAAATAAAATCTCAAAAGGTTTTGCTATAGTGAGGGATTAATGTCAAAAAAGGACACAATAAAAGCCTCATATCTTCTAAAAATGTAATTATACACCATTTATTTCTATATAAAATTATACAAATATCAGAACTATACCCATTTTATTATTTTTTGTTTGTTTGTTTGTTTGTTTTCAATTTAAGAATTGTGTTTGAGTTTAAAAACAACCAGAATGTTTTAGTCCAAAAAATAGATAAATCATGTCATGGATTGCTTAAATGTATTTTTATTTTTTTATTTTGTTTTGGCTTGTTTGTAGTTATTTTTTTATTCTTGTTCCGTTCTGAATATCGTTACATTTAAAGGATTTGTTGTGGAATATTTTGAGTGTATCATAAAATCAGAATAATTCTCTCGATTTAGTGATTCCCTAGTTATCTTTTTATTTGTTTTTTTTTTCGTTGTTCAAATCAGGTCAGGCAAGTAAAATTCTCTGTGTCTTGTCCCTAAAATGTGTATATATATATATATATATATATATGGCCGCGGGTGTATATATATATATATATATATATATATATATATATATATATATATATATATATTAGGGCTGTCAAAGTTAGCGCGTTAATAACGCGTTAACGCTAAATCATATTAACGGCACTATTTTTTTTAACGCTCGATTAACGCAGCGCGTATTTTCTGTTTGACCCGTGGCCCAAAACCTAGTTAGAGAAATGGAGATACACAGTGTTGCCAACTTAGCGACATTGCAGACTCATTTAGCGATTTTTTCCCTTCAACAAAGCGCCCAAACCTTATTTAGTTTATGAGAATCTACCGGTACCGCCGGTACTGCTCTCCCAGCACGCGCGCGCGCCTCTCTCTCTCTCTCTGCGTCTCGCGCTAGAGAGAGGAGCAGCGCTTTAATTCAGTTAAACACAGATATGATGTTGCTTCTCTAATTTTACATGCAAGTATAGCCGAAATCGCAAAACAGATATTGTGTTTATCTTATGTGTATTTGATTTCATCAGACGACGGCTCGATTATCAGGATTATTGTGCAGATTAACATCTTGGAAGGGAGAGCTGGTTATGTCTTAATGGGTCGCGTTTCAGTCACCATTTCATATTCATTCCGTTGTTTGACAACAGAAACAGTAAAATATACCAATGAAAACAGTTTTATTGAGAATTTAGCTTCATCAAAATGGGCACAGAGAGAGACAAACTATAATGTAGCCTAATAATAAATGTACATTTAGCATTTTCAGAAGAGCTGCCCTGTCATGCAAACATCTAAACATGTTTGTGTTAGTAAATTGCTCAGTGCAAAGAAAGAGAAGTAATGGGAACCTGGTATTTCTTTGTTCTTTCTACATGTGTCTAATAGACATGAACAAGTTCTTTGAAAAACATCTATGACCTTTGAAACATGTCTCGTCTTCATGCTCTATATTGACTATGGTTTCAATAATAAACATACATTTGCATAAAGCATCCATATTTATCCATGCCCACGTTGATTAGAGTATTACAAACTTGAAAAGTATTAATTTAAGGTACATTTAGAACAAATAAAAAAATGTGCGATTAATCACGAGTTAACTCATGACAATCATGCGATTAATCGATTAAAATTTTTAATCGATTGACAGCCCTAATATATATATATATATATATATATACACACACACACACACACACACACACACACACACACACACACACACACACACACACACACACACACACACACACACACATATATATATATATACATTATACACTGTGTGTGTGTGTGTGTGTATATATATATATATATATATATATACATTATATATTGTGTGTGTATATATATATATATATATATATATAAATATAGCTGCGAGCAGCGATGAAGGGCCAAAGCCGGCGGGACCGCCACCCCGGTGCCTTTAGGTAACTAAAGGCACCGGGGTGGCGGTGCCACCGGCTTGGGCCCGTAATCGCTGCTCGCAGCTATATTTATTATTATTATTATTATTATTATTATTTTTCTGTCAACCTTTCGGGCACTTTTGAGACCCTTAACGTGCTCAAACTCTTGAAACTTTGCACACAGGTCAGAACCCGCGGCCATCAGGGCCGGGCTGAAGCTGGTACCCGGGCTTGGCAGGGGGGCTCAACAGCGCCCCCTTGAACGGGGTCTGAAAACTTGGTCCATATATCAAAAACTCTTGCATGAATTAATATGAAACTCGGTACACATATAGATCTCATCGGGCCGAACAACTTCCGCACTATAAATTATTAGCTCCGCCCAACAGGAAGTCTGCTATTATGGGTTGTTTGAAAAACGCATGCTGTGGAATTTGATGTACTCCTCCTACAGAATTCATCCACTCGCCTCCAAACTCGGTCAGCATGAAGTCAAGACATTGAGGATTCTAAATTGCGGATGGATTTTTGATATCTCAAACGGTTTGGCCGTGGCGAGGAAACGAATTTATGGCGAGAAAAGAGAAACACGAAGTGTTATAACTTCTGCATACATTAACTGATCTTGATGAAACTTCAGCAGTGTGTTCGTGGTAAGAGGCCGGTCAGATGGATGTAACTATAGTGAGTCAAAGTTATAGCGCCACCAACTGGTAGCAGGAAGTATGTCACTTTCAAAATGCTTTTGACAAAAGTGGGGGGGGTTACTTTTACCCACAGTTACAAAAATCAGTACGCATATTGGTCTCATCGAGCCGGACAACTTTCTAATTTACAGTCATTAGCTCAGAGCAACAGGAAGTCAGATATTTTGGTTTGAATGTGGATTTTTTGTATATGTCAGACTCTGAGTTTTTAGTTACTTTATTTTATTCACACCAAACTTTTTCAACATGATAAAAATACATTAAAGATATATATATATATATATATAGCTGCGAGCAGCGATGAAGGGCCAAAGCCGGCGGCACCGCCACCCCAGTGCCTTTAGGTAACTAAAGGCATCGGGGTTGCGGTGCCACCGGCTTGGGCCCGTAATCGCTGCTCGCAGCTATATTTATTATTATTTTTCTGTCAACCTTTCGGGCACTTTTGGGGCCCTTAACATGCTCAAAAACTCTTGAAACTTTGCACACAGGTCAGAACCCGCGGCCATCAGGGCCGGGCTGAAGCTGGTACCCGGGCGTGGCAGGGGGGCTCAACAGCGCCCTCTTGAACGAGGTCCGAAAACTTGGTCCATAAATCAGACACGCTTGCATGTAATAATATGAAACTCAGTACACATATAGACCTCATCGATCTGAACAACTTTCGTACTTTTACTTTTTACGCCAGCCCAACAGGAAGTCAACTATTATGGGTTATTTGAGAAATGCGTGCTGTGGAATTTGATGTACTCCTCCTAGAAAATTCGTCCAATCGCAACCAAACTCGGTCAGCATGAAGACAAGACATTGAGGATGCTAAATTGCGGACGGATTTTTGATATCTCAAACGGTTTGGCCGCGGGGAGGAAACGAATTTATGGCGAATAATGGGACACAGGAAGTGTGTTATAACTTCTGCATACATTAACTGATCTTGATGAAACTTCCGCAGTGTGTTTGTTGTAAGAGGCCGATCACATGGATGTGACTTTTGTGAGTCAAAGTTATAGCGCCACCAACTGGCAACAGGAAGTTTGTACAAAAATCAGTACGCATATTGGTCTCATCGAGCCGGACAACTTTCTAATTTACAGTCATTAGCTCCGAGCAACAGGAAGTCAGATATTTTGGTTTGAATGTGGAGTTTTTAGTTACTCCTCCTAAGTGGTTTATTTTATTCACACCAAACTTTTTCAACATGATAAAAATACATTAAAGATTTTTTTGTCAACCTTTCGGGCAATTTTGGGAAGCTTAATATGCTCAAAAACTCTTGAAACTTTGCACACAGGTCAGAACCCGCGGCCATCAGGGCCGGGCTGAAGCTGGTACCTGGGCGTGGCAGGGGGGCTTAACAGCGCCCCCTTGAATAGGGTCCGAAAACTTGGTCCATATATCAAACACGCTAAGCACTGCTCCACTGTGATGTTTCCAAGTACATTTTTGCGCGTATGAAGAGGATGATTTTTTTCGTCGATATTGGAACACGAGTGAAGTACAAAGCCTATAATAAAGAATAGTTTAGCATCCAAATACATGGCAAATGTTGAAACATTTTGATTCTAATGAGAGGGTTACATGAGCCCAACACTGCTTACTTTCGTTTTTTTTTTTTACATTAAATTTAAAGGATTTGTTGTGGAATATTTTGAGTGCATCATAAAATCAGAATAAGGTAAGTCAAGTAATATTTGCTGTCTTTTATATATTTATATATGTATATGTGTATATATGTATATGTGTGTGTATATATATATATATATATATATATAAATATATAAATATAAATATAAATATATATATATATATAAATATAGCTGCGAACAGCGATGAAGGGCCAAAGCCGGCGGTACCGCCACCCCGGTGCCTTTAGGTAACTAAAGGCCCCGGGGCTGCGGTGCCTTTTTTTCTACTTCTCGGGCACTTTTGGGGCCCTTAACATGCTCGAAAACTCTTGAAACTTTGCACACGGGTCAGAACCCGCGGCCATCAGGGCCGGGCTGAAGCTGGTACCCGGGCGTGGCAGGGAGGCTCGACAGCGCCCCCTGGAACGGGAACTTGGTCCATAAATCAAACACGCTTGCATGTAATAATATGAAACTCGGTACACATATAGATCTTATCGGGCCGAACAACTTTCGTGCTCTAAGTTTTACGCCAGCCCAACAGGAAGTCGACTATTATGGGTTGTTTGGAAACGCATGCTCAGGAATTTGAAACACTTCTCCTAGGGAATTCATCCAATCGCCTCCAAACTCGGTGTGCATGAAGTCAAGACATTGAGGATGAAAAATTGCCAGGGGATTTTTGATATCTCGAACGGTTTGCCCGTGGCGAGGAAACAAATTTATGGCGAATAATGGAAACAGGAAGTGTGTTATAACTTCTGCATACATTAACTGATCTTGATTAAACTTCCGCAGTGTGTTCGTTGTAAGAGGCCGATCACATGGATGTGACTATTGTGAGTAAAAGTTATAGCGCCACCAACTGGCAGCAGGAATGTGTCACTTTCAAAATGCTTTGAAATCACCCTCTTATTTTTACCTGATTTGCTTCAAACTTTATGTGTACAATGTAGACACACGGCAGATGTAGACCTGTGAAAGGATTATTGATATCTTAGATACTGTTGCCGTGGCAACGCATCAAACTTTAAAATTCTTTTTTTATGCTTTTGAGACTCTTAACATACTTGAAATTGCATGAAACTCGACAGACACATCACACTTATTAGCCAGTCGACATGTGCAAAGTTTCAGAAACGGGCGTGGTGAGGGGCTCAGTAGCGCCACCTTTAGTCAAAAATGGGGGCTTAGTTTTACATAGAGTCACAAAACTCGGTTCGTATATTGTTCTCATCAAGCCGGACAACTTTCTAATTTACATTCATTAGCTCCAACCAAAAGGAAGTCAGATATTTTAGTTTGAATGTGATTATTTGGTGAATTTTCTCTCTCTCTGTCTGTCTCTGTGTGTGTGAGGGGTGGGAGGGATTTGTCTGTTGAGTTTAATGTTTGTTTTCAAGGTTTCAGGGGCTTTTGGGACCCTTAACGTGCTTGAAAACTCTTGAAACTTTGCACACAGGTCAGAACCCACGGCCATCAGGGCCGGGCTGAAGCTGGTACCCGGGCGTGGCTGGGGGGCTCAACAGCGCCCCCTTGAACGGGGTTCTAAAACTTGGTCCATATATCAAACACGCTTGCATGAATTAATATGAAACTCGGTACACATATAGATCTCATTGTGCCGAACAACTTTCCCCTGGTCAAGTTTTACGCCAGCTCAACAGGAAGTCGGCTATTATGGGTTGTTTGGAAAACGCTTGCTGTGGAATGTGAAATACTCCTCCTAGAAAATTCACCGTGTCCCCTCCAAACTCGGTGTGCATGTAGTCAAGACTTTGAGGATGCTAAATTGCGGACGGATTTTTGATATCTCGAACGGTTTGGCCGTGACGAGGAATCGAATTTATGGCGAGAAAAGAGAAACACGAAGTGGAATAACTTCTGCATACATTAACTGATCTTGATGAAACTTCAGCAGTGTGTTCGTGGTAAGAGGCCGATCAGATGGATGTAACTATTGTGAGTCAAAGTTATAGCGCCACCAACTGGCAGCAGGAAGTGTGTCACTTTCAACATGCTTTTGATAAAAGTGGGGGGGTTAGTTTTAACTACAGTAAAAAAAAAATAGTACGTGTATTGTTCTCATCAAGCCGGACAACTTTCTAATTTACATTCATCAGCTCCGGCCATCAGGAAGTCAGATATTTTGGTCTGAATGTGGATTTTTTTGCAAAATCAGCCTCTGAATTTTTAGCCACTCCTCTTAAACTATTTATTTTATTCCCACCAAACTTTTTCAACATGATGAAAATACATTAAATATGCTAAATTGTGAATGGATAATAAATATCTCAAACGGTTTTGCTATGGCGAGGGATTAAAGTAATGTCCAAAAAGGAAACACTAAAAGCCTCAAATTTTCTAAAAATGTAATTATATACCATTTATTTCTATATAAAAGTATACAAATATCACAACTAAACCCATTTTATTCTGTTTTTGCAATTCAAGAAGAATGAAAAAGTTAAAAACAGGCTATTTAGTGCTATTTGGTTAAACAAAAAAGCAAACATAGGGCTATACTGCCCTCTTGTGTCCAAAAAGACATCAAAATAGTATATCAAACTTTTTACCAGGTACGCCAATATTGTATTTAAATATACATTTATTAGGTATGTTCCCATCGGTTAATCGACGTGTGACACGAGCGGGTGCTTTTAAATCGCTAATATAAAAGTGAAAGAAAAATACAGATGTCCACACTGACATTGATAATGTTGCACACACAAATCACACACACACGTTGGAAAGAATGATGCTTTTAAACAACACTAAACCGCCATTAGGTGTCGCCAGGCATCCATCTTAATAAGCGAGTCATTGATTCATTCGTTCAAACGATTCGTTCGAATGAGTCGATCATGATTAAGACAGATGTTTATGGATTGATCATTCAATCTTTGAGTCAACCGATTCGTTAAAAATGCTGAATCGTTCAGTTATGAGAAAACACGTGATGCGTGATGGTTCTGCTGTGACCTTTTTTTAAACTATTTTCGCTGCTGAAACAGAACAAAAACAGTCAATATTGCATCTAAAATGTAAGTGACTTAATTGGAACTGTTTATTAACCTGTTGTATGAAATCAATGTCACAGTTTCAACTGTGATTGTATTCAGGAAATGACACTCGTCAAGTGAGGTTGCTTAACTGTATCATATGTTATAAAATATATAAAACCTCCATATTTGTAATTTTTATAGTCAGCAGGCCTATGTTGTTAACTGATTATTTAAAAAAAATAAAATCTCAAACGGTTTTGCTATAGTGAGGGATTAAACTAATGTCAAAAAAGGACACACTAAAAGCCTCATATCTTCTAAAAATGTAATTATACACCATTTATTTCTATATAAAATTATACAAATATCAGAACTATACCCATTTTATTCTTTTTTTGTTTTTGTTTTGTTTTCAATTTAAGAATTATGTTTGAGTTTAAAAACAACCAGAATGTTTCAGTCCAAAAACTAGATAAATCATGTCATGTCATGGATTGCTTAAATGTATTTTTATTTTTTTATTTCGTTTTGGCTTGTTTGTAGTTATTTTTTTATTCTTGTTCTGTTCTGAATATCGTTACATTTAAAGGATTTGTTGTGGAATATTTTGAGTGTATCATAAAATCTGAATAATTCTCTCGATTTAGTGATTCCCTAGTTATCTTTTTATTATATATACATCATATACTGTGTGTATATATATATATATATATATATATATATATATATATATATATATATATATATATATATATGTATATGTATATGTGTATATATGTGTATATATGTGTATATACCACCCCGGTGCCTTTAGGTAACTAAAGGCACCGGGGTGGCGGTGCCACCGGCTTGGGCCCGTAATCGCTGCTCGCAGCTATATTTATTATTATTTTGTCAACCTTTCGGGCACTTTTGGGACCCTTAACATGCTCAAAAACTCTTGAAACTTTGCACACGGGTCAGAACCCGCCGCCATCAGGGCCGGACTGAAGCTGGTACCCGGGCGTGGCAGGGGGGCTCGACAGCGCCCCCTGGAATGGTGTCCGAAAACTTGGTCCATAAATCAAACACGCATGCATATAATAATATGAAACTCGGTACACATATAGATCTCATCGGGCCGAACAACTTTCGTGCTCTAAGTTTTACAAAAGCCCAACAGGAAGTCAACTATTATGGGTTGTTTGAAAAACGCATCCTCTGGAATTTGAAATACTCCTCCTAGAAAATTCATCCAATCGCAACCAAACTCGGTGTGCATGAAGACAAGACATTGAGGATGCTAAATTGCGGACGGATTTTTGATATCTCAAACGGTTTGGCCGAGGCGAGGAAATGAATTTATGGCGAGAAAAGAGAAACAGGAAGGGTGTTATAACTTCTGCATACATTGACTGATCTTGATGAAACTTCAGCAGTGTGTTCGTTGTCAGAGGCCAATCACATTGATGTGACTATTGTGAGTCAAAGTTATAGCGCCACCAACTGGCAGCAGGAAGTGTGTCACTTTCAAAATGCTTTGAAATCACCCTCTTCTTTTTACCTGATTTGCTTCAAACTTTGTGTATAATGTGGACACACGGCAGATGTAGACCTGTGAAAGGATGATTGATATGTTAGATACTGTTGCCGTGGCAACGCTTCAAACTTTAATATTCTTTTTTGATGCTTTTGAGACTCTTAGCATGCTTGAAATTGGATGAAACTCGACAGACACATAATACTTATTAGCCAGTAGACGTGAAACGTTTCAGAAACGGGCGTGGCGGGGGGCTCAACAGCGCCCTCTTGAACGGGGTCTGAAAACTTGGTCCATATATCAAACAAGCTTGCATGAATTAATATGAAACTCGGTACACATATAGATCTTATCGGGCCGAACAACTTTCCCTTTGTCAAGTTTCACGCCAGCCCAACAGGAAGTCGGCTATTATGGGTTGTTTGGAAAACGCTTGCTGTGGAATGTAAACTACTCCTCCTAGAGAATTCATCCTATCCCCACCAAACTCGGAGTGCATGAAGTCAAGACATTGAGGATGCTAAATTGCAGACTGATTTTTGATATCTTGAACGGTTTGGCCGTGGTGAGGAAACGAATTTATGGCGAGAAAAGAGAGACACGAAGTGTTATAACTTCTGCATACATTAACTGATCTTGATGAAACTTCAGCAGTGTGTTCGTGGTAAGAGGCTGATCAGATGGATGTAACTATTGTGAGTCAAAGTTATAGCGCCACCAACTGGCAGCAGGAAGTGTGTCACTTTCAAAATGCTTTTGACAAAAGTGGGGGGGTTAGTTTTACCAACAGTTACAAAAATCAGCACGTATATTGGTCTCATTGAGCCGGACAACTTTCTAATTTACAGTCATTAGCTCCGAGCAACAGGAAGTCAGATATTTTGGTTTGAATGTGGATTTCTTTGCAAAATCGGCCTCTGAATTTTTACCCGCTCCTCTTAAGTGGTTTATTTTATTCCCACCAAACTTTTTCAACATGATGAAAATACATTAAAGATGCTAAATTGTTAACGGATAATAAATATCTCAAACGGTTTTGCTATGGCGAGGGATTAAAGTAATGTCAAAAAACCCATTTTATTCTTTTTTTTTTCAATTCAATTCAGCCAGAAGGTTTTTTTAGTCCAAAAAATAAATAAATCATGTCATTCAGTGTTATACTGCCCTCTTGTGTTCAAAATCAGGTAGGCCTATTGTATCTATATAAAAATATACTAGGTATGTGACGGTGAGAATATTTTACCACCGGTTAATCAACGTGTGACACCGCTGGGGGCTTTTGAATCGCTAACTTAAAAACGAAAGTAAAATATGTTCGTCCGCACGGGCATTGATAATGGTGCGGAGCTGAGCGAGAGTTTTCAATGAATTCCTATGGAAGTAGGAATGAACTAAAAAACGTTGACTCAGTTCTGCTCGTTCCTCGCCGTGGACGCGCACCGTTCTGAATGCCCGTGCAGCCGTGAGCATTTTAAAGAATAGTTTAGCATCCAAATACATTGCAAATGTTGAAACATTTTGATTCTAATTGAGAGGGTTACGTGAGCCCAACACTGCTTACTTTCGTTTTTATTTTTACATTAAATTTAAAGGATTTGTTGTGGAATATTTTGAGTGTATCATAAAATCAGAATAAGGTAAGTCGAGTAATATTTTCTGTCATGTGTGTATATATATATATATATATATATATATATATATATATATATATATATATATATATATATATATATATATACATATACATATACATATACATATACACATATAGAGAGAGAGAATTCCGATCCGATCGCCACCAAACTCGGTCAGCATGAAGTCAAGACATTGAGGACGATAAATTGCGGACAGATTTTTGATATCTCGAACGGTTTGGCCATGGCGAGGAAACAAATTTGCGGCGAGAAAAGAGAAACAGGAAGTATGTTATAACTTCTGCATACATTGACTGATCTTGATAAAACTTCAGCAGTGTGTTCGTTGTAAGAGGCCGATCACATCGATGTGACTATTGTGAGTCAAAGATATAGCGCCACCAACTGGCAGCAGGAAGTGTGTCACTTTCAAAATGCTTTGAAATCACCCTCTTATTTTTACCTGATTTGCTTCAAACTTTGTGTATAATGTAAACATGTATATCAACAGTATATCTTAGATACTGTTGCCGTGGCAATGCATCAAACTTTAATATCCTTTTCGGATGCTTTTGAGACTCTAAGCATGCTTGAAATTGCATGAAACTCGACAGACACATCACATTTATTAGCCAGTAGACGTGAAAAGTTTCAGAAACGGGCATGGTGTGGGGCTCAGTAGCGCCACCTTTAGACAAAAGTGGGGGGTTAGTTTTATCTACAGTAACAAAACTCGGTATGTATATTGTCCTCGTCAAGCCGGACAACTTTCTAATTTACAGTCATTAGCTCCGACCAACAGGAGGTCAGATATTTTGGTTTGAATGTGGATTTTTTGGAGAATTTTCTCCCTCTCTGTCTGTGCGTCTCTGTGTGTGTGTGTGTGTGTGTGTGTGAGTGAGAGATTTTGGTTGGGTGACAGTTGTAGGTTACAGTTTGACACGAGTTTATAGTTTGACAAAAGCACAATGTTGTGTTTTATTGCGAGTGTACACAAATATAAGTAAATACTTTGCAGTTTGAATGATGTCCTGTATGAACAAAATGACGGAGCATTTTTTTATGTCTCCATTGTTCAATCGCGACACACACACACACACACACACACACACACACACACACAGCATATTGTGCATTCCAGCATTGCAATCTTAGACATCGCAGCCTGTTCATTATAGCCGTAATAAAATATAATAATAAAATAGTCAACCTAACATATAAAAATTACACTGCTCTGTTTAAATAGTCAGTAGTACAATTCGTATCATTCACAGTAAGCACCGCTCCACTGTGATGTTTCCAGGCACATTTTTGCACGTGTGAAGAGGATGATTTTTTCCGTCAATATTGTCAAGTCAAGTCATCTTCATTTATATAGCACTCTTAACAATGTAGTTTGTTCCAAAGCAGCTGTACATTGATAATAGGAAATTAAAGTAACAGAGATTGTTTTGGCTTTATAGCAGCTCTAGAATAAAGTTATTGTCCAGCTAAAGTTAGTTTGATTGATTCACTTCTGTCGCAACGATCATTAGTTATTAACTTAGGGGCTGCTAACATGACACCGTTTTAACAAAACTCTTAAGTTCTGTCTGTGCAAACTTCAAAAACACGAACCAGTGAGAATGCTGATGGCGTGCACATGCACATTATGAGTTCAGTCAATAGGTATGCGCATTTGAATATATGTGTGCAGGCGTGTAGTCCTTCCCTACAAATCAACCCTCAACATACTACTTGTCTGGCCTTAAAATTTATAATACAGAATTTTTATCACTTAGATATCACGTAGCCACGCGAACCGGAATTATCCCGACAACAATTTATCTGTAGAGAGGTAAAGGGAGGGGAGGGAGGCCTTCACAGGGGAGATACTAGTTGACATTTCAGGACTGCGCTGTCATCGCGTCCAGGCACAGGTCCTTCATCAGATCTAGATATAGCCTGGATCCGGCAGGCTGCGGAAAAACCTTGGGATAAACAAAAACACTAAAATTAGCATAGATGCCATTCTTCTTATGATGTAACGAGTACATCAGGATTTATGGGAAGTGTTCCCGGTTCCAGCTGACCTGATCTATGCAGCCTAACATTGAATTATAGAAGTCTATAATGTGTTATGTGTATGCTAGGTCAAAGAGATGTGTTTTTAGTCTAGCTTTGAACTGACAGAGTGTGTCTGCTTCCCGGACAATGTTAGGAAGACTGTTCCAAAGTTTTGGTGCTAAATAGGAGAAGGATCTACTGCCAGCAGTCGATTTTGATATTCTAGGTATTATCAACTGGCCGGAATTTTGAGATCGCAATAGACGTGAAGGACTATAATGCGTTAAGAGCTCGCTCAAGTACTGCGGAGCTAAACCATTTAGTGCTTTGTAAGTAATCAGCAATATTTTAAAATTTATATGAGGTTTAACCCTCTGAGGTCGGTAAACGCGCCGGCGCGTTTTGCTGGATTTTCTTCACATTGTAGCACAATAAACTTAAATTACTCCATCATTTGTGGTCATACAGAAAAAAGAAATATGAAAAAGGAATCTTTCTACTTTTGTATGTGTCCACTTACAATCAAATCAAAACATTGTGCTTTTGTAAAATAAAGAAAATAAACAGGGTGTGCTTTCTGCCTCTCCATCTCGGTGAACTTTTTTTTCTTGAGCACGTCTATAAACTGAAACAAAACTCAGCGAATACTTGTCACACATTTATGAGCCGTATATCTTTATAAACATTTAAGTGTGTACTTTTAAATGATCAGATTCAAACTGAAAACAAATATTCTCTAAGTAATTTGTATAAAACCAACAAGATGTCCAGCTTCTCAAACCCTTGCTCATTATTTTTAATTTGACCACACCCATGTGCGCAAAAGAGATTGACATGCAAATCGTCCACATGGAATGCGAACACGCTCATTACCTCAAAAACAAAGCACCAAACTTCATCAGTCTTTGCTTTTCGTTGAGTTTGGAAGACACGCCGTGAGCTTGCATTGGATTTACCTCAGAAGAAGAACGCGATTTGAAGACAAGAAAGATGTAAGGTAAGAAATTCTTAATTGTATTAGTT
The DNA here is from genome assembly GCF_963993115.1 of Abramis brama. Classification (NCBI taxonomy): domain Eukaryota; kingdom Metazoa; phylum Chordata; class Actinopteri; order Cypriniformes; family Leuciscidae; genus Abramis; species Abramis brama. The sequence goes on from NC_139973.1 coordinate 26,570,050, forward strand.
AAATGTTATTGTTGCATAAACTTCACATTGCAGTTGAACTGTTGCTAGATATATGGTGAATATTATAATATTTAGACCAGTGTTTACTGTTAAATACTGTTTGTGGATATCTGCTCAAAAGTAGATATGTATAATATGGTAACCATAATGTTTCATATTTTGGAGCGCGCTGTGCGTTTGTATGTATCATATTTTGGAGCGCGCTGTGCGTCTGAATGTATCATATTTTGGAGCGCGCTGTGCGTTTGAATGTTTCATATTTTGGAGCGCGCTGTGCGTTTGAATGTTTCATATTCAAAACTCGCTGTGCGTTTGAAAAGCAAAACGCACCAAACATTAGGCTTCATGTTTTTACTCCAATCTCATTTCATATCATCATAACGAATGGAAACATTTGAAGTAACATATGATAATCAATATATTTTTCTCTAGCGTAGTTGTTACTGAAGTGATCCTTTTGAAAGATTTACAGGCTGCTATAGGTTATTGTTATTATTATTATTTTATGCAGCACTGCGCATAGCCTATGCCTACAAGGCACAACAAACCTGGTGTTCATTATATATTGTTGGAAACATTTGTGTGTGTATTCTGTGAATTTTAAAAAGCAATTTTAACCAGAAAAATCTAAAATCTATTCCCAAAATCGTGCAGCCCTATAGTTTCTCTTGATATCAGCTTGGTCACAGTGTTTTTTATTTTGTTTTTTACAGGGACCAGATGCCCCACTGATGAGTCCTGCTGACTTCAACATTCACATGAGTCTCTGTACATGAACATGGTAAAGTGAAAATCAAACACCTTGGAAATGAAAGGTATGTACAATGTTTTTAGGAATGGCACAAAGGTCTCTGCCTTTGGATCATTGTTTTCAATAGTGTGCTTTTTTGTCATTTGTTGTGTATCTTTGGATTGTGTTGTAAATAAACAACAATCAAATAAATCCAAACAATCAAAAAGCCATTCTTTTTTAAATCTCCTCATTCTTTGTGCAAGGTTTCTCAGAATGATAGGGCCTGATAGCTCCTAATAGGGCCATTAGGGGAGGGTCTTTGTCTTTCTCAGGTGTGAAAATCCATCAATATTCAGGACTCAGCTTTCTTACACAAAACACGTCTTACAAATTTTAAATCAATATATTGTCTTATCTGAATGAGCAGTCAGGATGATTTTCACATAGTTTTGGAGCAAATATTCTAGGCTACGTGATACAATTTTCAAAAGTCTTGTGAAGAAATAATCAGTATGGGTTTCATGACCTTATTTCAGTGACAATTTTTTTTTGTATTTTCACAAACCACGCATAAATGTCATTATCTCAAAACTACAAACTTTTACATACATGCTGCTGACATATTATTGTAGCAGAGTTTGTGCTGAATACAGTGTGATCAGACTTTAGCCATGAAAATGTCACAAGTAACGGAAATAAGCACAAATGTCAGAGCATGTCAGAACACCTCCAGGGCCAGAAAACACCTCAGACCCCAGAGGGTTAATAGGGAGCCAATGCAGTGTTGACAGAACAGGGCTAATATGGTCATACTTCCTGGTTCTGGTAAGAACTCGAGCTGCTGCGTTTTGGACCAGCTGTAGTTTGTTTATTAAGCATGCAGGGCAACCACCCAGTAGAGCATTACAATAATCTAGCCTTGAGGTCATGAACGCATGAACTAATTGTTCCGCATTTGTCAATGAGAGCATATAGCGTAATTTAGATACTGTATATTTTTAAGATTGAAAAATGCGGTTTTACAGATACTAGACGCGTTACTTTCAAATGAAAGATTGGTATCAAAGAGCACACCCAGGTTCCTAACCGACGACGAGGACTTGACAGAGCAGCCATCAAGTGTTAGACAGTATTCTAGATTATTACGTGCGGAAGTTTTTTGTCCAATAATTAGAATCTCTGTTTTTTCAGAATTAAGTAGTAGGAAATTACTAGTCATCCAATTTTTTATATCAGCTATGCATTCCGTTAATTTTGTGAATTGGTAAGTTTCGTCAGGGCGTGAAGAAATATAGAGCTGAGTATCATCAGCATAACAGTGAAAACTAATTCCATGCTTCCTAATGATATCTCCCAAGGGTAGCATGTACAGAGTGAAAAGCAACGGTCCTAGTACTGAGCCTTGTGGTACGCCATACTGAACTTGTGATCGATGAGACATCTCTTCATTTACTGCTACAAACTGATAACGGTCAGATAAAGTATGATTTAAACCATGTTAATGCAATTCCACTAATGCCAACATAATTTTCGAGTCTATTTAAAAGAATGTTGTGGTCAGTAGTATCAAATGCAGCACTAAGATCGAGTAACACTAATAGAGATACAACCACGATCGGATGATAAGAGCATATCATTTGTAACTCTAATGAGAGCAGTCTCAGTACTATGGTACGGTCTAAATCCTGACTTAAAATCCTCACAGATATAATTTCTTTCTAAAAAGGAACATAGTTGTGAGGATACCACCTCTTCTAGTATCTTTGACAGAAAAGGTAGATTCGAGATTGGCCTGTAATTGACTGGTGTCTCTATTTTCACATTCCGTGTTATAGAATCACCAATCACTTGGGCACTTTCAACAGAATTCTCAAAGGGTGATTCATGCATGTCTCGTCCATTTCAATTAAACCGTCCTGATGCAATTTGTTGAGGCTCCAGTTGATCTTTGCTGATATTGTCTTGATGAGAGAGAACCAGTGGGAGTCAGAGGATCTTTGGTGAATGGAAAGACAAGGCCGCAGCTTGGCACAAGCTTGGGGGTCCTTAGAAAACTTCTAGTTCAGCATCATCTTCACATCAGGATTCCAGAAAAGGACTAAGAGAGTAAGAGGGCTGATCTTGTGATCAGTGATTTTTAAAACGTGAAGATTTAAGTTTTAAGCCAATAAGAAGTGTTCCTTTCGGAGGGAAATTTTTACAACCCCATTGTGTTCTAGCAGGGCATTTGAATATGTAATTTCATTGGGTGTTTAAGAAAATAATTTTCAAGATTCTTATAATACTAATGCGTCACAAAGTTAGCAAAATGTAATGTAAACTAAGAAATGGGGGACAAAGATTGGTTTATAGAGACCAAACATGCCACACATATGATTTTGGTAAACCATAGTATGCAAAGTCTGAAACATTAGCCCAATAGAGTTTACAAGAATACATAGGCCAAACCACATAAAAGGAAAAATCATGAGATGGGAAAATTAGATACATGTTTATATATTTCTCAAGTGGTTATATATAGAATATATAGGATTAACAGGGTTTATTTCTCCTCCTCAGCCAGAATTAAGTGAGAGTCACAACTCTCTGGAAATTCCTTTTGGGGTCGTAAAACGAAACGGAAACCGAAGTTTCATAGACCTTTGTTGGGAGAGTGAGTTTGCTGGATTATTCATTAAATATAATGAATAATTTGTGTGTGTCTGATTGGTCCAGATGCTACATTAAATTATATTAAGCAATATAAATGGCAGGAAAGATACAAGTTAAAAAACAAAGCTATACGGAGTTACAACACAATTCACTCAGGCAGACAGGAAACCGCTTTGCAACAGAAAGGAAAGCTCAACTCTCATTGCAGTCATTGCACATCACAGTAAGAAGTTTGGCGAAAATAAACAGTGAAATCTATAGAGTAACAACTGGTGAATGTGGTTTGTAGGTGTCATAGAGAGAGCATGAATTGAGACGCACTATAGATTCACTGACATGAGGGGAAATGCCTCGTGGTTAACGAAGTGGTTAGAAAGTACCTTCATTTTTACAACTCTAGCATGAAAGAATGCAAAGATATTTACATGGGTTGTAACTCGTGGCAAGATTGCTCAAAACTGCGCATTGGAAGGCCTGTGTACACGGATGAGTCAAAAGTATACTTTGCAGGGCTGTGCATTCGAAAAAAACGAAGTATACTTTCTGCTTCAGTGTGCAAAATGTCAGCTGACTCAGCGCCTATATAAAACGGCGCTGAATGCCATGGCCTTCATCTTTTGACTGAAGACAGGGAAACTCAGGAAAGTGATTTCCAGGCGTGATTTTCAGTATAGATACTGAGTGGAAATTTTATTAAATTAAACTTAACTTGTTTGGCCTCATACTGTCAGAAGCTTCTTTTTTTTTTTTCATTTGTAAGTTTTATTTGCAGAATCGCAAGTAGATATTTGCAGCTATGAGACTGCGTTGTTATACAACCACAGCGCTGGTCTGTGTAACAGAGGTTACCGGGGAAACAGGTTTATTTCTGCTGTTCCTACTGTCAGAAAGTTGATTTACATTTTCATTCAGCCCGTTGCTGTTTTTCTGCAGACCAATGTGAAAATCAGCATTTTCTCTTCTGTATAGAATTTTACCAGTGTAACATTTAATTAAAAATAGAGAATAAAATATAACAGGTACCTGTTGTCTCAACCTCTCTTTCTTTTTCTCTCTCTTTTGCAAGTTTTTTTATTATCATTATTATTATTCTCGAATAACAATTACATAAAGAACATTGCCAAGGGATTATATATAAATACATAAAATGAACACCATCAATAGATAGATTCTCCAGAATTACACACACACATTATGTCTTACAACAATTTGAGAATAGTTAAAATTAAATATCAAAAAGGGGGGGGGGGAGAAAAAGACTATTGAAGAATGGCATTGTGATGGGTTAAAAGCCAACAGAATCTAAAAATTATACAAAAAACATAGCCTTTACTTTATAGTACAAAATTAAGCTGTAATTCTGATCGAAAGTGACACATCACAATTTTTACACGTTTAAGGACTTGTTCACACAGAACGCGGTTTTGCTTTGAGAGTGGAATGGCAGTGGAATGGAGAAAAAACGCAAGGTCCGAGAAAGTTGAACTGATTTTAACTAAAGCACAACGTTTTTAGAAGGCTGTGTCATGCGCAAGACACTGCTGAAGACGCAAACGCAGTAGTTATACACGTCTGTCTAGCATGTGTTTACATAGAAAAACAATGGAAAAGTAGTGCATTGGAATGGAAAAACATATTTACATATTCATCTAAATCGCTGCAAAGGTATTTCCAACTTTGTTTTACCCCTAAACGAAGAACAAAAATAACTTTGCAGTGATGTATCTGGGCCGTCCGTTTTGCGCGAAGCCTTTGACTGATGTCAAAGTACTTTTCGTAGAATGCCTAATTGTATGAGACCTGACATTGTGAGACCTGAAGCCTTTCCGTCTGAGGCATAATGCCGTTTCGTTCAATGGCTGAAGCCTTTTATTCTAAGGCATTACGCATTTTCGCCTTATGTCTGAGGATGATAAAATGTACACCGTACTGTAGCGTCTGGACCAATCAGACACACACAAATTATTCATTTATTTAATGAATAATCCAGCAAACTCACTCTCCCAACAAATGCCTGTGAAACTTCCCCCAAAAACTAACATCCCAAATGAAGCTAACACACTGGCAAAACGCGGTGTCTTGTTACAGGACATACTGAGACTGATAAGAGTTTTACGACCAAAAGGAATTTCCAGAGAGCCGCAACTCTCACTTAAATTCTTGCAGAGGAAGAGAAATAAACCCTGTAGTCCTATATATTCTATATATAACCACTTGAGAAATGTGTAAACATGTATCTAATTTTCCCATCTCATGATTTTCCTTTTATGTGGTGTTTTTGTATTCTTGTAAACTCTATTGGGTTAATGTTTCAGACTTTGCATACTATGGTCAACTAAAATCATATGTGTGGCATTTTTGGTCTCTATAAACTCCAATCTTCATCTCCGATTTGTTAATTTACATTACATTTTGCTAACTTTGTAACGCATTAGTATTATAAGAATCTTAAATATTCTTTTCTTAAACACCCAATGAAAGTACATATTCAAATGCCCTGCTAGAACACAATGGGTCGTAAAATTTCCCTCCAAAGGGAAATCTTTTCATTGGCTCACACACATCCAGAGGTTGTGCCATCTTCACGCTTTAAAGGGACACTCCACCTCTGGAAAGATGAATGTGTATTTAAATTGGGTCATTTATGTAGAAGAAATGCGAAATTATTTTTGAATTTGGAGCTTTCTAGACTGAGAAAAGCCAGAAAATGTATTTTTGGCTCATGTGGATGAAAGACAACAACTCCCAGAATGCACTTGCTTCGCTGCTCTACGAGGCCACTCCCAAGCCACGCCTACCGGTTAGAGAGCAGTTGTAAACAATAAAGCTAAGCTAAGTTACTAGTAGTCTCCGTGAGTCTGCCCGGGTTTTTGAGATCGCATATCACACAAAATGTCCGGGATTCGGCTTTTGCGTTCTACAGTCTCCATTCATTGTGTTTCCTGTGGCAAGCAGGACGAGACTAGGGCCGCGGGAGAACGACGCGAGGCCGGTGGCGTGATTACTGATGAGCGACACCAGTGAGACGCACTGGTCTCGTATCTCTCACGGAGGAGCGGGTATTTTCTTAGCAATGGTAAAACGCACATCAACCGATCACGCCACCGGCCTCGCGTCTTTCTCCCGCGGCCCTAGCCTCGTCCTGCTCGCCACAGTAAACATGATGAATGGCGACTGTAGAACGCAAAAGCGGTGGCGTGATTACTGATGAGCGGCGCCTGTGAGACGCACCGGTCTCGTGGGCTATCTCTCACGGAGGAGCGGGTATTTTCTTAGCAATGGTAAAACGCACATCAACCGATCACTTGTTTAGCGTTCATGTAAACACTACATTCAGATTCACCAATCGGAATGAATTCAGTTAGATTGAAACAAAAGGTGTGCATGTAAACAATGAATGGCGACCGTAGAAAGAAAAAGCCGAATCCCGGACATTTTGGACGATCTCGACGGCCGGACATGCAGGTTTCTGCCGGTGAAATCAAACGCACTGGCACTGATCTGTGATAGGTCTGTTAGCGCGTTAGGTCCAACCCCCTATGGGCGGGTTTGAAAGGGTGGGAACTAGTGCTTGTAGTCTTAACAGAAATCCCCCCCTCTTACACTTCCTCCTACAATGACGCAAAATGACGATTTTTGCGTCATTGTAGGAGGAAGTGTAAAGAGGTAAATACAGATTTCTCCCGTCTCGGGAAAATGAGAAAATGTTGCACGACCATTTAATAGTATGACTGGGTTTCTAACATTGCAAAGCTTAATGCAAATGGGTGGAGTGTTCCTTTAAAGTCACTGATAAGCTCTTAGCTCTCGCTTAGTCCCTTTCTGAAATGCTGACGTGAAGATGATGCTGAACTAGAAGCTTCTAAGGACCCACCAAGCTTGTGCCAGGCTGCGGCCTTGTCTTTCCATTCACCAAAGATACTCTGACTACCACTGGTTCTCTCTCATCAAGACCCATCAGCAAAGATCAACTGGAGCCTCAACAGATTGCATCAGGACAGTTTAATTCAAATGGGCGAGATATGCAAGTATCAAACTTAGTCTCATTATTTGATACATTAAGTATCCTTACCCCTTTAAAGAAGGGCGTGTTAGAACTAAACTGATGGTTTGCTCAAGGCTGTTGATCTGCTGAATTTCAAACAATGCTATAACTTCTTGCTTTCCTGTATTCTGCTTCAGCTCTCTTTCCCTTGGTAAACTATATGCATGTATGTGTGTGTGTATGTTAGAGTAGTTTAAGTGTTTAGACTAGTTAATAAAATCTTGTTCATGTCACACGTAAAGTTGTCCGTGTCTCAAGCTCATAACTGGAGTCACTAATCATAGATTTTTGCTACTGCTCTTAGTAGTACGGTAAATTAAGAAAGACATTTCCCATGCCCCGGAATAAACAATTAATCCTGAGTGTTCATGGGACAGACAGGTTAATTGTCTGTCCCAATTGTCAGGTTAACTGTTGTTAGCAGATTAGGCCAGAGGTTTATTGAAAGTTTTAATCTGTCTTTCCAACGCATTCTCATCCTAGGGCATCATATACTGACGCTTTTGACATTTCGTCTACATCGAACGCACATGGCACCCTTTAGCGTCAATATGACACGCACAGAGCTTTGTTCGGTTATGGGTAGGTTTAGGTCTGGGGTAGGGTTAGGGTTAGACCGCTAGGAGGCGCCTTCTGGCCCATATCTATCTGCGTCTCATATTGACGCTAAAGGGTGCCATGTGCGTTCGATGTAGACGAAATGTCAAAAGCGTCAGTATATGACGCCTTGGGATGAGAACAGGCTGGTCTTTCCAGTTGTCTTTTTTTTTTTTTTTTTTTTTTTTTGCAGTCAGTGTTGTGTAGTGGCTAGCGTGGTCAAGTCTCCAAGTAATGCTACAAGGATCTCTGATAGCCTGCTCATGACCTTCGACCAAAAGTGTTAAATGTTGGCATAGCCAAATTAGGCATGCAATTATTATCAACATAAGGGCAGTGTGTATATTTATTGTTCTTTATATATCCCATCTGGAGTTATGATGTACAAGTTTGTACGAGTCAGCTGAATTGTTACTATTGCATGACATGTATAGAGTATGTTACTGCAGACTGTTTTCCTGTTGATGTGTTTTGCGTCAGTAGTTCATTTCAGAAAAAGAACCTGCTATTGACTTGTGCGTGAATGTAAAAAAATATATTTTATATATACAGTAATTCAGTCAACCAAAATGTCTATTACCAACGTCGCAAGGCCACGGAACTAAATACAACCCAGTCACGTGTTTCTCTTTTGCGAAATCACCATCAGGCGCAAAGGGGCGGTTTGGCACCATTGCTCAATAAGGCTGGAAATATTTTATTTTCACTTGTAAGTGAAGATAAAATAATGAAATAAATTACTGGTAACATTATAACATTATAATGTTTAATCTCGGCTAATTATTTATCATATAAATCCTTAATGTTCCAGCTATTTGACTACTGCTACAGTGAAATATTACAGTGATGGCAGTGCATGAAGTGTGCTTACTTTTTACTGTGCAGTACTAGCCAGTATTTTAAATCATTACACATGGTGTGTGCATTATGCCATAAAATAAATAAAAGGTAGAAAAGGTGGATTACTCTGAATATTTATATATATTTTCCAAAAAAAAAAAAATTGTTTTATTTTCATACTATTTTCAGGGTTTTTTTTAACTTTAATTTAATTGAGTCTTCTTAATGTTTTAGTTTTAACATTTAAAGCAATACTATTTAGTTAGTATTTATTATTTAGTTTTAATGTAACCTATTAAAACAAATATACAGATTTAACTGCAATATATCATTCACATAAGGAATGCAACATGCTCATATCAAGTAGGTCTAAATGTACTTCTAATCACTGTCAACTAGGAACAATAATGTTTAGAGGCTTTTTAAAGATATAGGCTACTAAACATAATTCAGCCAACACTGATTTGTTTAATGCACGGATCTGTTTTGAAATTTGATGTTTTTCATCCGTTGCTATGGTTATTGCTGTCAGTCATCTCATTTTCGTGAGTGACTCACAAAACGATAATTTAGTGGACTAAAGATGAGCTGCTTCAGGCCATTGTGACTTTCTGGTGCGATCGCCTGACAAAAACTGCCTTGAACAGATACATTAAGCACCTTTAGAAGGTTTTGTCACCTGTGGTAGAGGGCAATGCAAACTTATTGTAATGTTGTAACTTGCCATATTTTTTAAATGCTTGACCATAATAACTTACTGTCTTTTATTTCTAAGTATCACTAAGAACGGTAAAACATAAACGCTGTCGGCCAACATCAGTTAAGAACAAATATTTACGATTTTATTTAAGTTGTCATTAAGTATCAAATAAAAATAAAAATACAACTAATAAAATGACAGACAATGAATAAGGCACCGGAAAGTGTTTCTAATCAATAAATGTACATTTCAAAAGTTTTTTATTTGTAACAAATATTAATGTGGTCACAACATATTCTAAAGGCCTATAGGCTTTGTCAATTAATTAAATGTATTAGAAAACTAGGCTATCACTCTTAATACTCCCAAGCAAATGTGTAGCCTATAATTCACATTTTCTATAGTTTTTTTATTTATTTTTTTATTGCAAGAAGAAAATAGCATAATATATATTAAGAATAATTAGTGAAATACAGGGTAGTACTGCATTAGAAAGCACAGTCCATACAAGCACGGAACACAATTTTGACACAATTTTGATTAAGATTTGGTTTCTTACGTTGTTGGACAATAGCGTGTTTTTAAACACTCTGGCATAGTCCTTGTGACAAGCCATTTAGCAACTATGGACACTATACTACGCCCAACAGTATCTAGTACTTCTTTCAACAGATATGAATTGTGCCATGATAGGAGGTAGGCTTTAACTGATTGATCACTTCTTGAAGGGTTTCGAAGGAAATGGGTTCAAATTGAGATAAAACACCAGAGCAAATAATAGGATCAAACACAGGAGGTTGGGTGTGAGATCTAATATTCTGTATATGACCGCTTTCTGAAAATTTGACAGTGAATCTCTTCTACAGATCTGTCCAAGAGGGCATGTGCTATTGTTCAGCCTATGCTCTAATCTCGGTTTAACAGGTTTAGGTTTCAAAGGAGAAATATCATCCAGAATCTTAATACAGGTAGAATAATATAAAATAAGATGATCTTCAGCACTCCATAAATCAGGAGGGTTTATCATTCTAGGTTACAAGACTTAGAAGCCCCTTTAAAGGCCATGGGAAAATCTGCCCCAGTGTCAGATCTAATTTTCCAATTTTGTAAAAGTCTGGGGTTTACAGATGACAACAGAAGAGGGGTTGTAAATATTACAGATTTTTGAGCCTTAAAACTAAAATCACAAATGTCAGTGTCATAGATAGATTGGCCACAAGTCAACAAAAGATCAAGTGTATGACCTAGGATGTGTGAGGGGCCTTTCACTAGCTGAGTAATCCCAAAGAGTCGTCTTTAGCTAAAGAAATTGAAGAACAAAAACGCACATGGATATTAAAATCTCCTAAGATTAAAGATCTATCACAGGAGTGGATACATGCATACATTTCTCTAGTCAAATCTATACGGCTCTTTGAAGGTCAGCCTAGGTTGAGATGTTTGAAATTAAACACAACAATAAAAACAAAGAAAACACAAACACACTTAGACGCAGGCGGCCTCTTGGATCTTGGATTGAGTAAAATACATGTACACATGCACAATAATATGCAATTTTTTTTGCTTTTATAAGAGCTTGTCCTGCAAATCATTTAATGAACAGAAAAAAAAATATTTGTTTATGCAGAAGCTCAAGCAGATCTTTGAAGAAGGATTGGAACGGCAGAAGGCTCATCTGAGAGAGCAGCGAGCATACAGTAAAGAACTGCTTCAGGAGAACTACCGCAGATACCAAGATGAGATTGAGGCCATGGAGAACTACTACAGAGACCAGGTAAAAACAGTATGTGGGCCTCCTCCCATGAAACCCGTAGCGTGTGTGTAGCATTCAGCTTGTCTTTAAAGTCTCCATAAAATCAGTAGCAAACCAAAATTATCAAATCAATTCCAGATTTACTAAATCAAGTCCTGTCCTATATTTTTCAAAAGAGAAGAAATGACTTATGCAACTTCTGTTTACGACTTTAAAATTGGACAAGGTCACTATTTGATAATGGACAGTGTAATGTTTGCTTTTCAGAAGCAATCAGTCAGAGCTCAAGAACACAATAACTTTTATTTTGGAGTATTTAGCGAGTTAAATGCTTCGCAATTGAAATGTACTTTGAACTCAACTTTCTTTTAATTCAGAACTCTATGGGTGTACACAAACATTATTAAAATGAATCACTATGGTTTATACCCCATATATATAAAATAGTCAATATGTGCATAAACATCACACACATCAACTGAAATCAATATTAATAAAGTATCAATAAATGTTTCTTTGCAACCAGGGTTAGAAATTAACATCCGCCAATCTGCCAAATGTGAGTGAAAATCAACCATTGCGGGTAGCACTATCAACTCACTAGCCAATTTTGCATGTTATGGTTCATCTCATTGCATGCCATCCTATCACCCTCCCTTTGAAGGAGCCTCCAGCACTGGTAGAACAAAATGTAATGCTCAGTAGGGGGCATATCAATATATTTATGCAAAATGGCAATACACAATATATACCTCAGTATTTTCTATGCATTGGGCAACATTTTTAATTTTCTTTTCATAAGGCACATCACGAATAATGGAGTTTGGTGTTTTCAGACTGAAAAATCTTCAAAAAATGTATTGCCAAAGTTTATTGCCAAGTATGCCTACACATGCAAGTGAATTTGAATTTGTCTTAGTGACACAAGCTTCCAGTGCACAGCGACAAGACAGATAAAAATAAAATAAATAAGTGAATAAAAATAGATGTATAAAAATTAGACAATATTTCTACGTACAGGTTTGTTATATACAATGCAAGGGAATATGAATAAGAGGTATGGTATGCTAAATAAGTATAAATAGTGTATTGCACATGTTTATTGCCCAGTGGGGGCATGTACAGTAATTGTTCATGACTGTATACAGTCATGAGTGAACACAGTGAACAGCAATGGTCCTAGTACTGAGCCTTGTGGTACGCCATACTGAACTTTTGATCGATAAGATATCTCTTCATTTACTGTTACAAACTGATAACGGTCAGATAAGTATGATTTAAACCATGCTAATGCAATTCCACTGATGCCAACATCATTTTTTAGTCTATTTAAAAGAATGCTTTGGTCGATAGTATCAAATGCAGCACTAAGATCGAGTAACACTAATAGAGAGATACAACCACGATCGGATGATAAGAGCAAATCATTTGTGACTCTAATGAGAGCTGTCTCAGTACTATGGTACGGTCTAAATCCTGATTGAAAATCCTCACAGATATCATTTCTTTCTAAAAAGGAACCTAGTTGTAGGATACTGCCTTTTCTAGTATTTTTGACAGAAAAAGTAGATTCGTATGAAGGACTAAAAATGACAGAACGAAAAATAAATAAATAAATAAATAAAAGTAGAAATAAATACATAAATGCAGAAATAATAGTGAAAATAAATACATTTTGGTATTATAAATGGCTATTTCTGTATTTTTACATGTATTTATTTATTTATTTATGCATTTTTATATGTATTTATGTATGTATTTATACATTTATTTATATATTTATGTATTTATATATTTATTTATTTATATATTTATATATGCATTTATTTATACATTTATTTATTCCTACATTTATTTATTTCTGTATTTCCACATTTCTACATTTATTTATTTCTGTATTTCCACATTTATTTATTTCTGTATTTCCACATTTCTACATTTATTTTTCCCTGCGCATGTATGCTAATTGACCAATGGCTAACCACGCCCCCTCCACTCACTCGGACAAACAGTCAACATTCGGTAACAGGCGCTGTGGCAGCTGTCACAGTAGGAGACATTTCACAGGAGTCAATTGATGATTTTTTGGAGACAGAAAGATTATATATCATCTCGATGTCACCAAAAGGGCCTTAAATATGCATTGGAGGGTTATATTAATAATTTTATAGTTGAGAAGGTCGATAAGCTTCAGCTCCAGAACAAAGATTTACAGTTCACAGTGTAAACGTTATAGTTTGGTGCTATTTCGCTTCAAACGCTCGCTTTATACGCGCGTCCTATTCGCTTTGGATTCAAAATGTTCAAGCGTCGAACTAGACGCGGATACGCGCGAATTTGACGCTCTATTCGCGTTTGGTGTGAGCGCAGAATAATGAACAGGCTGCGATGTCAAGATTGCATTGCTGGAATGTGTGTGTGTGTGTGTGTGTGTGTGTGTGTGTGTGTGTGTCAGAGAGCGGGCGCGATCGAACAGTGGAAACATAAAAACATACTCCATTTTGTTCATACAGGACATAATTAAAACTGCAAAGTGTTTAGCCTACTTATATTTGTGTAAAACACAACATTGTGCTTTTGTCAAACTGTAAACTCTTGTCAAACTGTAACCTACAACTGTCACCCAACCAAAATCACACACACACGCTGTTTAAAGCCAAAATGACAAGAAAAAACATAAAAACGAATGAAAACCGATAACCGCAATGCATTGCAATGGACGAGGAAGTAAGCAGAGAATGTCCGAGTGTATTGGGTTAGCTATGCGTACTGTGATTGGCTCATCGCGTTTGGGGGCGTGGCTTAGTCATTGGTCAATTAGCATACATGCGCAGGGAAAAATAAATGTAGAAATGTGGAAATACAGAAATAAATAAATGTAGAAATGTGGAAATACAGAAATAAATAAATGTAGAAATGTGGAAATACAGAAATAAATAAATGTAGGAATAAATAAATGTATAAATAAATACATATATAAATATATAAATAAATAAATATATAAATACATAAATATATAAATAAATGTATAAATACATAAATAAATACATATAGAAATGCATAAATAAATAAATAAATACATGTAAAAATACAGAAATAGCCGTTTATATTACCAAAATGTATTTATTTTCACTATTATTTCTGCATTTATTTATTTATTTCTACTTTTATTTATTTATTTATTTATTTTTCGTTCTGTCATTTTTAGTCCTTCATAGATTCGAGATCGGCCTGTAATTGACTAATTCTGTAGGGTCAAGTTGCGTTTTTTTAACAAGCGGTTTAATCATAGCCAGCTTAAAAGTTTTTGGTACGTATCCTAATGATAAAGATGAATTAATGATATTAAGAAGAGAATCTATGACCTCTGGAAGCATCTCTTTCAGTAGCTTAGTCGGTATAGGGTCTAACATACATGTTGTCGATTTAGATGATTTAACGATTTTAGAAAATTCTTCCTCTCCTATAGCAATGAATGGAATCGAATTTTTCCTTGGGGAGACTACAATGCACTGCCTGATGCGATACTGTAGTAGATGGTTGCATAGTTATAATTTTCTCCTTGATATTATCAATCTTATAAGTGAAGAAGTTCATAAAATCATTACTGCTGTGCTGCTTGGAAACATCTGGGCTTGAAGCTTTATTTTTCGATAATTTAGCCACTGTTTCAAATAAATACCAAGGATTTTGTTTATTTTATTCTAATAGGGTTGAAAAATAAGCAGATCTAGCAGCTTTTAAGGCCTCTCTGTATGCAATCGTGCCCTCTTTCCATGAAATGCGAAATACCTCTAGTTTTGTTTTCTTCCAGTTGCGCTTCATTTTTCTGGCTGTTCTCTTAAGGGCCTGAGTGTGTTCGCTGTACCACGGCGTTGGACTATTTTCTTTATTTTCTTTAAGCGCAAAGGAGCAACTGTGTCTAAAGTGCTGGAAAAGAGAGAGTTAAAAGTTTCTGTCGCAATATCAAGTTCTTCTAAGCTATCTGGGATGCTGAGATGATGAAACTGATTAGGAAGATTATTAATAAAGCAATCTTTAGTGGCAGAAGTGATAGGTCTAACATATTTGTAACACGGAGTCGGCTTTGCAGCCTTGGCTAAATGAAGTATACATGAGTCTAGATAATGATCTGAGATGTCATCGCTCTGCTGCAGAATTTCAACAGCATTAACATTGATTCCATGTGATAATATTAGATCTAGAGTATGATTATGACAATGAGTAGGTCCTGACACGTGTTGTCTAATGGCTCGTTTCCACTGAGCGGTACAGTACGGTACGCAATTAGAAGACAGCTGCAGTGCAACAATCCTCAATGAAACATCCCCTCCTAACTTTACTTTTATGAGTGTCTGCAGAGCTGTTAAGAGAGGTGGGGGTCTAGCTGCTCTTTTTAAAAATATCTATCAATGTAAGCAAATATCATTTGGTAATTACCCGTCTTTCGAATATCTGGGTATTGTGTTAAAAGGTGCTCCACGCATTTTACTTATCATTATTTACAGGCCTCCAAAATACTCTCCAGCCTTTGCTGAGGACTTTACAGAACTGTTATCAACAATTACCTCAGAGTTTGACTGTTTTGCCATTGCTGGAGATTTTAACATTCACATAGATAATGCAGAAACCAATATGGCAAAAGAAATCAAAACTGTTTTAAAAACTTTTGATCTGACTCAGCATGTACATGGACCCACACACAATCGTGGACACACTCTATATTTACTTATCAGTAAGGGTCTAAACATTTCATCGATTGTTATTAAGGATGTAGCACTGTCTGATCATTTCTGTATTTTCTTTGATATATTGATCTCTCCTGCCAATGAAGCTAGATCTGTGTCTGTCAAGAAGAGATGCTTAAATGAGAACACTAGTGTACTATTTATGAAGGCTATATCCTTAACACCAAGCATATCTACTGACTCTGTTGATTTTCTCCTTGATTCTTTTAACTCAAAAGTTAAAAGTGTAATTGATGATATTGCTCCTGTAAAAAGTCAGGAAGAAGAGTGGCAGACAAAAAGCACCTTGGAGAAACTCAACAGCAGTGCAAAATATGAGAAGACAATGCAGAAAAGCAGAGCGCATGTGGTGGAAGACAAAACTTGTAGTCCATTATAACATCTACAAAGACAGCCTTCATGCTTTCAATATGGAACTAGGCAAAGCTAGTCAGACTTTCTTCTCAAATATGCTCTCAGCAAGTGCTTTCTTCTCTGAGAAAATCAATAATATCAGAAAGGTGATCAGCACATCCTTTAGTTGCGCTGGGGTCAGACAGATCAGACCACCTGAGAAAGTAGTTACTATGTCTGATTTCAAAGAAATTGATGGCAAAATTTTGGAAGAAACCATACAGTACCTTAAAACATCAACATGTGCCCTTGACACACTTCCCACATCTTTTTTCAAAAGTGTGTTAAACAGTTTAGAAGCAGATCTTCTAGAAGTGGTAAATGCCTCACTTCTCTCTGGGAGTTTTCCAAACTCCCTGAAAACTGCAGTTGTCAAGCCCCTCCTGAAAAAGAGCAATCTGGATAAGACCATATTAAGCAACTATAGACCGATCTCAAATCTTCCTTTCATAGGCAAGATCATTGAAAAAGTTGTCTTCAATCAGCTGAACAAATTCTTATGCTCGAATGGATACTTTGACAATTTTCAATCTGGTTTCCGACCGCACCACAGCACAGAGACAGCGCTCATAAAGATAATAAACGATATTCGCTTAAATACTGATTCAGGCAAATTTTCAGTGCTTGTACTACTCGACCTCAGTGCTGCATTTGACACTGTCGATCATAACATACTTCTTGACAGGCTGGAAAACTGGGTGGGGCTTTCTGAGATAGTCCTAAAATGGTTCAGGTCATACTTAGATGGGAGAGGTTATTATGTGAGTATAGGAGACCATAAGTCTGAGTCGACATTGTTGTAAAGTTTTTCTTTCTTCAAAGCAAGAACCAGGAGACTTTGGGATCACGTTCAAACAGAAGTATTCTTTATTGAGCGCGGCTGCGGATTCGTCCAACAAAATCTAATCTAACATAACTTTACATGGTATCTTATAGGCATTTTAGGAGGAGGGACTTTTGGGGGTGGAGACAAATTCAAACAAAGCATGTAAATGAGTATACAGGTTAAGGTAACACCCTAGACTGAGGGTCTAGCCAATCCTAATTCAATCAGCATAAGGCTCCAAGGGCCATTTGGGTCCGAAAGCCATTTGCAGAACAAAAGGTGAGATTCTCAGTGAATCATTCGTGTGCTAATCCCATCAGTTCTGAGTGATACTGGGACTCAAAGAGCCATTAAAGACAATGAGGTTAGAGTCTGTGTGATCTGACTCATTTAACTTACAAAGGAAAAACAGGTCGGGCAGGAATATCTTGCTGTAAACTCAATAATCACTTTCTCAGTTTATATACTATCTAAATTAAAACCTCAAATGCTAAAATCAGTATTCTTCACCGTGATGTTATGTAAGGAAGCATATCTGAAAACATATTCTTAAATTTTAACCCTTCAACATCCATGACATGCGGAGTCCCTCAAGGCTCAATTCTTGCACCACTCCTGTTCAACCTGTATATGCTCCCAATGAGCCCAATAATGAGAGAGAACCAAATTGCTTACCACAGCTATGCAGACGACACACAGATCTACTTAGCCCTATCACCTAACGATTACAGCCCCATTGACTCCCTGTGCCGATGCATTGATGAAGTTAACAGTTGGATGTGCCAAAACTTTCTTCAGTTAAACAAAGACAAAACTGAAGTCATTGTGTTTGGAAACAAAGATGAAGTTCTCAAGGTGAACGCATACCTTCACTCTAGGGGTCAAACAACTAAAAATCAAGTCAGGAATCTTGACTTGTGACACTAGAGTCAGACCTTAGTTTCAGTAGTCATGTCAAAGCAATAACTAAATCAGCATACTATCATCTGAAAAATATTGCAAGAATTAGATGCTTTGTTTCCAGACAAGACTTAGAGAAACTTGTGCATGCTTTCATCACCAGCTGGGTGGATTATTGTAATGGACTCCTCACTGGCCTTCCCAAAAAGACCATAAGACAGTTGCAGCTCATACAGAACGCTGCCGCCAGGATTCTGAGCAGAACCAGAAAATATGAACATATCACACCAGTCCTCAGGTCTTTACACTGGCTCCCAGTTAGATTTAGGATTGATTTTAAAGTATTATTACTGGTATATAAATCATTCAATGGCCTAGGACCTCAATACATTGCAGATATGCTCACTGAATATAAACCCAACAGATCACTCAGATCATTAGGATCATATCAGCTAGAAATACCAAGGGTTCACTCTAAGCATGGTGAGTCCGCTTTTAGCTATTATGCCAGCCGCAGCTGGAACCAGCTTCCAGAAGAGATCAGATGTGCTCCTACAGTAGTCACATTCAAATCCAGACTCAAAACATTTGTGTTTAGCTATGCATTTACTGAATGAGCACTGTGCCACTGTTCGTCCGACTGTTTGTACTGTACTTTATTTTATTTTTCTAAACTGTTTTAATTATTCTTATTTCTTTTTATTATTTTAATTTCTTCTATGTAAAGCACTTTGAATTGCCATTGTGTATGAAATGTGCTATATAAATAAACTTGCCTTGCCTTAAAGTCTTAAATTAGATTTTTCAAATTTAAGGCCATAAAAAGTCTTAAAAAGTCTTATTTTTACTTATGAAAGGTCTTAAATTTTCGATGGCAATTTGACTTAGACATATCTAAATGTTTTCCAAATTAGAACCATCTAATTGGCGTACTTTTTTATTTATTATTCTTTCTTTGTGGATTTGCTTGTTCACGTGACATTTCGCATCACATTCGCGGCAGCATTACGTTCATCTCCTGCACGCAAAACAGGAGGAGAGAAGGAGAAGCAAGTTGGTAAATGTCAGTTGTTCCCAAATGAATTTTTGTCTTATATTTATATCATATTATGTTGTTATCATAGGCCTACAATATCACATCAGCAAGAGTTCCGTTTTCCCGTGCACAATTGCAAATGTGATATTTATTTTATATAACAGTTAAATTAACAATAAATTAACATTGTGAGTTACATTTTATGAACAATATTGTTTGTTTTCCCTTTATTTCGCTGACGAGAATTTCAAAATGAAGCCATAGCAGAGTCTCAATGCAACAGACAGCGATGATTTTTTGAATGAAATCCGCGTTTTGAATGAATCAATTTAATGATTCAATGAACAATCACTTGCTTCTTTCCCAAATGAATCAGCCATTTGAACAAACCGGTTGAATGAATTACTCCCTCAATTCACTTATTAAGACAGTGACTTGCTAGCCTGACTACGTCAGACTTCCTACTTCCGCTCAATTTCATTTCGCTTCTGTAGTCAGTCTTAGATAGCAGCCTATCTTTCAGTTTTCCAGCGGCCTTCGGACGGCCGGGCCAATCAACGAACAAAGGCCGGGCTGAGAGCCGTGACGTAGATGCTGATTGTACCGTGGATGCGTAGATTTACTTCACATAATCTGCAAAAGTCGTTCACAGCCATGTTTACTCCGGTATTTCGCTCGATGGTTTTGTTTTCGCATCATACATGTGTTTAAAAGTGGAAGTTAGATGCGGCTGAGCATGCGCATAACACACGCCATAACCAAACGTCATGTGATTGGCTTACGGGTAACCAATGATTTTAAACTTCAGACAAGCGCAGTGTAAATATATTAATGCCAGATCTGATGCCACTTCTGTGTCACCTCTGCACTGCAAAGATGGATTTTGATTTAATGATTTAATTTGACTGGTAACATTGGGTATTGTGTAATTATTCTAATAGAATTTCATTTGAATGTTAGAATTTGACATAAAAGGTGATGCATACTGTACATCTTCAAATGTCCATATATACAGTGGGTACGGAAAGTATTCAGACCCCCTTAAATTTTTCACTCTTTGTTATATTGCAGCCATTTGCTAAAATCATTTAAGTTCATTTTTTTCCTCATTATTGTACACACAGCACCCCATATTGACAGAAAAACACAGAATTGTTGACATTTTTGCACATTTATTAAAAAAGAAAAACTGAAATATCACATGGTCCTAAGTATTCAGACCCTTTGCTGTGACGCTCATATATTTAACTCAGGTGCTGTCCATTTCTTCTGATCATCCTTGAGATGGTTCTACACCTTCATTTGAGTCCAGCTGTGTTTCATTATACTGATTGGACTTGATTAGGAAAGCCACACACCTGTCTATATAAGACCTTACAGCTCACAGTGCATGTCAGAGCAAATGAGAATCATGAGGTCAAAGGAACTGCCTGAAGAGCTCAGAGACAGAATTGTGGCAAGGCACAGATCTGGCCAAGGTTACAAAAATTTTTTTGCTGCACTTAAGGTTCCTAAGAGCACAGTGGCCTCCATAATCCTTAAATGGAAGACGTAATATTAATGAAAAATAGTGAAATATTAATACATATTTTCAGGTAAAGTTCTGTGACTTCATATCAGGTATATACAACTGCAAAAAACACTGTTGTTTAATCTTTACTAATTTAGTGCTTTGATTTTAAATTGTGTTGACCCTGTACAGTAGTTTGTGTAATGTATCAAGTAGTTTGTGTAATGTATCAAGTACTTTTTGTCCTTTTGCAGTTTTCTTTATTGGCCCAAACCTTAGCCCATGAAAGGCAAGACATACAAATTCGTACGAAAGCACAGGAAAAGGTGAGTGTTTGCTGACTCCATGAACTGTAAATTAATATTTTCCACCCCTTTGTGTAATATTTGTTTCAGACCAGTACTGCCTAGGAGTCTTCAACTTTTTACTACAACTGTAGAGAATGCCACGTGATCTTGTTTAACAAGATTTTATAATAAATGCAGTACCTGTCAAAAGTTTGGAAACATTACAATTTTTTGAATGTTTTTGAAAGAAGTCTCTTATGCTTACCAAGGCTACATTTATTTAATCAAAAATGCAAAAACAGTATTATTGTTAAATATTATTACAAATTAAAAAAAAAAAAAAAAACTCTTTTCTATTTTAATATATTTTAAAATGTAATTAATTCCTGTGATGGCAAAGCTGAATTTCTGCATTATTACTCCAGTCTTCAGTGTCACATGATCTTTCAGAAATCATTGTAATATGACTTGGTGCTCAGGTAACTATTATTATTATTATTATTATTATTATTATTATTATTATTATATTTATTATTATTATTATTATATTTATTATTATTATCAATTTTGAAAGCAGTTGTTCTGCTTAACATTTTTGTGAAAATGGTGATACTTTTTTCAAGATTCTTTGATGAATAGAAAGTTCAATGAACAGCAATTATTTGCATGTATTAAATGTATTTATTACATTTATTAAAGCATTTATTAAATATAAATCTTTTGTAACATTATAAATGTCTTCACTTTCACTTTTGATCAATTTAGTGCATCCTTGATGAAAATTTTTTCTCTTTTTTTTTTTATCTTACCACAAGTGTTTAAATTGTATCATTGTTTCCAAAATCTGAAGCAGCAAAAACTGTTTTCAACATTGATAATAATAATAATAAATGTTTCTTTAGCAGCAAATCAGCATATTGGAACGATTTCTGAAGGATCATGTTACAGTGAGGACTGAGAGTAATGGCTGCTGAAAATTCAGCTTTGTCATCACCAAAATAAATAAAAAAATTTTATTAAAATATAAACCAATTATTTTAAATTGTAAAATGTCTTGTAATATTACTGTTTTTGCCTTTACATTTTTTATTAAATAAATGCAGCCTCGGTGAGCATAAGATACTTTTTTTCAAAACCATAAAAAATAATAATTAATGTTTACAAACTTTTGACAGGTATTGTATACTATTTATGTATATATTAATATCCGTATATATACATGCATACATACATGCATATACTAGGGTTGCCACCTTCAATGTGGCAAAATTAGGGACATATTTAAATGATTTCATGACATCTCAACAATAAAACATAAGTATGTGAACTTGCAACAGAACACATTTTATGTTATATTTTTATGATATTTTATTTATTTCTAAAGAAATCATTTTATATGTATGTGTGCCTTAAGCAGTCATTCTGTCTGAAACCAGTTATCACTTTTTAGCCAATTCTTAACCTGTTACTGTCACGGTGACCGTATACAAGAGTATGACGCGGGAGTAGAACAAAACTGTTTTAATCAATAAATCCACAATGGAAAAACACAGGAAATCATAGGAGATAACCAGAAATCACACACAAATTAGTGTCTCTAAAACTTGTTGTAACATTGATTTCTTTATATTTACTATTAGTATTATCCACACTGCAAAATCCAGGTGTTTATTCAACTATGTGTGGACATACGGACAATCCCGGGTGGCAACCCTAACATATACATGTATGTACAGTTAGTTATTGTTATCAAGATTATTCCGCCCCCATTTGCAAACCAGGTTTATTGCAAAATTTACAGACTTTCAGCTGTTTGCAATGAACAAATTAAACAAAAGTAATTGAAATAGCTCAACACAACAAATGTTTCAAGTGGTGTCCCCAAATGGAAATGGAAAAAATGCAACTTAGTCAAAAGAATGGTCCACAAAGTTAAGAGAATAGAAGGGAGGCCTATATGTGGTCCTATATATATATATATATATATATATATATATATATATATATATATATATATATATATATATATATATACACACATACATACACACACACACACACACACACACACACACACACACACACACACACACACACACACACACACACACACACACAGCCAATTTTGCAGGTTTTCCCACTTACAAAGCATGTAGAAGTCTGTAATTTTTATCATAGGTACACTTCAACTGTGAGTGACAGAATCTAAAACAAAAATCCTGAAAATCTGTAAAAAAGTATTTGAACCATTAGTCGACTAATCACACATTTATACTAAACCATAGTAATATATACTAAACCATAATGAGCCTTTAATAGACTGCATAGGCGTAATATATAGCCTATTTCAAGCTCAAAAAAGTAATTAATTTGCATTTTATTGCATGACATAAGTATTTGATACATCAGAAAAGCAGAACTTAATATTTGGTACAGAAACCTTTGTTTGCAATTACAGAGATCTTACGTTTCCTGTAGTTCTTGACCAGGTTTGCACACACTGCAGCAGGGATTTTGGGCCACTCCTCCATACAGACCTTCTCCAGATCCTTCAGGTTTCGGGGCTGTCGCTGGGCAATACGGACTTTCAGCTCCCTCCAAAGATTTTCTATTGGGTTCAGGTCTGGAGACTGGCTAGGCCACTCCAGGACCTTGAGATGCTTCTTACGGAGCCACTCATTAGTTGCCCTGGCTGTGTGTTTCGGGTCGTTGTCATGCTGGAAGACCCAACCACGACCCATCTTCAATGCTCTTACTGAGGGAAGGAGGTTGTTGGCCAAGATCTCGCTATACATGGCCCCATCCATCCTCCCCTCAATACGGTGCAGTTGTCCTGTCCCCTTTGCAGAAAAGCATCCCCAAAGAATGATGTTTCCACCTTCATGCTTCACGGTTGGGATGGTGTTCTTGGGGTTGTGCTCATCCTTCTTCCTCCAAACACGGCGAGTGGAGTTTAGACCAAAAAGCTCTATTTTTGTCTCATCAGACCACATGACCTTCTCCCATTCCTCCTCTGGATCATCCAGATGGTCATTGGCAAACTTCAGACGGGCCTGGACATGCGCTGGCTTGAGCAGGGGGACCTTGCGTGCGCTGCAGGATTTTAATCCATGACGGCGTGGTGTTACTAATGGTTTTCTTTGAGACTGTGGTCCCAGCTCTCTTCAGGTCATTGACCAGGTCCTGCTGTGTAGTTCTGGGCTGATCCCTCACCTTCCTCATGATCATTGATGCCCCACGAGGTGAGATCTTGCATGGTGCCCCAGACCGAGGGAGATTGACCGTCATCTTGAATTTCTTCCATTTTCTAATAATTGCGCCAACAGTTGTTGCCCTCTCACCAAGCTGCTTGCCTATTGTCCTGTAGCCCATCCCAGCCTTGTGCAGGTCTACAATTTTATCCCTGATGTCCTTACACAGCTCTCTGGTCTTGGCCATTGTGGAGAGGTTGGAGTCTGTTTGATTGAGTGTGTGGACAGGTCTCTTTTATACAGGTAACAATTTCAAACAGGTGCAGTTAATACAGGTAATGAGTGGAGAAAAGGAGGGCTTCTTAAAGAAAAACTAACAGGTCTGTGAGAGCCAGAATTCTTACTGGTTGGTAGGTGATCAAATACTTATGTCATGCAATAAAATGCAAATTAATTATTTAAAAATCATACAATGTGATTTTCTGGATTTTTGTTTTAGATTCCGTCTCACAGTTGAAGTGTACCTATGATAAAAATTACAGACCTCTACATGCTTTGCAAGTAGGAAAACCTGCAAAATCGGCAGTGTATCAAATACTTGTTCTCCCCACTGTATATACGGAACTACGGCTACGGAACAAACCACTGTTATCCAATGATTTGCTTAATTAACCTAATTAATCCTGTAAGCTTTTAAATTACAATAAATAAAATAAAATAATTTGTACTGCCATCATGGCAAAGACCAAAGAAATTAGTTTAGACTTGAGAAAAAGAATTGTTAATGCTCACCGAGGAGGAGGATATACATGTTTATCAAATGAAAAACAGTGTTGGGAGTATAATGCTGTGGGGATGTTTCAGTGAGAAAATTTTGAAAGACAACCTCAGGCAATCTGCAACAAAACTTGGTTTGGGTCGACGTTTTGTCTTCTGGCATGATAACGACCCAAAGCATACCTCACTTCTAGTGAAGACCTACCTCCAAACGAGGGCCTGCACAAAGCCCAGACTTGAATCCAATGGAAAATCTGTGGGGCACACTGAAGACCAGAGTCCATGCCACTAAAGGCTGTTATCAAGCAAAAGGGACACACTATTGACCATTAACATCAGAGGGCTAATTTTGACCAGTAGACTTTTTTTATTCTTGGTTATATTTTTTTAAAATATATTTGTATTATAAACACTCCAAGTTTCCTAAATAGAAATCTTGTGTTGGGGAAAAAAAATCATAGGGGGCTAATAATCGTTATTAATAATTGTACAAGTGTGTGTGTGTGTGTGTGTGAGAGAGATCCTATATATAAAATATCATATATATAACAGATTTTTTGTTATAAGGCATGTATGGGAATGGTAGTATTTGTTATACTGCTTGCAAATTATGCTGACTTTAATCATTTTTAATTCATCAATCAGTAAATGTATTCCTCCTAAATAATTTGTTCTAAACATATGCATTTCCAACAGGCTCTGCAGAAAATGAAAAGAGAGTTAAGGAATAAGATGGAGAAAGAGATTGGCGAGCTGCAGAAGATCATTATTCAGAATGACGAAAATAATTATTTCAGAGACTTGGAAGTGGAACGCTTACGGAAACATTTACAGATGGCATCTTTCCAGTACACTACCAGATGACTGCAGTGATCGCTAGCCAATTAAGCTGTGATGGATACTGATTCCCAATGCATCTCTCTTACATACTAATCTTTAGAAAGGTACCTTAAAAAAAGTAGATGAAATTTAATGTGTAAATCGTTTGAGATGTACTTGCATTGTTCTTGTAAAACATTAACATTACTGTAATATTGTTGCTTTGTTTTTTTAATTTTTTTAAGAACACCTAATGTTGCACCTGAAGTACTGGCATCAAGTCAGACAGAAGTCAGTTTCAGGTTTGACCAGTCTATAGTGGAAGGTTTTTTGGACTTTAAACTTGTCTATAGGACAACATTTGCAGTCTTGTTTTTCTTGCTAAACTTTTTAGTTACACTTCCACTGCTGATATAGTCTTCCACTTTATTGACCTTAATCTTGAGCAACCTTTCACCTTAAATGTGCTTCCCGAGTTAGTGTGTGAACTAGTGTCTCGTAATAACACCAATCATGATTGTTTTGGTATTTGCATCAAACTAAATATTGAATTGTTCTTTCTTGAATATCTTTTTACTGTAAATTGATAAAAATAAAAAAAATAAAAAAGGAAATCCCGCACACTGTCAATTGCAAAAAGTTTCACAAAATATTTATTAGCAACGTTTCAGTCTCATGATCTTCATCAGGCATATGCCATAATGCTGAATTATGATATAGAATTATGCAGTTGAACAATGTTTGATTATCCAAATCCATCTAGCATATTTTTTGCAAGTATTGATAGTGTGCGGGATTTCCTTTTGTTTTGTAGATTTTTTTACTTTTTTTGTTCTTCTCTCTATCAGTTACCTGCAGGTGTGCAATGGTAATTGTTAATTTCCTGTAAATTCATGCCATGACTATTAATTAAATCTCATGTTTTATGAATTTAGATTCAAACAATCAATCTCTGATGTAAAGGGAAATATTATCCCAAAAAGGGAAATATTTAGAATAAATTATGATCAATAAAATGTATTTGGATCAAGTAACTGATTTGGGGATTCTTGAAAAAATCTGTCTCAGACATCTAGTGTTGGGCAGTAATGCGTTACTAGTAATCCATTACAGTAATATTACTTTTTTCACTAACTAGTAGTTTAATGTTGTGGCAAAACTATTCATTAAACAATCATCACTGCGTAAGAGACATTTCTGAGTCAAACTGTCTTTTAAAAGGTATTTATTCTTGCAAGAAGGCCCAGTTGCCACACAGAAGTCAAAGTACAGTCTGTGAAACAAGTGCGACGACGGGAGGAAGGGCAGAAGAGCCTTTATACTGCTTTCAAGGTCTTCTGCACAGGCTCTTATCTAAACAAGGAGAGGTTTCTCTGCTAGTGACCTAATCCTGCTGAGTTTATTCTTACAAACTCACAAGTTCTAAATTGGACGACCTCTGGCCATAGGGGTCAGAGGTCCCTTTTCAATCTGCCTCCTCCTGACGTTTCACCTGTTACCCAGTGTTAAGAGAAACACACACAGATTAGTCAACAGTTGCCAGACCACGTACTGTCCAGCAAGGGTCATTTCAATGTCTTACTGAAAGTAAATGAAAATCAATACTGCAAATCAATGAAAATCTAAATTTTCCATTACACTAATTATTAAGATTTCAGTAATAATATGTAAGGGAAACTGGTCAATTTAGCTCAAATGGAATTATTAATAATTTATAGGGAATTTTGAAAGAAGCATTTATGTTACGGCCGAACAAATGAATCGTCCAGCGCTCAATTGAACGGGCTGTAACTATCAACTCTTTAGTAGATGATAATATCCAAATTATAATGAAACCACTATTTTTAGCACAGTAACAAGATCGGCAGTTTAAGACATTAAATTCACAAGCACATAATACAAGGCACTTCTCTTTAAATACAAACAAGACTTTGATTATTCTAGCACACACACCTAATATCTAACACAAATACTGTTGTGGCAAATTCTAAGTCCTCAAATCGGGTCTCAAAGAAATCTCTCAAGAGTCGAAGTTCCAGGTTTCAGAAGAATTCATTTTATTGACAAGCAAAAAAGTGAAATGCCAGCTGGCCATCTGACTTGCAATGGTCGAACTTCAGGTCTTATACCTTTTCTTATCACTAGGTAGCCAATCAGCTATTTTTCTCTTTTTGCTCCCCCTCGAGATATTGCTACCGTTAGAATAATCTTTCCCGGAGACATCTTTCTATTGGTGGAAAAATCTTTGGCCATACCCATTTTTAAAAA
The DNA here is from genome assembly GCF_963993115.1 of Abramis brama. Classification (NCBI taxonomy): domain Eukaryota; kingdom Metazoa; phylum Chordata; class Actinopteri; order Cypriniformes; family Leuciscidae; genus Abramis; species Abramis brama. The sequence continues at coordinate 26,598,125 of NC_139973.1, forward strand.
ATATCTTGGGTCACATGATTCTCTGCACCTGCAGTGTTCTAGTGCCATCCATCATTTTTAATTAACGTTTTTAGTAACATCTTATCAACTACCTATACACATCTTCTCTCTGAGCTTGTTAGGTACTTTTCCATCCTCACAGACCCCTTGACCTAATTTAACCTGATTTATCCTGATTTAACCTGGTTTCTGACTGAGACACAGCAATACAGACTTTTATATGAGGCAAAGGAAAATCTCCAACAATACACAGAAATGCAGAAAGAAAGTGAGGGAAAAATTTAAAAGAGTGAAATTATGAATTCCCAAGTTTCTAGCAATATGTGCACTTTTTTTAAGAGAGTGAAATTATGAATTCCCAAGTTTCTAGCAATATGTGCACTTTTTTTAAGAGAGTAAAATTATGAATTCCCAAGTTTCTAACAATATGTGCACTTTATAAGATCTAACCTGAATGAACCATACATCATTAATTTAACCCTTCTTTCGTTTCTTAGGCGCGGTTATTAAATTTAATATCAATGTACCAGTTCAGCTAAAATCTAGAGGTATTACTTTCTTTTGTTGTTTATGTCTTTGATGGGGATTCTCTTCTGTGGCGTTTCTGTGGGATTCTCTCCTTTACTGAAAAGTGGTTTCCCAGGTTCGTTGATTCGCTCGAGGTCTCGTTGTGTCTGGGAAGTCAATCACGTTCTGGTGTGTTGGACGATGAATGGAAATGGAGTCTCGTGGATGAAGTTTGAAGCGGGCAAGTGTAACGGATATAGGCCAGTAAGAGCTGTGCATGTAAACCTCACTCTCCTGGCCTCAAGAGGCGCGCTAGAGACTGTGGTCTTCAGCTTGTTAGCTCGCCCACCTCCCACGCCGGAGACTGCGCTTCAAATCCCGCTCGAGAGGGTCGAGTAGGACTGGTTACGCAAAGACTATAGAATCATTGCCTGAAGCTTTGCAGCAAAAACTTAACTTAGAAAGGGAGACTCTCAACGGCAAAAAAAAGAAACTAAGTGAAGAAAGAAAAGTAAGTGAGAAGAGAGTAGTTAGATGGATTTTTTACTGAGTTTTTAAACTCAGATGTTTATCCAACACTTTGGAGGAGTTCTGACCAATTAGACATTGTTTTTAGTTCAGGGTGTGACTATTTCTCCTCCTCTCACATAAATTACATTTTATCTGACATGTTACAACACATGTCAAGTCAATTCACCTTCATTTATATAGCGCTTTTAACAATATGGACTGTTTCAAAGCAGCTTTACAGTGATAATAGGAAATGAAAGTAACAGAGATTGTTTTGGCTTTACAGCAGCTCTAGAATAAAGTTATTGTCCAGCTAAAGTTAGTTTTGATCAATTCACTTCCGTTGCAAAGATCATTAGTTATTAACTTACGGGGCGCTTACATGACACCGTTCTAACAGAAAACCCTTAACGCACTCCGGCCCGCTCATTCGCAGAATTATTTATCGCTTCCAAGTAGCCATGTGAACCGGAACTATATTGACAACGTTTTATCTGTACAGAGGTAAAGGGAAGGAGAAGGGGCCTTCACAGGGGAGAGACTAGTTGACACTTCAGGACTGCGTTGTCGTCGTGTCCAAGCGCAGGTCCTTCATCAGATCTGGATCTGGCGAACTGCGGTAAACCTCGAGAGACTAATATTAGCATAGACGCCATTCTTCTTATGATGTAACGAGTACATCAGGATTTATGGGTAGTGTTCCCGGTTCCGGGTGACCTAAACTATGCAGCCTAACGTTGAATTGTAGAAGTTTATAATGTGTTTACTCTCCGTCATTTATCTCCTGTAAGATGCCAGGAGTTATGTGATTTATAACGTAGTTTTCCTGAATTATTTGGTGATGCGCCGTCGCGTACGGATTGGGTTGAACATGATATCGATGTGGGGGACGCAAAGCCTATTAAGCAGCATTTTTATTGTGTTGCACCTGAGAAACGGGAATTGATGGAGAGGAAAATTAAGTATATTACAGGACCACGATATTGCAGTACCTTCATTTTCTGATTGGGCTTCCCCGTGTATTTTAGTAGGAAAGTCAGATGGTACTGTGAGATTTTGTACAGATTTTCGCAAAGTTAACATCTTAACAAAACCAGACTGTTTTCCTTTGCCCTGCGTCGAAGACTGTGGACCAGGTTGGTTCAGCCAAGTTCGTCAGCAAGTTTGACTTGCTGAAGAGCTATTAGCAAGTGCCTTTAACCAAGAGAGCGCAAGAAATTTCGTCTTTTGTCACTCCGTCAGGGTTACATTCTTACCAGGTCATGAGTTTTGGCCTGCAAAATGCTCTGGCGACTTTTCAACGCCTCATGAACCGAGTAATTTGTGGTCTTGAGGGTGAACTTGGTCAAATGCGAGTTTGCGAAGGCGACCGTAGCGTATCTCGGAAAGGTGGTGGGGAACGACGAAGTGCATCCGATGCAGGCTAAAGTGCAAGCCGTCCAGAACTCTCCTTCCCCAACAACAAAGAGCGAGCTCATGAGGTTTTTAGGGTTAGTCGGATATTATCGATCTTTTTGTCGCAATTTTTCTACTGTGGTGGCACCGCTTACAGACTTGTTAAAGGGTAAGACAAAGTTTATCTGGTCTTACAGTTGTGAATTGGCTTTTGAGAATGTGAAATCCTTGCTGTGTTCAGCGCCCGTGCTTATGGCTCCATGCTTTGACAAACCTTTCACGTTGCACGTCGATCATCCAGTTAGTTTCTTTTTAAGAAAGTTTAACTCATACCAGCGTAATTATTCTGTTGATTTAAACCATGCTAATGCAATTTCACTAATGCCAACATCATTTTCGAGTCTATTTAAAAGAATGTTGTGGTCAATAGAATCAAATGCAGCACTAAGATCGAGTAACACTAATGGAGAGATACAACCACGATCGGATGATAAGAGCAAATCATTTGTGACTCTAATGAAAGCTGTCTCAGTACTATTAGTCTGGTAGGAAGGGGAGGTCCACCTGCACCCGAAAGGTATATTTTTTTAACCTAGTTTTTTGTAATCCTTAAGGTGTCTAGTAAAGGAATTTTGATGTTCCCCACGCAAATTATTGTCCCATATGTGATTTTTTGTATCATCTTTTGTGTCTGTGCTTGATTTTCGGCTGTGAAAAATGAAAACTTTAAATCTACATAGAATCTGAACAATACATCCTACAGACACAATCCACCCCATTTTCTCTTCGTCTTTGCATGAGGAATTGATAGATATGAGGATTGTCATGATTAGATGATGTGTGGTGCATTAAAACTCAAATAAACGCAAAAAAATGTAAAAAATCGGTGACATTGGAACACTGGAACTCCTCCCCTATGGACCCTATTGATATATGTTTTCTAACTTTTGTATTTTTATAGTCTTTATGATGTCTAATAAGCAAATGTTGATGATCCATACTTGAAATATTGTCACATGTTGGTCCAAATGAACATCTCCTATAATAAGGAGTTACTATTCAAACCGTTATATTGGTATTATATTTATTGAAACAAAACAGAAAACCACTCATATAGTCAAATGTGTGTATATATAGGGTATAACAAATCCCCATTACAGTAGAATAAACTGAAATAGAAAAAAGTCAGTCTAATCAAAGGTCAAAAGGCAATAATGTCTATTCATCATACACCAGGTCTTCATAATCGACCTCTTGCTCCTCGTCTTCCTCACCATCTCCATCCATCTCCTCGACTGTTTCCTCCAGCAAATCAGTGAGTAAAGTGGGGAAGATAAGTCCACAGGACCACACTGGTTCCAGGGTACCCTCTTCAGTCTTTTCCCAGCCTTGGCCAGGATCATGGGGCTTGGGACACCAGAATATCGGTGTGGCTGCTCTCTTGTAGTTGGCCAGACGGTGGTCGACACGGTTGATGTGTGGGACCAGGTTGTCTCTGCAGGGCGGGAGCCGGGACAGATCCACCTTGAATCTGGTGGTAAGCATCTCATCCTCTCCAATCATTTTTTTCAGCATGATGCTGCACACATTGTTCACAGATTTTTCGCGGGCCTGGCCATACATTACACATGTAAATACCTTGATGTCCTCCACCACATCTGGCTCCACAGAGCACTGATCACCAAGTTTTCTGAGGACATAAATAATTAGTACGTCGACATTGGGACCGGAAAGCACAGGCGGATCCTAAATGTCAGCGAACTGGCAGAATGTAAGGGGGCAGACTACTGCACAACAGTACTCTGCCTATAAGTCTTCACAGGAGAAGACGTTACAAGTACCTTTAGAGGCAAAGGGAAGGTTGGGCCTCTGGAAAAGCTGCAGAGTAATCCAAAGTACTATGCAGCCTTCAAGTGAGTATTTTTAGTATTTTCTGTAGCATGTAATGGCAATTAATGCTTAACATAGGTATTGATACATTGTGACTTTGCAATACCATAATTATTTATGTCCTCAGAAAACTTGGTGATCAGTGGTCTGTGGAGCCAGATGTGGTGGAAGACATTGAGGCTTTTACATGTGTAATGTATGGCCAGGCCCACGAAAAATCTGTGAACGTGCGCAGCATCATGCTGAAAAAAATTATTGGAGAGGATGAGACTGTTGTGTATAAAAAAGGAAGCTGGACGAGAGATTTATGCATGCAACTCTCTTTACTTTTCGGACAAACCGGAACCAAACATTTCAGACCAAAACAGCTGCAACCTAAACATGCAGCGAGGTGTTACCAAACGAACACAGATTAATTCGTCCTGAGCGGACGTAACATTTTCCCCTCTCTGGGCGGTTCAACTATAAAAAGTAGACACAAAGTCCTTCAGGTAATCGGGCGCGCACTGGCCGTGGAGAACACACAGCTGAAGGTGAGGCGAACAGTGGTAGGGAGGCTGGGGAAAGGGGCAGCGACAATGATGATGGGGGCACTGGGTGTGACAACGAGGGAGTATCTTCAGGCTGTGCGGCTGCTTGTGGTATGGAGTCCTCCTGCTCCGCTCTGGGTGGCATTATTTTCCTGCTGTTCTGAGTTAACATTGCAGGAGGTGCTGGCACCTTCTGAAGGCAGCTGGCGTGCCAGCGGGTGCCATCATCTAGGAGGTATGTGGCTGGTCCCAGTCGGCGGACAACTTGCTGTGGAGTGGACCAAAATGATGCCATCTTGTTTTCCCTGTGCGGTCGGCGAGCTCTCGCCCAGTCTGCCACAGCGATATCTGGTATCCTGACCCTTGTCAAACCACTGTTTCATCCGCTTCTGACAGCGGGTGACTGAGGCTTTGACTGGTGTGAGTGTGTTCTGGACTGCGGTGGGGTGGAGCCTGTCCAGTGGTAGGTGTAACTCTCTACCCAGCATGAGCGAGGCTGGGGAAACCCCAGCGGGAGAAGAGAGACTCCAGAAAGTCCACAATGACCTGGGAGGTGACGGAGCCGGTAGTGGTCAGCTCAGGCCATTTGGAGTGTAAACCATACACTACGAGCTGGTCGACGACCAGTCTTTCCACTTACAAGACATGCTGGGCATTCTTTAACAAGGGCCTCAATGTCTTTGTCTATGCCTGGCCACCACACCAGGTCGCGGCATCTCTGTTTAAGTTTCACTATTCCCAGGTGGCCATCATGTGCCATGGCCAGCACACGGGCACGAAGGGCCCCTGGAATCACAGTGCAAAACCCACTCGCCACACATGTCTCATTCCAACAAGAGAGCTCCTGCTTGACCAGAGAAAATGCTAACAGCTCCTCTGGTAATTCCTGTGGCCATCCCTGATGACTGTAGATGCAGAGCTGGGAGATGACTGGATCCTGTTTTGAGGCTGCCTTCAGTTCCTGTAGAGTGACCGTGGACTCGAACAGAGTGTGTAGCGTGAGAATAATCTCACTTTCGATGTGGTTGACACTGGTAGGCAGGGCCTGGGCAGGAACTGAGAAGGTCTGCAACAACATTATCCCGGCCCGGGGTAAACTGTAGAGTATAGTTGTATTGGCGGAGGCAGTCATACCAACGATGCAGTCTCAGCGGCCTGTGCCCGGTGCCAGTAGAGGAAAGCAGAGCTGTCAAGGCCTGGTGGTCTGTTCTCAGCGTAAACTGGCAGCCATAAAGGTAGTGGTGCCATCTCTCGCAAGCCCACATACAAGCGAGTGCCTCCCGCTCCCCAACTGAGTATCTTTGTTCGGTTTGGTTCAGAGCTCGGGAGGCGAATGCAACAGGCCTCTCCACGCCATTCTGTACTTGTGACAGTACAGCCCCTATCGCCATGGCCGAGGCGTCACAGGTGACCAGGGTGTGACTGGATATGTTAAAATGTGCCAACACTGGAGGTGAGGTAAGTTGAGCTTTAAGAGTTTGCACTGCCTTGGTGCATTCTAACGACCAGACCCACAGCTCATCTCTCCGAAGCAGCTGGCGCAGTGGGGCTGTTATGGCTGAATACTGAGGCATGAACTTCATGTAGTAGCCCGTCATGCCCAGGAATGAAGCGAGCTGGGCAGCCGAGGTCGGTTCGGGAACGGAGAGGATGGCCTCCACATTAGATTGAAGGGGAGAGATGCCCTCAGTGGAAAGTCGGAAGCCTACATATTCAATAGCCGGCACAGCAAAAATACATTTGCTGCCATTGAGGGTTAAACTGTGCTTGGCGAGGGCTTCGAACACACTCTGCAGGCGACTGTCATGGATAGCCGTAGTAGCAACATGTACCACCACATCATCAAGGTAAATAACAACACCTGGTATACCTGCCAGTACTGAGGTCATGATGAAAGCACGAGGGGGTGGAGCTAAGGCCAAACGGCATCCTCGTGTAGCAGAAAACACCGAGGTGTGTAACGAAGGCCATCGGGTTTCTGCTTTCAGGGTTGAGGGGCACCTGGAGATAGCCCTCTCTGAGATCCAGTTTCGAAAAGACAGTGGAGCCGTGAAATTGTGCCGTGAGCTCCTCCGACGTGGGCAATGGGTATCTGTCTGGGATGACAGCTTTATTTACTGCGCGGAGGTCCACACAGACTCGCAGAGCCCCTGTTTTCTTTCTTACCACAACCAAATTTGAAATCCATGGTAAAGCATCAACCGGCTCAATGATACCGGCATCCAGCAGCCGCTGCAGCTCAACAGACACTCCATCCCTTCAGGGCCAGTGGAATACGGCGCAGTGGCTGGACGACTGGCGTCACCGAGGAGTCAATGAGGGGTTGATGGGCAAAAGCAGATAGACAGCCCAGCCCTTCAAACAGTGATGACCACTTCTGATGCGGTCCGGCAGCGACAGTCATAATGGCAGCCCCCCCTGTGTCAATGAGTGAAAATCCCAATGCCATGAACAGATCCAGCCCCATTAAATTCACGCCTCGTCGGGCCATATTGAAGACAAAGGAGGGCAAGACCCTAGTGCCATAGCTAACAGTCACTGTGATGGACCTCAACAAGTCAATTTTTGAGTTACCATACCCATGTAGGACAGCAGTGGGCGTGGACAGTGGACAGGAATGAAAGAACTTATGGTATGTACTGGCATTCAGAAGGGAGACACTTGCACCTGTGTCTAGCAGCAGGGGAATACACACTGTGTTTATATTCACTGTACATGACTTGAATTGCATGGGCCCCGATGTTACATGGCGAATTATGGTGGGTGAACCACGGGGACCTGGAGCTGCACCTGCATCCGACCTGGAGGGGGCAGAGCGGCACATTTTTGCAAAGTGATTTTTCCTGCCACAGTTACGGCATGTTTGGTCATTAGCTGGACAGTGCCAGGCTCTTTTGGCATGTGTGTTTGATCCACAGTTACCGCAGGAAAACTGCCTTTGACGCTGACGCGGCCCTTCTTATCTTGTGAGATGCATGACTGGGTCTGGGGCTGTGTCTGGTACATCCAAACCAGAGCTAGATGGCTACTGCTGTTGCTGGTCATGTGACTGTGCTCTTATGCATACTGCTTGGCTTAATGATGATTCTGTCTGTGTTAATTTAGCTGCACATTCCGCTGCACTTTCAATTTGGAATGCAATGGCAACAGCCTTAGCTAGTGTTAAGTCGTCTGATTCGAGTAGCAACGTCTCCCTGATTTTAGCCTGTGTAGTGTGCTCAATCAGTTGATCGCGTATCATCTCGTCTGTCAATGCGCCGAATTTACAATGGCTGGCTAAACCTTTTAGGTTGGAGACGTACTAATGGACGGACTCCCCTGGTAGTTGGTGTCGTTGTCTAAACATAAACCGTCTCAATAAAACACTCTGTGGGGTAGCAAACTGGTCTTTTAAAAGTTTCACTGTCCCTGCATAGTCTGTATTTGTCCCGTTGCCAGTTAACGTCTCCAGTACCCGTTGTCCCTCGACTTCTAAACAGTGCCTCAGCAATGCTGTTTTCCGAACTGCACTCACGTCAGCTAGTCCCGTAGCTTGTAGGTATGTTTCAAAAGACTGATGCCAGCGATTCCGCGGTATTGTAGGCTCACCGGGAAGTGCGAGGAAAGGAGGTGGAGAAGGAAGAGAAAATTCAGCCATCCTCGTCGCCAATTGTTGTGTATAAAAAAGGACGCTGGACGAGAGATTTATGCATGCAACTCTCTTTACTTTTCGGACAAACCGGAACCAAACATTTCAGACCAAAAAAGCTGCAACCTAAACATGCAGCGAGGCGTTACCAAGCGAACACAGATTAATTCGTCCTGAGCGGACATAACAGAGATGCTTACCACCAGATTCAAGGTGGATTTGTCCCGGCTCCCCCCCTGGAGAGACAACCTGGTCCCACACAGCAACCGTGTCGACCACCGTCTGGCCAACTACAAGAGAGCAGCCACACCGATATTCTGGTGTCCCAAGCCCCATGATCCTGGCCAAGGCTGGGAAAAGACTGAAGAGGGTACCCTGGAACCAGTGTGGTCTTGTGGACTTATCTTCCTCACTTTACTCACTGATTTGCTGGAGGAAACAGTCGAGGAGATGGATGGAGATGGTGAAGAAGATGAGGAGCAAGAGGTCGATTATGAAGACCGGCTGTATGATGAATAGACATCATTGCCCTTGACCTTTTGACCTTTGATTAGAATCATTTATTCTATTTCAGTTTATTCTAATGGGGATTTGTTATACCCTATATATACACACATTTGACTATATGAGTGGTTTTCTGTTTTGTTTCAATAAATATAATACCAATATAACGGTTTGAATAGTAACTCCTTATTATGGGAGATGTTCATTTGGACCAACATGTGACAATATTTCAAGTATAGATCATCAACATTTGCTTATTAGACATCATAAAGACTATAAAAATACAAAAGTTAGAAAACATATATCAATAGGGTCCATAGGGGAGGAGTTCCAGTGATCCAATGTCACCGATTTTTTACATTTTTTTGTGTTTATTTGAGTTTTAATGCACCATACATCATCTAATCATGACAATCCTCATATCTATCAATTCCTCATGCAAAGACGAAGAGAAAATGGGGTGGATTGTGTCTGTAGGATGTATTGTTCAGATTCTATGTAGATTTAAAGTTTTCATTTTTCACAGCTGAAAATCAAGCACGGACACAAAAGATGATACAAAAAATCACATATGGGACAATAATTTGCGTGGGGAACATCAAAATTCCTTTACTAGACACCTTAAGGATTACAAAAAACTAGGTTAAAAAAATATACCTTTCGGGTGCAGGTGGACCCCCCCTTCCTACCCTACTATATGGTACGGTCTAAATCCTGACTGGAAATCCTCGCAGATACCATTTCATTCTAAAAAGGAACATAGTTGTGTGGATACTGCCTTTTCTAGTATCTTTGACAGAAAAGGTAGATTCGAGATTGGCCTGTAATTGACTAATACTGTAGGATCAAGTTGTGTTTTTTTAACAAGCGGTTTAATCATAGCCAGCTTTAAAGTTTTAGGTATGTATCCTAATGATAAAGATGAATTAATTATATTAAGAAGAGGATCTATGACCTCTGGAAGCATCTCTTTCAATAGCTTAGTCGGTATAGGGTCTAACATACATGTCGATTTAGATGATTTAACGTTTAGAAAATTCTTCCTCTCCTATAGCAATGAATGAATCGAATTTTTCCTCAGGGAGACTACAATGCACTGTCTGATTGGTGATTTTACTGTAGTAGTAGATATACTGTAGTAGATGGTTGCATAGTTATAATTTTCTCCCTGATATTATCAATCTTGTAAGTAAAGAAGTGCATAAAGTCATTACTGCTGTGCTGTTTGGAAACGTCTGTGTTGCGACTCAGAAGGCGGAGACAGATCCATGTGCAACAATTTATTAATAATGTAAAAGTAGTAGTAAAGGAACTCAAAACAGTAGTAAAGGCAGCAGGCTGAGTCGATGTAAACCAGGCGTGAGTTCGGGGCTGGCAGCAAGCATGCAGGTCAGAGACAGGCAGAAGTTCAGGGCTGGCGGCGAGTATCAGAGTCAGAGACAGACAGAGTTCGAGGCAGGCGGTGAGTATCAGAGTCAGGTCACAGGCAGAGTTTCACAAGGCGGGCTGCACACAATCAGAAGGGTTAGTTCAAGCAAAGGTTCAGTATATCAAAGTAACAGGGGTGTTTTCAAAAGAAGCTCAGACATGTAACACGGGAGTGAGACAATACTTCGCAACGGACGCCGAGATGACAAGCTAGATATAGGCTTGAACTCAGAGTTAATTGCTGACAGGTGGAAGGTAATCAGAGCGCCAATGATGCATACTAGGAGGAGTATGCATCATTAGTATTCAGGGGAAGGCGCTCGAGACTGAGTACTGGGGATCTCACTAGACGCCGTAACAGAGCCTCCCCCCTGGGAGCGACTCCTGGCGCAAGAAAACTGACGGCGGCGGGGTCTGCCACGGGGACGGGGAGCAGGCTTGTCAGGGTGTTCACGATGGATGTCTTGAACTAGAAGGGGATCCAGAATGTCATTTGAGTTCACCCAGGAACGTTCCTCAGGGCCAAAGCCCTCCCAGTCCACAAGATACTGCAAATGCCCCCCACGACGTCTAGAGTCCAGCAGATGGCGCACGTGGTACACTTCTTCGCCCTCTACAAGGATGGGTTGAGAAGCAAGACCTTCAGACTCCACATTCCTGGTTTCAGAGGGAGCAGTGGCCAGTTTCAACAGTGAGACGTGGAACGTGGGAGCGATGCGGAGATGACTGGGAAGAGCAAGGCGGAAGGACACTGGAGTGATTTGACGAATTATCTTGCAGGGACCCATATACTTGGGACTGAGCTTCTTACATGGCAGATTGAGCCGGAGGTCCCGGGTGGAAAGCCACACCCACTGGCCGGGTTGATAGACGGGACCGGAGCGGCGGTGGCGATCAGCCTGCCTCTTACTGCGGTTGACAGCACGTAGAAGGTGAGTGTGAGCCAGGTTCCAAGTTTCCTCACTGCGTTTCAGCCAGTCATCTACAGCAGGTACATTAGACGGCTCGCCGGACCAGGGGAACAAGGGTGGTTGGAAACCCAGAATGCACTTGAAAGGGGTGAGACCCGTGGAGTGTTTGCTAATAGAATTCTGAGCATGTTCAGCCCACATGAGATACCGGCTCCAATCCTCCTGATGAAGGTGACAGTATGACCGCAGGAAACGGATAATCTCCTGATTCAGCCGCTCAGCTTGGCCGTTGGCCTGAGGATGGTACCCAGACGTGAGGCTGACGTTCACTTGTAGCATCCGAAAGAAGGCTGCCCAGACACGAGAGGTAAACTGTGGTCCTCTGTCGGAAACAATATCATCAGGTAGACCATAGAACCGAAAGACCAGATTACAGAGGTGTTCAGCGGTTTGCAAAGCGGTAGGCAGCTTTGGAAGGGGAATCAGTCGACAGGCTTTGGAGAAGCGATCTATTACAGTGAGAATAGTCGTGTGACCATCAGAGGGTGGCAGATCCGTGACGAAGTCAATCGCTATGTGTGACCATGGTCGTTGAGGTACTGGTAAGGGCTGAAGGAGGCCGGCAGGTAAGAGACGTGATGACTTCTGTGTATTGCAGTTTTGGCATTGCTGAATGAATTTCGTCGTGTCTTGGAGTAGCGTGGGCCACCAGTAGCGGTTCTGGAGGAGATGAACGGTGGCAGTGATACCTGGGTGACCGGAGCTGGGCAGAGCATGAATGTGTTTCAACACCTCTTCACGGAGTGCTTCTGGCACGTATATCTTCTCGGGAGGACAATCGGACAGAATGTCCCACTGAATGGGACCAAGGACCAGATCGGGACAGAGAATGTTCTCAGGAGCTTGACTGGAGACCTCAGAGTCGTACTGACGGGACAGGGAGACTGCCTTAGTATTCTTTGACCCAGGGCGGTAGGTTACAGTGAACTGGAAACGCGAGAAGAACAAAGACCACCTGGCCTGGCGTGGGTTCAATCTCTTAGCCGTGCGAAGATACTCAAGGTTCTTGTGATCAGTGTAGACAATAAACGGTTGGGAAGCTCCCTCAAGCCAATGCCCACGCCACTCCTCAAATGCTGACTTCATTGCCAGTAACTCACGGTCTCCAACGTCGTAATTCCGTTCTGCAGAGTTCAACCTCATGGAGTAGAATGCACAGGGGAACAACTTAGCAGGGTTACCTTGACGCTGAGAGAGAACGGCGCCCAAGCCCGTATTGGAGGCGTCTACTTCGACCACGAACGGCAGTTCAGGATTGGGATGATGCAGGATCGGAGCTGTGGTGAAGCAGAGCTTGAGTTGGTTGAAAGCTTGCGTAGCGCTCTCGTTCCAGGGGAGCCGAGTGGTTCCTTTCCGCACCAGAGCTGTCAGAGGTCCTGCCACAGAGCTGAATCCCCGAATTAACCGCCGGTAGAAGTTAGCAAACCCCAGGAAGCGCTGCAGTTCCTTGAGAGTGGTAGGTTGGGGCCAATCCACCACCGCCCTGACTTTGCCCTCATCCATGGCCACGCCCTCGGGGCTGATCACGTAGCCCAGGAAAGAAGTGGAGGTTTGATGGAAGTCACACTTTTCAAACTTGGCGTAAAGCTGGAACTGAATGAGTCTTCGGAGCACGGCTCGTACGTGCTGTACATGGTCCTCGAAGGTATCCGAGTAAACCAGTACATCATCGATGTAGACGACCACACAGCGCTGAAGCATGTCTCGGAATACGTCGTTGATGAAGGACTGGAAAACAGCTGGACTGTTAGAAAGCCCGAAGGGCATAACCAAATATTCGTAGTGGCCAGTGCTTGTAGAGAAAGCCGTCTTCCACTCATCTCCCTCTCGGATACGAACCAGGTTATAGGCTGAGCGTAGGTTCAGTTTGGTGTAGAATTTCGCTGTGCGGAGAAGCTCAAGAGCAGCAGGAACCAGTGGTAGGGGATAACGAAACTTCACTGTGCAGTCATTGAGGGCTCTGTAATCGATGCATGGACGTAACCCGCCATCCTTTTTCTTGACAAAGAAGAAGCCAGCTGACATAGGAGAGGTGGAAGGACGAATGAATCCTTTGGCCAGTTCTTCCTCTATGTATTTCTCCATAGCTTCAGTCTCGGCCTGAGAAAGAGGAAAAATGCGTCCCCTGGACGGTATGGAACCTGGGATGAGATCGATGGCACAGTCGTATTCCCGATGAGGAGGTAACTGGGTAGCTTTGGCTTTACTGAAGGCTTCAGCCAGGTCGCGATATTCAGCAGGCAGACTGGAGAGAGCGGAATTTTCACAGAGCTCTGAGATGCTTCGAACTGGCAGCGGTTTAATGGGACTTAGGCACTTGGAAAAGCAATCTTCACCCCAGCGGATAATTTGACCCGTAGTCCATTGCAGGTGAGGATTATGACTTCTTAGCCAGGGTAGTCCCAGTATGACAGGAGTGTGTGGAGCAGGCAGAATGTAGAAATTAATATTCTCACGGTGCAACAGTCCTGTGCGCATCTGTAGCTCTTGCGTCATGTGAGTAATTCGCCCCGTGCCAAGGGGCCGTCCGTCAACCGCTTCGACTGTGAGAGGAGAAGTGCAGGGGATTAGAGCTATCTTGTGCCGCTTAGCAAAATCTTGTGACATAAAATTTCCAGCCGCCCCAGAATCAATTAATGCAGACGTAGAGAAAGACTGATCATTCTTAGTGAATTCCAGAGGTACAGAGACACAAGAGAGAGGATTCAGACTATCAAGAGTTAAACTCACCGTTGCCTTTTCTTTGCGTGTTGATAGTTGAGGACAATGTAGTCGGAAATGACCAGTTCCTCCACAATACATGCACAGTTTCAAAGTCCTCCGACGTTCATGTTCCTCCTCAGTTAACCGGGAAGTGTTAATTTGTATAGGTTCACCGGCTTCCGTGGCCACGGGACTCGGAGAGTGTAGGGTGGAGACGTTGCGTGAGAGAGTCGAGGATCGGATGCTGGCACGGCGTGAGCGAATGAGATTGTCAATCTGTATGGAGAGATGAATAAACTGGTCCAGATTCCTTCCCTCATCGTGGCAGGCCAGTTCAGCTTGAAGCTCGTGGTTGAGACCCCGTCGATAAACCACCTTAAGAGCGTTATCCATCCAGTCGGTCTGTGCTGCAAGTGTACGAAACTTGAGTGCTGTAACAAATACGACTCGGGGTAAATGTGAATTAGCTCAAGAATATAGGGAATTTTGGAAATATTAATAATTATGACTCATGGTCATAATTCATAAGTCGCATGTACATTTATTTTATCAATTATCGAGATTACCTTGTTCTGTAACTGGTCTGATCATCAGTTATTCGTCCAGCGAATAAATGTAAGATCATCACAGTTAAGAAGGGGTATTTACAAACTCCGAGAAAGTTTATCTTCTGGCCACGAACATCAAACTTTCTGAGTTTATTAATTAAAACTACTGAATGTAGTCTGTAATATCGAGCTTGTAGCTAGATCTTTTGTTTCATTGACTTTATAAAAGCGGGCTTTCAAACACAGAGACAGTTAAAAGGATATATGGATTTTAATAAATGTAACACTAGAGATTATATGAGCTACAAATACACACGTACGTAAAAATACAAACAATAAAACAAACACACATTTAACCAAACAAGAAAATACGTGATCAGAATAAAATGAAATGAAAGAAAGAAAGAAAGAAATAGAGAGAAGGGAAAAGGGGTAACTTAATTCACAGACCTAAGAAATAGACACCAGGAAATCAGCTTTTAGATTGAGAGATACTTGCGAGATGTTGCACTCTTTCAGTGCGATGCTGTAAAAGGGGCGCGCGCGTGCGCGTGTCCGGCTGGTTTGCGTCTAGCTTCGTCTTCTGGGTCGTTTCGCAAGACGATGTAAAGGCTCACTTGAATTTAACGTTACCGAGAAAGTTCAGATCGTTTCCCTTTTGGAGGGGAAAGGCACGTATGAACTTAGTTGCAAAGACCGGCAGCTACGACTCGAACATGGGTTGGTCCGAGGAGAAGGCCAAAGCCTTTCCAGAGGTTCCTGGAGAAGCGTTGCCGGGGAGGAGAGGAGGAGGTCAGAGCGATCGATGAGAGAAGAGGAGAGAGAGGAAACTGAAGGTTTGGACTTTTATCAGTGTCCCATGTACCGCCCCCTTCTTCGTGTAGGACGAATCAGCGGTCGAGATTTTTCTAGCGGGAAGATCCCTTTGTTCGTTTGGAACGGTCTCCTGGCTCGAGTTACAGTGACGATTGACTTAAGTCTTTCAATTCCAGACATATGAAATGTGTGAACAATGTATATTACTGCATTCTGCTATTGGAATTTGGCTCTGTTATATTGAGAGAATTCCATAGACATCAAACACATCACATGAAGGTTGTAGAAATGCGAAGTTACAGGAGATATGCAGAATTACACACATTTAAAGTTTTGATTACCACATGACAAAATCGTAGACACCCCAATATGACATGGTCATAACAAAAGGCACCTCAGAAATATATCAACATTTTGGTAATGTCCTATGTGGGTAAATCAATGGGAAATCTGTGTGTGTGTGTGGTGCGTTTGGGACGTGACTCGCTTGGAATGTCTGTTTTCCTGGGTCGTAAAGTTTTATGGTCTGAGGTAGGGTTAAAACAAGACATGACTGAGGAATTCCTTTCAATGAACATTTAGGATTCAAACCTATACTCTAGCAAACCACACTTCTATTATAAAGTAAAGCTAATCATACATACATATCGGAAGGTATACATTCAAGAGCCATATTTCTATATGAAGTTGCACTCAAAGGGCTTTTGTGTGCGTGTGTGTGTGTGTGTGAAATGTCACGAGGCTGTGAGGTTGGGGGGGAATATCAGCCAAACTGGCGCTGGCAAATTGGTCCTCGTGGGGCAATTATTAACCAGCAAGGACAAAGACGATGTGTTTTGCCATCACATGATCCACTTAATGCGAAAAGCAGATGTCATTATTGCTACAGTGCGTACTCCGAGGCGGGAATCCGTCCCTGAGTGAGCTCCAGCAAGCGGTCCTCCGCTCCTTTTCCCTCCACTGCATGCTCGAAGACGGCTTGAAAGCGCTCCAGGAACTCGTCGTACGAGGCGAAAGCTGATCCATCCGTTCTCCAGACCGCGGTGATCCACTCCAGTGCACGTCTGGTGAGTAATGAACAGATGAATGTAATCTTGTCCATGTCCGTAGTGTGCTGAGCGGTCTGCCGGGCGAGATACAAAGAACATTGAAGTAAAAAGCCTTTGCATTTACCTGGGTCTCCTTCATACTTTTCAGGGAGTGAGAGGCGAGTGCTGAAGCTTGAGGACGAGAGAACAGGTGCATGAGGGGGCGCGGCGTGCGCTGAGGATTCCACCGTGGGCTTTTGCATGCTCTGAACTGCTTTCACTAATTCCTCCGTCACAGCAGTTAGACGAGACAGCTGATGATGGTGAGTAGCGAGTTGTGAGGCTTGTGCGGTGAAAGCGGCTGTCAAGACAGACATCGTTGCTGGATCTTCGTTTGGCGAAGTATTCTGTTGCGACTCAGAAGGCGGAGACAGATCCATGTGCAACAATTTATTAATAATGTAAAAGTAGTAGTAAAGGAACTCAAAACAGTAGTAAAGGCAGCAGGCTGAGTCGATGTAAACCAGGCGTGAGTTCGGGGCTGGCAGCAAGCATGCAGGTCAGAGACAGGCAGAAGTTCAGGTCTGGCGGCAAGTATCAGAGTCAGAGACAGACAGAGTTCGAGGCAGGCGGCGAGTATCAGAGTCAGGTCACAGGCAGAATTTCACAAGGCGGGCTGCACACAATCAGAAGGGTTAGTTCAAGCAAAGGTTCAGTATATCAAAGTAACAGGGGTGTTTTCAAAAGAAGCTCAGACATGTAACCAGGGAGTGAGACAATACTTCGCAACGGACGCCGAGATGACAAGCTAGATATAGGCTTGAACTCAGTTAATTGCTGACAGGTGGAAGGTAATCAGAGCGCCAATGATGCATACTAGGAGGAGTATGTATCATTAGTATTCAGGGGAAGGCGCTCGAGACTGAGTACTGGGGATCTCACTAGACGCCATAACAGTCTGGGGTTTATTAGGGGCCAAGCACCGAAGGTGCGGAGGCACCTATTGTTTTCGTTGCCGTTCTTATTAGGGGCCAAGCACCGAAGGTGCGGAGGCACCTATTGTTTTTGTTCTGGTTCTTATTAGGGGCCAAGCACCGAAGGTGCGGAGGCACCTATTGTTTTTGTTCCGGTTCTTATTATTAGGGGCCAAGCACCGAAGGTGCGGAGGCACCTATTGTTTTTGTTCCGGTTCTTATTATTATTAGGGGCCAAGCACCGAAGGTGCGGAGGCACCTATTGTATCCGTTCGGTTTCTTATTAGGGGCCAAGCACCGAAGGTGCGGAGGCACCTATTGTTTTTGTTCCGGTTCTTATTATTATTATTAGGGGCCAAGCACCGAAGGTGCGGAGGCACCTATTGTTTTTGTTCCGGTTCTTATTATTATTATTAGGGGCCAAGCACCGAAGGTGCGGAGGCACCTATTGTTTTTGTTCCGGTTCTTATTATTAGGGGTTCAAGCACGAAGTGCTGAAACCCTATTGTAATTGTGCTGATTTTTATTAGGGGTTCAAGCACGAAGTGCTGAAACCCTATTGTAATTGTACTGATTTTTATTATTAGGGGTTTAAGCACGAAGTGCTGAAACCCTATTGTAATTGTGCTGATTTTTAGGGGTTCAAGCACGAAGTGCTGAAACCCTATTGTAATTGTACTGATTTTTATTATTAGGGGTTCAAGCACGAAGTGCTGAAACCCTATTGTAATTGTGCTGATTTTTATTATTAGGGGTTCAAGCACGAAGTGCTGAAACCCTATTGTAATTGTACTGATTTTTAGGGGTTCAAGCACGAAGTGCTGAAACCCTATTGTAATTGTACTGATTTTTATTAGGGGTTCAAGCACGAAGTGCTGAAACCCTATTGTAATTGTAAGGATTTTTATTAGGGGTTCAAGCACGAAGTGCTGAAACCCTATTGTAATTGTACTGATTTTTAGGGGTTCAAGCACGAAGTGCTGAAACCCTATTGTAATTGTACTGATTTTTATTAGGGGTTCAAGCACGAAGTGGTGAAACCCTATTGTAATTGTAAGGATTTTTATTAGGGGTTCAAGCACGAAGTGCTGAAACCCTATTGTAATTGTACTGATTTTTAGGGGTTCAAGCACGAAGTGCTGAAACCCTATTGTAATTGTAAGGATTTTTATTAGGGGTTCAAGCACGAAGTGCTGAAACCCTATTGTAATTGTAAGGATTTTTAGGGGTTCAAGCACGAAGTGCTGAAACCCTATTGTAATTGTACTGATTTTTATTATTAGGGGTTCAAGCACGAAGTGCTGAAACCCTATTGTAATTGTACTGATTTTTATTAGGGGTTCAAGCACGAAGTGCTGAAACCCTATTGTAATTGTACTGATTTTTATTATTAGGGGTTCAAGCACGAAGTGCTGAACACCTTTTGTAATTGTACTGATTTTTATTAGGGGTTCAAGCATGAAATGCTGAAACCCTATTGTAATTGTACTGATTTTTATTAGGGGTTCAAGCACGAAGTGCTGAAACCCTATTGTAATTGTACTGATTTTTATTATTATTATTATTAGGGGTTCAAGCATGAAATGCTGAAACCCTATTGTAATTGTAAGGATTCGTAAAACGCATCGTGCAGGACGAACCGTAAGGCCTAGAGACTTGAAACCTGGCCAGATGGTAGGCCTCAATTTGGGGACAACCTATCAGAGTATGACCCCGATTGGCCCATAGGTGGCACTACAGCGACCAAAAGTTCAAAATCGCTCATAACTCTTAGACCGTTTGTCCCGGGATCAAGTGTCTTATATCGTTGGAATCCTTGGCTCGAGGCGGACAAAATGGCCATCTCCGATTTGGATGTAGGCAGGGAACGTTTTCTGCTATGTCGAATTTTGTCCAAAACCTACTTTTGCGAACTAGTCCCTGGTTTTTCGCCTGATCGGAACCAAACCAGTCTAGGACAATTCTCTGGACTGTCTAGATCAAAAATTATCGAAAAAAAGTTGAACTTTTGCATTTGGGTGGCTGTAACAGGGTCATTTAGAAAAGGGGCGTGGCAAAATACACTAAAAAGCCTATACATCCCAAATGAAAACTCAGAACTTCACCAAAATTGATGAGCGTATGTGTCAGAACATGGTGAGGAAGCATGCAGAGTTTCATGGAGATCGGACCATAGGTGGCGCTATAACTGGCAAAAAGCCTTCATTCTTATTAGGGGTTCAAGCATGAAATGCTGAAACCCTATTGTAATTGTAAGGATTCGTAAAACGCATCGTGCAGGACAAACCGTAAGGCCTAGAGACTTGAAACCTGGCCAGATGGTAGGCCTCAATTTGGGGACAAACTATCAGAGTATGACCCCGATTGGCCCATAGGTGGCGCTATAGCAACCAAAAGCGCGAAACTGCTCATAACTCCTAGACCGTATGTCGTAGACTCAAGAGTCTTATATCACTGGATAGCTGGAAACCTGAAGGTCAAAACGTATATCTCCGATTTCATTTCCTGTATGTAAATTGTCTGCCATTTTGAATTAGGTCAAAAACCTACTTTTGCGAACTAGTCCTAGGTTTTTTGTCCAATCGGATCCAAACCAGTGCAGAAATGTTCTCTGGAGTCTGAATATCAATAATTATCGAAAAAAAGTCAAAATTTCGATTCCTGATCGCCAGGGGGTGATAAATTAATGTTGTGGGAGGAGCCTATTTTACTAAAATGGCTATAACTCGAGAAGGAAATGAGATATCTTCACCAAACTTGGTGCACTTGTGTATGAGTTCAATCTGGGGTCACAGTAAAAAAAATCTCGACGATTTATCACTAGGTGGCACTATAACATGAAAAAAACATGAAAAGGGCTATGACCACGTGACCGTTAGTCCGATTGACTTGAAAATTGGTATGCAGTGTCTTGGTCCAAGTCGCCATGTATGTCTATGAGGACATTGATGTATCTTGAAAAACATGGCTGCCATCGACCAATGAAATTTGAGCACCTATTAGACAAGGTTAACGGAGGCCGATCGGAACGAAACTCGATGGGCATGTTCGACTCATGGCCCTAGAGGTCTGTAAGAATTTTGAAAGAAATCGGCCACTAGTTGGCGCTAACGAGTTTTATGGTTCTGTAATCACGTGGTGTTACACTTATTGTCACAAAATGCATATCATTTGATAGAACTGCTTATGCTGAACAACTTTGCCTCAAGAACCATTGCTGTCAATCAAACCGTTCATTAAATATTCGCAATTATGTTAAAAACCTACTTTTGCGAACTAGTCCTACGTTTTTCGTCCGATCGGAACCAAACGAGTCTAGGACAATTCTCTGGACTCTCTAGATCAATAATTATCAAAAAAAGTGGAACTTTTGGATTTTGTGCATGGGTAAATTGGGTCATAAAGATAATGGGCGTGGCAAAATGCACTCAAAAGCCTATAAATCCTAGACGAAAATTCAGAACTTCACGAAAATTGGTGAGCATATGTGCCATAACATTCTAAACAAGCATGAAAAATTTCATGTAGATCGGACCATAGGTGGCGCTATAACTGTTAAAAAGCTTTGAAAACCATATATTTCCTATGGTAAATTGCCTGTATTGGCTGTAAATGGACTTTTCAATCTATTATATCAGTGGTTAAAAGCTTTCTAAATACATCTTAATGTCTTAAATGCTTAAATGCCTTAAAGGCCTTAACTGCTTGAACCCCGATAAATGCTGCTTGCAGCTTTAATTATTAGGGGTTCAAGCACGAAGTGCTGAAACCCTATTGTAATTGTACTGATTTTTAGGGGTTCAAGCACGAAGTGCTGAAACCCTATTGTAATTGTTCTGGTTTTTATTAGGGGTTCAAGCACGAAGTGCTGAAACCCTATTGTAATTGCTCTGATTTTTAGGGGTTCAAGCACGAAGTGCTGAAACCCTATTGTAATTGTACTGATTTTTATTATTAGGGGTTCAAGCACGAAGTGCTGAAACCCTATTGTAATTGCCCTGATTTTTATTAGGGGTTCAAGCACGAAGTGCTGAAACCCTATTGTAATTGTGCTGATTTTTATTAGGGGTTCAAGCACGAAGTGCTGAAACCCTATTGTAATTGCCCTGATTTTTAGGGGTTCAAGCACGAAGTGCTGAAACCCTATTGTAATTGCCCTGATTTTTATTAGGGGTTCAAGCACGAAGTGCTGAAACCCTATTGTAATTGTACTGATTTTTAGGGGTTCAAGCACGAAGTGCTGAAACCCTATTGTAATTGTACTGATTTTTAGGGGTTCAAGCACGAAGTGCTGAAACCCTATTGTATTTGTAAGGATTTTTAGGGGTTCAAGCACGAAGTGCTGAAACCCTATTGTAATTGTACTGATTTTTATTATTATTATTATTAGGGGTTCAAGCACGAAGTGCTGAAACCCTATTGTAATCGTCCTGATTTTTATTATTATTATTTTTCCGCCATAAAACGCATCGTGCAGCCCAAACCGTAAGACCTAGAGACTTGAAACTTTGCCAGATGGTAGTACTATTGCTCGCTACTCAGATACACGGACTCAGCCCAATCGGCCCATAGGTGGCGCTATAGCAATCAAAAGCGCAAAACTGCTCAGAACTCCCAGACCGTAAGGCGTAGCTTCAAGTGTCTTATATCATTGAAATCCAGAGCTCCTGAAGAAAAAAACGTATATCTCCGATTTCATTTCCGCCATGATAGATTTTTCGCCATTTTGAATTTTGTCAAAAACCTACTTTTGCGAACTAGTCCCTGGTTTTTCGCCCGATCGGAACCAAACCAGTGCGGAATTGTTCTCTGGAGTCTGAAGATCAATAATTATCGAAAAAAAGTTGAAATTTCGATTAATGGTCGCTAGGGGGTGCAAAATTAACGTTGTGGGAGGAGCCTATTTTACTAAAATGGCTATAACTCAAGAAGTAATTAAGTAAACTTCACCAAACTTGGAACACATGTGTAAGAGGTCAATCTGAGGTCACAGTAAAAAAATGCGTCGATTGGCCACATGGTGGCGCTATAAAACAAATAAAAACATATAGACAACTGACCGTTTTTCCGAATGACTTGAAATTTGGTATGCAGTGTCTTGGCCCAAGGGGCCATGTATGTCTAAAAGGATATTGGCGTATCTCGAAAAACATGGCTGCCATTGGCCAATGAGGTTTGAGCATCGTTAACGAAGTCCGATCGGAGCGAAACTCGATGGGCATGTTCGGCTCAAGCCCCTAGAGGTCTGTAAGAATTTTGAAAGAAATCGGCCACTAGTTGGCGCTAACGAGTTTTAAGGCTCTGTAATCACGTGGTGTTACACTTATCATCACAAAATGCATATCATTTGATAGATCTGCTCATGCTGAACAACTTTGCCTCAAGAACCATCACTGTCAATCAAACTGTTCATTAAATATTCATGAATATGTTAAAAACCTACTTTTGCGAACTAGTCCCTGGTTTTTCGCCCGATCAGAACCAGACCAGTCTAGGACAATTCTCTGGACTCTCTAGATCAATAATTATCGAAAAAAAGTTGAACTTTTGCATTTTTCGCATGGGTATAATTGGGTCATAAAGAAAATGGGCGTGGCAAAATGCACTCAAAAGCCTATAAATCCTAAACGAAAACTCAGAACTTCACGAAAATTGGTGAGCATATGTGCCACAACATCATTAACAAGCATGCAAAATATCATGGAGATCGGACTATAGGTGGCGCTATAACTGTTAAAAAGCTTGCCTGTATTGGCTGTAAATGGACTTTTCCATCTATTTCAGTGGTTAAAAGCTTTCTAAACAAATCTTAATGTCTTAAATGCTTATGTGCTTAAAGGCCTTAAATGCTTGAACCCCGATAAATGCTGCTTGCAGCTTTAATTAGGGGTTCAAGCACGAAGTGCTGAAACCCTATTGTAATTGTACTGATTTTTATTATTATTATTTTTCTTCTGCCGTAAAACGCATCGTGCAGCCCAAACCGTAAGTGCTAGAGACTTGAAACTTTGCCAGATGGTAGTACAAAAATCGAGGAGAGGTTATCAAAATATGACCCCGATTGGCCCATAGGTGGCGCTACAGTACAAAAAACAAAAAAAAATCATATTTTTGCTTAAATCTCATTAACCGTTTGTCACAGACTCAAGTGTCTTATATCATTGGAATCCTTGGGTCAAGCCGAACAAAAAAGGCCTCAAGGATTTCATTTCCGGTATGCAAATTTTCCGCCATTTTGAATTATGTCCAAAACCTACTTTTGCGAACTAGTCCCTGGTTTTGTGTCCGATTGGAACCAAACCAGTGCAGAAATGTTCTCTGGAGTCAGAATATCAATAATTATCGAAAAAAAGTTGAAATTTCGATTGACGGTCGCTAAGGGGCGCCAAAATGTTTAAAGAAGGCGGAGCCTATTTTACTAAAATGGCTATAACTCCAGAAGTAAATGAGGTATCTTCACCAAACTCGGTACACCTGTGTAAGAGGTCAATCTGAGGTCATAGTAAAAAGATTGCGGCGATTGGCCACATGGTGGCGCTATAACATTAAAAAAACATAAATCAGGCTGTAACCACCTGACCGTTAGTCCGATTGACTTGAAAATTGGTATGCAGTGTCTTGGTCCAAGCTGTCATGTATATCTATGAGGACATTGGTGTATCTCAAAAAACATGGCCGCCATCGGCCAATGAAGTTTGAGCACCTATTAGACAAGGTTAATGGAGGCCGATCGGAACAAAACTCGGTGGGCATGTTCGACTCATGGCCCTAGAGGTCTGTAAGAATTTTGAAAGAAATCGGCCACTAGTTGGCGCTAACGAGTTTTATGGCTCTGTAATCACGTGGTGTTACACTTATCATCACAAAATGCATATCATTTGATAGACCTGCTCATGCTGAACAACTTTGCCTCTAGAACCATTGCTGTCAATCAAACAGTTTATTAATTATTCACGAATATGTTAAAAACCTACTTTTGCGAACTAGTCCCTGGTTTTTCGCCCGATCGGAACCAGACCAGTCTAGGACAATTCTCTGGACTCTCTAGATCAATAATTATCAAAAAAAAGTTAAAATTTTGCTTTTGGTTGGCTATAAGAGGATCATTTATAAAATAGGCGTGTCCAAATACACTCAAACGTCTATAAAGCCTAAATAAAAACTCAGAACTTCACAAAAATTGATGGGCATATGTGAAATAACATGCTAAAGAAGCATGGAAATTTTTATGGAGATCGGACCATAGGTGGCGCTATAACTGTTAAAAAGCTTTGAAAACCATATATTTCCTATGGTAAATTTCCTGTATTGGCTGTAAATGGACTTTTCCATCTATTTTTTCAGTGGTTAAAAGCTTTCTAAATAAATCTTAATGTCTTAAATGCTTATGTGCTTAAAGGCCTTAAATGCTTGAACCCCGATAAATGCTGCTTGCAGCTTTAATTATTATTATTATTATTATTATTCTGCCGTAAAACGCATCGTGCAGCCCAAACTGTAAGAGCTGGAACCTTGAAACTTGGCCAAATGGTAGTCCTCAATTTGGGGAGAACCTATCAAAATATGACCCAGATTGGCCCATAGGTGGCGCTACAATGACCACATTTACTAAATTGCTCACAACTCCTAGACAGTTTGTCCTAGATTGTCCATTTTAGCATCACTGTGATCCCTGGATCCAGACGGACAAAATGGCTATCTCCAAATCCCGATTCGGGCCAAAAAAAATTGTTATGGCCAATTTTGTCCAAAACCTACTTTTGCGAACTAGTCCTAGGTTTTTGGCCCAATCGGAACCAGACCAGTCTAGCACAGTTCTCTGGACTCTCTAGATCAATAATTATTGAAAAAAAGTTGAACTTTTGCATTTGCCTGGCTGTAACAGGGTCATTTAGGAAAGGGGAGGGACAAAAAAACACTCAAAAGCCTATACAACCTAAGGGAAAACCCCAAACTTCACAAAAATCGATGAGCAGATGTGTCATAGCATGGTGAAGAAGCATGCCAAGTTTCGTGAAGATCGGACAAGAGGTGGCGCTATAACTGTCCAAAACGTCTCTTCTTATTAGGGGTTCAAGCACGAAGTGCTGAAACCCTATTGTAATTGTGCTGATTTTTAGGGGTTCAAGCACGAAGTGCTGAAACCCTATTGTAATCGTCCTGATTTTTAGGGGTTCAAGCACGAAGTGCTGAAACCCTATTGTAATTGTACTGATTTTTATTATTAGGGGTTCAAGCACGAAGTGCTGAAACCCTATTGTAATTGTACTGATTTTTAGGGGTTCAAGCACGAAGTGCTGAAACCCTATTGTAATTGTACTGATTTTTATTATTATTATTAGGGGTTCAAGCACGAAGTGCTGAAACCCTATTGTAATTGCCCTGATTTTTATTATTATTATTATTCTTCCCTAAAACGCATCGTGCAGCCAAAACCGTAAGGCCTAGAGACGTGATACTTGGTCAAATGGTAGTAGTATTGCTCGCTACTCAGATACACGGACTTAGCCAAATCGGCCCATAGGTGGCGCTACAGCGACCAAAAGCGCGAAACTGCTCAGAACTCCTAGACCGTATGTCGTAGACTCAAGTGTCTTATATCATTGGAAAGCTGGATGCCTGACGAACAAAACGTATATCTCCGATTTCACTTCCGCCATGATAGATTTTCCGCCATTTTGAATTTTGCCAAAAACCTACTTTTGCGAACTAGTCCTAGGTTTTTCGCCCGATCTGAACCAAACCAGTACAGAAATGTTCTCTGGAGTCTGAATATCAATAATTATCGAAAAAAAGTTGAAATTTCGATTCACGCACGCTAAGGGGCGCCAAAACGTACGTTGTGGGAGGGGCCTATTTTACTAAAATGGCTATAACTCCAGAAGTAAATGAGGTATCTTCACCAAACTCGGTACACATGTGTAAGAGGTCAATCTGAGGTCACAGTAAAAAAATCGCGGCGATTGGCCACATGGTGGCGCTATAACATGAAAAAAACATAAAACAGGCTTTAACCACCTGACCGTTAGTCCGATTGACTTGAAAATTGGTATGCAGTGTCTTGGCCCAAGGTGTCATGTATGTCTATGAGGACATTGGTGTATCTCAAAAAACATGGCCGCCATCGGCCAATGAAGTTTGAGCACCTATTAGACAAGGTTAACGGAGGCCGATCGGAACGAAACTCGATGGGCATGTTCAACTCATAGCCCTAGAGGTCTGTAAGAATTTTGAAAGAAATCGGCCACTAGTTGGCGCTAACGAGTTTTACGGCTCTGTAATCACGTGGTGTTACACTTATTGTCACAAAATGCATATCATTTGATAGATCTGCTCATGCTGAACAACATTGCCTCAAGAACCATTGCTGTCAATCAAATCGTTCATTAATTATTCGCGAATATGTTAAAAACCTACTTTTGCGAACTAGTCCCTGGTTTTTCGCCCGATCGGAAACAGACCAGTCTAGGACAATTCTCTGGACTCTCCTGATCAATAATTATCGAAAAAAAGTTGAACTTTTGAATTTTTCGTATGGCTATAATTGGGTCATAAAGAAAATGGGCGTGGCAAAATGCACTCAAAAGCTTATAAATCCTAAACGAAAACTCAGAACTTCACGAAAATTGGTGAGCATATGTGCCATAATATTCTAAACAAGCATGCCAAATTTCATGTTGATCGGACCATAGGTGGCGCTATAACTGTTAAAAAGGTTTGAAAACCATATATTTCCTATGGTAAATTGCCTGTATTGGCTGTAAATGGACTTTTCCATCTATTATTTCAGTGGTTAAAAGCTTTCTAAATAAAACTTAATGTCTTAAATGCTTATGTGCTTAAAGGCCTTAAATGCTTGAACCCCGATAAATGCTGCTTGCAGCTTTAATTATTATTATTATTATTATTATTATTATTATTATTATTATTCTGCCGTAAAACGCATCGTGCAGCCCAAACCGTAAGGGCTAGAGCTTTGAAACTTTGCCAGATGGTAGTACAAAAATCGAGGAGAGGTTCAGAGATTATGACCCCGATTGGCCCATAGGTGGCGCTATAGCGACCAAAAGCGCGAAACTGCTCATAACTCCTAGACCGTATGTCGCAGCCTCAAGTGTCTTATATCATTGGAAAGCTGGACGCCTGACGAACAAAACGTATATCTCCGATTTTATTTCCGTCATGATAGATTTTCCGCCATTTTGAATTTTGTCGAAAATCTACTTTTGCGAACTAGTCCCTGGTTTTTCGCCCGATCGGAACCAAACCAGTGCAGAATTGTTCTCTGGAGTCTGAAGATCAATAATTATCGAAAAAAAGTTGAAATTTCGATTCACAGTCGCTAGGGGGTGCAAAATTAACGTTGTGGGAGGAGCCTATTTTACTAAAATGGCTATAACTCCAGAAGTAATTCAGTAAACTTCACCAAACTTGGTATACATGTGTAGGAGGTCAGTCTGAGGTCACAGTAAAAAAATCGCGGCGATCGGCCACATGGTGGCGCTATAACATGACAAAAACATAAAACAGGCTATAACCACCTGACCGTTAGTCCGATTGACTTGAAAATTGGTATGCAGTGTCTTGGTCCAAGGTGCCATGTATGTCTATGAGGACATTGGTGTATCTCAAAAAACATGGCCGCCATTGGCCAATAAATTTGAGCACCTATTAGACAAGGTTAACAGAGGCCGATCGGAACGAAACTCGATGGGCATGTTCGACTCATGGCCCTGGAGGTCTGTAAGAATTTTAAAAGAAATCGGCCACTAGTTGGCGCTAACGAGTTTTATAGCTCTGTAATCACGTGGTGTTACACATATCATCACAATATGCATATCATTTGATAGATCTGCTCATGCTGAACAACTTTGCCTCAAGAACCATTGCTGTCAATCAAACCGTTCATTAAATATTTGTGAATATGTTAAAAACCTGCTTTTGCGAACTAGTCCTAGGTTTTTCGCCCGATCGGAACCAAACCAGTCTAGGACAATTCTCTGGACTCTCTAGATCAATAATTATCAAAAAAAAGTTGAACTTTTGCATTTGGATTGCTATAATAGGTTCACTTCAAAATGTGGCCTTTACCAATTGTCCCTGAAAGCCTATATCTCTTTAAAGAATGTTCAAACCTTCTTAAAAACAAGTCAGAACATGTGAAATATCACTCTGAACATGCATGAAAATTTTCAGACAGATCTGACAAAATTTGCCTCTATAACAGTTAAAAAGGTGAAAATGATATGAATATAATGGCATATTAAGCCAATAAGTGGTTTTTTACTGCCCCCTGCTGTTTAAAATAGTCATGTTGTCATATTGTTCTATAATTCATATTTAGACTTTATAAAATCACTATTTTAACATTTACAATTACATTTAGTCAAAATCCATCTGTTAAAGTATTAGTATTGACAGTTTGATCACATTATATATTTCAAATGTCTGTATCTACAACATAATGTGTGTGTGTAGTCTTAGGTTTCTGAATAAATTCTGAATCATCTGATTAATAGCTTACAAAGACTTTGTGAAATGTTTATAGACCATTGAAATATATTTTCATAATGACATATCCCAATAGCATTGAAAAAACAACAACATTTGTCTTTGTGTGTGTGTGTGTGTGTGTGTGTGTGTGTGTGTGTGTGTGTGTGTGTGTGTGTGTAAACATGCATTATGGAGTTAAAATGGAAAAACTGGTTTGATTTAGTACAGAAAAATGGTGAAAATCATGAAGTTTAAAGTCAAAGTGAGCCAATAAGTGGTCTTCTACTGCCCTCTGCTGGCCATTCTACGTATTAATGAAGTCTACTCACATATGCTTTGGCATTCATTATACACTAAAAATCACTTATATAACAATAAGACACTAAAAAATAACGTATATAACAATTACTATTGTAGCACAATCATATTTTGTCAGAGTTTATCACTCATAAATCATATTTTGTCAGAGTATACAATCACAGTAAACAATGGTAAATCCTACTAGAATGTAGTATATCATGGTAAATCATGCTAGAATATGGCAAATCAGGCTAGAATCATAGTAAATAATACTAGAATGTGGTAAATTGTTGTGGGAGGAGCCTATTTTACTAAAATGGCTATAACTCAAGAAGTAAATGAGATATTTTCACCAAACTCAGTACACATGTGTATGGTTTCAATTTGAGGTCACAGTAAACATTTTTATGGAGATCGGACCATAGGTAGCGCTATAACTGTTAAAAAGCTTTAAAACCATATATATCCCATGGTAAACTGCCTGTATTGGCTGTAAATGGTCTTCTCCATCTATTATGTCCGTGGTTACATGCTTGCTAAATAAATCTTAATAACTTTTGATGCTTTTGTGCTTAAATGCCTAAAAGGCTTTAACTGCTTGAACCCCGATAAATGCTGCTTGCAGCTTTAATTATTATTATTATTATTATTATTATTATTTTCCCCTAAAACGCATTGTGCAGACCAAACCGTAAGAGCTGGAACCTTGAAACTTGGCCAAATGGTAGTCCTCAATTTGGGGAGAACCTATAAAAGTATGACCCCGATTGGCCCATAGGTGGCGCTATAGCAACCAAAAGCGCAAAACTGCTCATAACTACTAGACCGTATGACGTAGACTCAAGTGTCTTATATCATTGGAAAGCTGGACGCCTGACGAACAAAACGTATATCTCCGATTTCATTTCCGCCATGATAGATTTTCCGCCATTTTGAATTTTGTCAAAAACATACTTTTGCGAACTAGTCCTAGGTTTTTCGCCCGATCGGAACCAAACCAGTGCAGAAATGTTCTCTAGAGTCTGAATATCAAAAACTATCGAAAAAAAGTTGAAATTTCGATTCACGGACGCTAAGGGCCGCCAAAACGTACGTTGTGGGCGGGGCCTATTTTACTAAAATGGCTATAACTCCAGAAGTAAATGAGGTATCTTCACCAAACTTGGTACACATGTGTAAGAGGTCAATCTGAGGTCACAGTAAAAAAATCGCGACGATTGGCCTCATGGTGGCGCTATAACATGAAAAAAACATAAAACAGGCTATAACCACCTGACCGTTAGTCCGATTGACTTGAAAATTGGCATGCAGTGTCTTGGTCCAAGGTGCCATGTATGTGTATGAGGACATTGGCGTATCTCAAAAAACATGGCCGCCATCGGCCAATGAAGTTTGAGCACCTATTAGACAAGGTTAACGGAGACCGATCGGAACGAAACTCGATGGGCATGTTCGACTCAAGGCCCTAGAGGTCTGTAAGAATTTTGAAAGAAATCGGCCACTAGTTGGCGCTAACGAGTTTTACGGCTCTGTAATCACGTGGTGTTACAAATATCCACACAATATGCATATCATTTGATAGATCTCCTCATCCTGAACAACTTTGCCTCAAGGACCATTGCTGTCAATCAAACCGTTCATTAAATATTTGCAAACATGTTAAAAACCTACTTTTGCGAACTAGTCCTAGGTTTTTCGCACGATTGGAACCAGACCAGTCTAGGACAATTCTCTGGACGCTCTAGATCAAAAACTATCAAAAAAAAGTTGAACTTTTGCATTTGGATGGCTGTAATAGGGTCATTTATAAAATGGGCGTAGCAAAATACACTAAAAAGCCTATAAATCCTAAATGAAAACTCAGAACTTCACAAAAATTGGTGAGCATATGTGACATAACATCATTAACAAGCATGCCAAATTTTATGGAGATCGGACTATAGGTGGCGCTATAACTGTTAAAAAGCTTTAAAACCATATATTTCCTATGGTACATTGCCTGTATTGGCTGTAAATGGTCTTTTCCATCTATTATGTCAGTGGTTACATGCTTGCTAAATAAAACCTGATAACTTTTGATGTTTTTGTGCTTAAAAACCCTTAAAGGCCTTAATAGCTTGAACCCCGATAAATGCTGCTTGCAGCTTTAATTAGGGGTTCAAGCACGAAGTGCTGAAACCCTATTGTAATTGTACTGATTTTTATTAGGGGTTCAAGCACGAAGTGCTGAAACCCTATTGTAATTGTGCTGATTTTTATTATTATTATTATTATTATTATTATTCCGCCGTAAAACGCATCGTGCAGCCCAAACCGTAAGAGCTGGAACTTTGAAACTTTGACAGATGGTAGTACAAAAATCGAGGAAAGGTTCAGAGATTATGACCCCGATTGGCCCATAGGTGGCGCTATAACAACCAAAAGCGCGAAACTGCTCATAACTCCTAGACCGTATGTCGTAGACTCAAGTGTCTTATATCATTGGAAAGCTGGACGCCTGACGAACAAAATGTATATCTCCGATTTCATTTCCGCCATGATAGATTTTCCGCCATTTTGAATTTTGTCAAAAATCTACTTTTGCGAACTAGTCCCTGGTTTTTTGCCCGATTGGAACCAAACTAGTGCAGAAATGTTCTCTGGAGACTGAATATCAATAATTATCGAAAAAAAGTGGAAATTTCGATTCACGGTCGCTAAGGGGCGCCAAAACGTACGTTGTGGGAGGGGCCTATTTTACTAAAATGGCTATAACTCCCGATGTAAATGAGGTATCTTCACCAAACTTGGTACACATGTGTATGAGCTTACTCTGGGGTCACAGTAAAAAAATCGCGACGATTGGCCTCATGGTGGCGCTATAAAATGAAAAAAACATAAAACAGGCTATAACCACCTGACCGTTAGTCCGATTGACTTGAAAATTGGTATGCAGTGTCTTGGTCCAAGGTGCCATGTATGTGTATGAGGACATTGGCGTATCTCAAAAAACATGGCCGCCATCGGCCAACGAAGTTTGAGCACCTATTAGACAAGGTTAACGGAGGCCGATCGGAACGAAACTCAATGCGCATGTTCGGCTCATGGCCCTAAAGGTCTGTA
Source organism: Abramis brama (assembly GCF_963993115.1). Lineage (NCBI taxonomy): Eukaryota > Metazoa > Chordata > Actinopteri > Cypriniformes > Leuciscidae > Abramis > Abramis brama. Next base: position 26,630,452 of record NC_139973.1, read on the forward strand.
AGAATTTTGAAAGAAATCGGCCACTAGTTGGCGCTAACGAGTTTTACGGCTCTGTAATCACGTGGTGTTACAAATATCCACACAATATGCATATCATTTGATAGATCTCCTCATCCTGAACAACTTTGCCTCAAGAACCATTGCTGTCAATCAAACTGTTCATTAATTATTCATTAATATGTTAAAAACCTACTTTTGCGAACTAGTCCTAGGTTTTTTGCCCGATCGGAACCAGACCAGTCTAGGACAATTCTCTGGACTCTCTAGATCAATAATTATCAAAAAAAAGTTGAACTTTTGCATTTGGATGGCTGTAATAGGGTAATTTATAAAATGGGCGTGTCAAAATACATTAAAAAGCCTATAAATCCTAAATAAAAACTCAGAACTTCACAAAAATTGGTCAGCATATGTGACATAACATCATTAACAAGCATGAAAAATTCTATGGAGATCGGACGATAGGTGGCGCTATAACTGTTAAAAAGCTTTAAAATCATATATTTCCTATGGTAAACTGCCTGTATTGGCTGTAAATGGTCTTTTCCATCTCTGATCATATAATTTTCATATCATAATGTTCAAAACTAGTGCAATACAATTCTCTGGACTCACTAGATCAATAATTGTCAGAAAAAGTTGAACTACTTCATTTGGATAGCTATAATAGGTTCACTTCAAAATCTGGCCTTTACCAAGTGTCCCCGAAAGCCTATATCTCTTTAATCAATGCTCAGACCTTCTTAAAAACAAGTCAGAACGTGTGAAATATCACCCTGAACAAGCATGAAAATTTTCAGACAGATCGGACAAAATTTGCCTCTATAACAGTTAAAAAGGTGAAAATGATATGAATTAATGGCATGTTAAGCCAATAAGTGGTATTTTACTGCCCCCTGCTGTTTAAAATAGTCATTTTCTCATATTGGTATTGGTATCAGCCATGGTAAATCATGATAAATGATGGTGTGTGTGTGTGTGTGTGTGTGTGTGTGTGTGTGTGTGTGTGTGTGGTACAAATATAACAAAGGTTTTATTTTCCAACATGAAAACAAACATAACAGAGTGCTAGTGCACAAACAATAACCGACAATGATAATGGATGAGAGGGGAACTTAAATACACAGATCAAGACAAGGACAACAGGTGACGGTTATGATGATGAGGAGCAGGTGATGATGAGGAGGGTGATGAGGAGCAGGTGCAGGTGATGACGACAGATGGTGAATGTGATGAAGACAGAAGGTGAATGTGATGAAGGTGAATGTGACACCAATATCACTGAAACATTTGTGTGTGTGTGTGTGTGTGTGTGTGGCATTATTGTGTGTAGCATATGTAGCAAGTATGCATTATTGAGTTAACATGGAAACACTGGTTTGCTTTAGTGCAGAAAACTGGTCAAAATCATGAGGTTTAAAGTGAAAGTGAGCCAATAAGTGGTCTTCTAGTGCCCTCTGCTGGCCATTCTACTTATTAATAAAATATTTCCACATGTGCTTGCATTTATACTTGAATACACACTAAAAATATATAGCAATAACTATTATAACACAATCATATTTTGTCAGTGTTAATCACTTTATTTGCACTGACACTTCAAATAATTGCTAGTAATGTGATAAATCAGGCTAGAAACATGGTAAATCAAAGTAAATAATACTAGATTGTCGTTTATCTCCTGGTAAATAATACTAGAACGTGGTATATCATGGTAAATCATGGTTAACTATGCTGTGTGTGTGTGTGTGTGTGTGTGTGTGTGTGTGTGTGTAAGCATGCATTGAGTTAACATGGAAAAACTGGTTTGCTTTAGTGCAGAAAACTGGTTTAAAGTGAAAGTGAGCCAATAAGTGGTCTTCTAGTGCCCTCTGCTGGCCATTCTACTTAATAATGAAATATTTTACATGTGCTTTTGCATTCATACTTGGACACACACTAAAAATCACGTATATAACTAACTATTATAACACAATAATATTTTGTCAGTGTTCATCACCTCATTTGCACTGACACTTCACATAATTGCTAGTAATGTGGTTAATCATGCTAGAAACATTGTAAATCATAGTAAATAATACTGAAATGAGGTGTATCAAGGTAAATCATGCTAGAATCCTAATAAATCATTCTGGAACATGGTATATGATAGTAAATCATGCTAGAATCATATTAAATAATTCTTGAATGTGGCAAATCGTTGTGGGAGGAGCCTATTTTACTCAAATGGCTATAACTCAAGAAGTAAATGAGATATCTTCACCAAAATCAGTACACATGTGTATGGGTTCAATTTGAGGTCACAATAAACAATTTTATGGAGATCGGACCATAGGTGGCGCTATAACTGTTAAAAAGCTTTAAAACCATATATATCCCATGGCAATTTGCCTGTATTGGCTGTAAATGGTCTTTTCCATCTATTATGTCAGTGGTTACATGCTTGCTAAATAAATCTTAATGACTTTTGATGCTTTTGTGCTTAAATGCCTTAAAGGCCTTAACTGCTTGAACCCCGATAAATGCTGCTTGCAGCTTTAATTATTATTATTATTATTATTATTATTATTTTCCCCTAAAACGCATCGTGCAGACCAAACCGTAAGAGCTGGAACCTTGAAACTTGGCCAAATGGTAGTCCTCAATTTGGGGAGAACCTATCAAAGTATGACCCCGATTGGCCCATAGGTGGCGCTATAGCAACCAAAAGCGCGAAACTGCTCATAACTACTAGACCGTATGACGTAGACTCAAGTGTGTTATATCATTGGAAAGCTGGACGCCTGACGAACAAAACGTATATCTCCGATTTCATTTCCGCCATGATAGATTTTCCGCCATTTTGAATTTTGTCAAAAACATACTTTTGCGAACTAGTCCTAGGTTTTTCGCCCGATCGGAACCAAACCAGTGCAGAAATGTTCTCTAGAGTCTGATTATCAAAAACTATCGAAAAAAAGTTGAAATTTCGACTCACGGACGGTAAGGGGCGCCAAAACGTACGTTGTGGGAAGGGCCTATTTTACTAAAATGGCTATAACTCCAGAAGTAAATGAGGTATCTTCACCAAACTTGGTACACATGTGTAAGAGGTCAATCTGAGGTCACAGTAAAAAAACCGCGGCAATTGGCCACATGGTGGCGCTATAACATGAAAAAAACATAAAACAGGCTATAACCACCTGACCATTAGTCCGATTGACTTGAAAATTGGCATGCAGTGTCTTGGTCCAAGGTGCCATGTATGTGTATGAGGACATTGGCGTATCTCGAAAAACATGGCCGCCATCGGCCAATGAAGTTTGAGCACCTATTAGACAAGGTTAACGGAGGCCGATCGGAACGAAACTCGATGGGCATGTTCGACTCAAGGCCATAGAGGTCTGTAACAATTTTGAAAGAAATCGGCCACTAGTTGGTGCTAACGAGTTTTACAGCTCTGTAATCACGTGGTGTTACAAATATCCACACAATATGCATATCATTTGATAGATCTCCTCATCCTGAACAACTTTGCCTCAAGGACCATTGCTGTCAATCAAACCGTTCATTAAATATTCGCAAACATGTTAAAAACCTACTTTTGCGAACTAGTCCTAGGTTTTTCGCACGATTGGAACCAGACCAGTCTAGGACAATTCTCTGGACTCTCTAGATCAAAAACTATCAAAAAAAAGTTGAACTTTTGCATTTGGATGGCTGTAATAGGGTCATTTATAAAATGGGTGTGGCAAAATACACTAAAAAGCCTATAAATCCTAAATGAAAACTCAGAACTTCACAAAAATTGGTGAGCATATGTGACATAACATCATTAACAAGCATGCCAAATTTTATGGAGATCGGACTATAGGTGGCGCTATAACTGTTAAAAAGCTTTAAAACCATATATTTCCTATGGTACATTGCCTGTATTGGCTGTAAATGGTCTTTTCCATCTATTATGTCAGTGGTTACATGCTTGCTAAATAAAACCTGATAACTTTTGATGCTTTTGTGCTTAAAAACCCTTAAAGGCCTTAATAGCTTGAACCCCGATAAATGCTGCTTGCAGCTTTAATTATTAGGGGTTCAAGCACGAAGTGCTGAAACCCTATTGTAATTGTACTGATTTTTATTATTATTATTTTTCTTCTGCCGTAAAACGCATCGTGCAGCCCAAACCGTAAGTGCTAGAGACTTGAAACTTTGCCAGATGGTAGTACAAAAATCGAGGAGAGGTTATCAAAATATGACCCCGATTGGCCCATAGGTGGCGCTACAGTGCAAAAAACAAAAAAAAATCATATTTTTGCTTAAATCTCATTAACCGTTTGTCACAGACTCAAGTGTCTTATATCATTGGAATCCTTGGGTCAAGCAGAACAAAAAAGGCCTCAAGGATTTCATTTCCGGTATGCAAATTTTCCGCCATTTTGAATTATGTCAAAAACCTACTTTTGCGAACTAGTCCCTGGTTTTGTGTCCGATCGGAACCAAACCAGTGCAGAAATGTTCTCTGGAGTCAGAATATCAATAATTATCGAAAAAAAGTTGAAATTTCGATTGACGGTCACTAAGGGGCGCCAAAATGTTTGAAGAAGGCGGTGCCTATTTTACTAAAATGGCTATAACTCCAGAAGTAAATGAGGTATCTTCACCAAACTCGGTACACCTGTTTAAGAGGTCAATCTGAGGTCATAGTATAAAGATTGCGGCGATTGGCCACATGGTGGCGCTATAACATGAAAAAAACATAAATCAGGCTGTAACCACCTGACCGTTAGTCCGATTGACTTGAAAATTGGTATGCAGTGTCTTGGTCCAAGCTGTCATGTATATCTATGAGGACATTGGTGTATCTCAAAAAACATGGCCGCCATCGGCCAATGAAGTTTGAGCACCTATTAGACAAGGTTAACGGAGGCCGATCGGAACAAAACTCGGTGGGCATGTTCGACTCATGGCCCTAGAGGTCTGTAAGAATTTTGAAAGAAATCGGCCACTAGTTGGCGCTAACGAGTTTTATGGCTCTGTAATCACGTGGTGTTACACTTATCATCACAAAATGCATATCATTTGATAGACCTGCTCATGCTGAACAACTTTGCCTCTAGAACCATTGCTGTCAATCAAACAGTTTATTAATTATTCACGAATATGTTAAAAACCTACTTTTGCGAACTAGTCCCTGGTTTTTCGCCCGATCGGAACCAGACCAGTCTAGGACAATTCTCTGGACTCTCTAGATCAATAATTATCAAAAAAAAGTTAAAATTTTGCTTTTGGTTGGCTATAAGAGGATCATTTATAAAATAGGCGTGTCCAAATACACTCAAACGTCTATAAAGCCTAAATAAAAACTCAGAACTTCACAAAAATTGATGGGCATATGTGAAATAACATGCTAAAGAAGCATGGAAATTTTTATGGAGATCGGACCATAGGTGGCGCTATAACTGTTAAAAAGCTTTGAAAACCATATATTTCCTATGGTAAATTTCCTGTATTGGCTGTAAATGGACTTTTCCATCTATTATGTCAGTGGTTACATGCTAAATAAAACCTGATAACTTTTGATGCTTTTGTGCTTAAAACCCCTTAAAGGCCTTAATAGCTTGAACCCCGATAAATGCTGCTTGCAGCTTTAATTATTATTATTATTATTATTATTTTCCCCTAAAACGCATCGTGCAGACCAAACCGTAAGAGCTGGAACCTTGAAACTTGGCCAAATGGTAGTCCTCAATTTGGGGAGAACCTATAAAAGTATGACCCTGATTGGCCCATAGGTGGCGCTATAGCAACCAAAAGCGCAAAACTGCTCATAACTACTAGACCGTATGACATAGACTCAAGTGTCTTATATCATTGGAAAGCTGGACGCCTGTCGAACAAAACGTATATCTCCGATTTCATTTCCGCCATGATAGATTTTCCGCCATTTTGAATTTTGTCAAAAACCTACTTTTGCGAACTAGTCCTAGGTTTTTCGCCCGATCGGAACCAAACCAGTGCAGAAATGTTCTCTTGAGTCTGAATATCAAAAACTATCGAAAAAAAGTTGAAATTTTGATTAACGGACGCTAAGGGCCGCCAAAACGTATGTTGTGGGAGGGGCCTATTTTACTAAAATGGCTATAACTCCAGAAGTAAATGAGGTATCTTCACCAAACTTGGTACACATGTGTAAGAGGTCAATCTGAGGTCACAATAAAAAAACCGCGGCGATTGTCCACATGGTGGCGCTATAACATGAAAAAAACATAAAACAGGCTATAACCACCTGACCATTAGTCCGATTGACTTGAAAATTGGTATGCAGTGTCTTGGTCCAAGGTGCCATGTATGTGTATGAGGACATTGGCGTATCTCAAAAAACATGGCCGCCATTGGCCAATGAAATTTGAGCACCTATTAGACAAGGTTAACGGAGGCCGAACGGAACGAAGCTCGATGGGCATGTTCGACTCAAGGCCCTAGAGGTCTGTAAGAATTTTGAAAGAAATCGGCCACTAGTTGGCGCTAACGAGTTTTACGGCTCTGTAATCACGTGGTGTTACAAATATCCACACAATATGCATATAATTTGATAGATCTCCTCATCCTGAACAACTTTGCCTCAAGAACCATTGCTGTCAATCAAACAGTTTATTAATTATTCACGAATATGTTAAAAACCTACTTTTGCGAACTAGTCCTAGGTTTTTCGCCCGATCGGAACCAGACCAGTCTAGGACAATTCTCTGGACGCTCTAGATCAAAAACTATCAAAAAAAAGTTGAACTTTTGCATTTGGATGGCTGTAGTAGGGTCATTTATAAAATGGGCGTGGCAAGATACACTCAAACGTCTATAAAGCCTAAATGAAAACTCAGAACTTCACAAAAATTGATGGGCATATGTGAAATAACATGCTAAAGAAGCATGGAAATTTTTATGGAGATCGGACCATAGGTGGCGCTATAACTGTTAAAAAGCTTTGAAAACCATATATTTCCTATGGTAAATTTCCTGTATTGGCTGTAAATGGACTTTTCCATCTATTATTTCAGTGGTTCAAAGCTTTCTAAATAAATCTTAATGTCTTAAATGCTTATGTGTTTAAAGGCCTTAAATGCTTGAACCCCGATAAATGCTGCTTGCAGCTTTAATTATTAGGGGTTCAAGCACGAAGTGCTGAAACCCTATTGTAATTGCTCTGATTTTTAGGGGTTCAAGCATGAAATGCTGAAACCCTATTGTAATTGTGCTGATTTTTAGGGGTTCAAGCACGAAGTGCTGAAACCCTATTGTAATTGTACTGATTTTTATTATTATTAGGGGTTCAAGCACGAAGTGCTGAAACCCTATTGTAATTGTGCTGATTTTTATTATTTTTCTTCTGCCGTAAAACGCATCGTGCAGCCTAAACCGTAAGTGCTGGAGACTTGAAACTTTGCCAAATGGTAGTACAAAAATCGAGGAGAGGTTCAAAGAGTATGACTCCGATTGGCCCATAGGTGGCGCTATAGCGACCAAAAGCGTGAAACTGCTCATAACTCCTAGACCATATGTCGTAGACTCAAGTGTCTTATATCATTGGAAAGCTGGAACCCTGAAGAACAAAACGTATATCTCCGATTTCATTTCCGGTATGCAAATTTTTCCGCCATTTTGAATTTTGTCAAAAACCTACTTTTGCGAACTAGTCCTAGGTTTTTCGTCCGATCGGAACCAAACCAGTGCAGAAATGTTCTCTGGAGTCTGAATATCAATAATTATCGAAAAAAAGTTGAAATTTCGATTCACAGTCGCTAGGGGGCGCAAAACTAATGTTGTAGGAGGAGCCTATTTTACTAAAAGGGCTATAACTCAAGATGTAAATGAGGTATCTTCACCAAACTCGGTCCACATGTGTAGGAGTTCAATCTTGGGTCACAGTAAAAAAATCGCGACGATTAAACTCTAGGTGTCGCTATAACATGAAAAAAACATGAAAAGGGCTATGACGACCTGACCGTTAGTCCGATTGACTTGAAAATTGGTATGCAGTGTCTTGGTCCAAGGTGCCTTGTATGTCTATGAGGACATTGGCGTATCTCAAAAAACATGGCCGCCATCGGCCAATGAAATTTGAGCACCTATTAGACAAGGTTAACGGAGGCTGATCGGAACAAAACTCGGTAGGCATGTTCGACTCATGGCCCTAGAGGTCTGTAAGAATTTTGAAAGAAATCGGCCACTAGTTGGCGCTAACGAGTTTTACAGCTCCGTAATCACGTGGTGTTACAAATATCCACACAATATGCATATCATTTGATAGACCTTCTCATGGAAAACAACTTTGCCTCAAGAACCATTGCTGTCAATCAAACCGTTCATTAAATCCTCGTAATTATGTTAAAAACCTACTTTTGCGAACTAGTCCCTGGTTTTTCGCCCGATCGGAACCAAACGAGTCTAAGACAATTCTATGGACTCTCTAGATAAATAATTATCAAAAAAAAGTCGAACTTTTGCATTTTTCGCATGGGTATATTGGGTCATAAAGAAAATGGGCGTGGCAAAATGCACTCAAAAGCCTATAAATCCTAAACGAAAACACAGAACTTCACAAAAATTGATGCGCATATTTGTCATAACATGCTAAAGAAGCCTGGAAATTTGTATGGAGATCGGACCAAAGGTGGCGCTATAACTGTTAAAACGCTTTAAAACCATATATTTCCTATGGTAAATTGCCTGTATTGGCTGTGAATGGTCTTTTCCTAGGAAAAATTCCTATTCCTATCTATGTTCATATAATTCTCATATAATAATGTTCATGACTCTTAATAAGCATGAAAAATTTCAGACAGATCAGACAAAATTTGCCTCTATAACAGTTAAAAAGGTAAAAATTATATAACATGTCATTAAGCCAATAAGTGGTATTTTACTGCCCCCTGCTGCCATTTCATCATACTGCTCCCTAATATTGTCATATAATTCATATTTAGACTTTATAAAATCATTATTTTAACATTTTAAATCATATTTTGTATCTATTCTCTATTGGAGTATTACTTGACAATTGTGTCACACTGAGATATGGAAATGGACTAAAGTAAATTAATGAAATGAAACGAAAGTAAAACGGGCATTTAAGCCCCGCCCCCAAATACAAATTCACTCATAACTCGAAAACGGGAAGTCGTTTCGCGCTCAAATTTTGATGGTAAGGTCTTCTCCAGGCTCTTGATCGAAACGTGTCGTCGCGGGCCTCGGGAGCGCGCCCCCCGCGCGGATCTAGTCCGCGGGACCCCCGATTTTGAACGGCCGTAACTCCCGATCCAGACCACCCCGAACCTTGTGTGAGAGCTCGTTGGAAAGGGCCCATCCTTGGCTAGCTTCGATTCAAATGTGGTGTAATTTGTCCTGCGCATTCCAGAGATAAAAGCCCCCAAATATTTGCATTTGAACAGTCATAACTTCCAGCATCAATCGCCCAAAAACACATTGATGGTCTCATTTAACAGGGCTCCTCAAGCACTATATATGCTTTTTTGCCTTCTGGTTCCCGAGATATAAATTCCCATTCATTAATTCATTAAAACACTTCAATTGTAAAATGCAAGCTTTAATACCACTTTTGTCCACTCGAGGGAGCAGCAGGATTGCACATTACCTTTTCATTAGCTTTCAGTATTGGGAAACAAACAAATGCTTTAAAAAGCAATCTTTTTTATTATGATAGGGCTGTAGCTATCGATTATTTTAGTATTTTAGTATTTAGTATTTTAGTATTCTATTCAAGTAATCGGATAAAAAAAATTGTGGTAAAAAATAGATTCAAGTTAACAACAGCCTTTAAAATGACTTAAAATAGAAATATATAATAACAAGCAACAATAATTGGTTCAAGTAAAGTATCAAAGTAAGTAATTATATTGGTTTTATTGAAGAACACTGTTAAAATATACCCATGTAAAATAAATTATATAAACTAATATAAACATAACTTATGTACATAAATAACAAATGCCTGCAGAGGGCGCCAGCTGCCTGGTTGTTGTTACACTAAGCCTGGCATTATCAAATCCTTGTTTAATATTGTCCAAACAACTAATTCAAATGTCAACTTAAACTTTAATATTTGACCACTTCTGTACGATAGAAATGCTACAGTCACTGTAATTTCTTGAACGAGAACATGTGCACATCAAAACATGCAAATTCAGAGCAAGAGTTTAAACTTTTATTTTGAAATCGCGATGGACAGCAGTTTGAGAAACCCAGATGTGCTCCACAAATGATAACAGTGCAACTATGAAACACAAATTGCGTCCGACTTGCGTTCCCATATTTGCATGTTATTGGAAACCTAAACAAACAGCACTGCAGAGACTGAGTTTGCTTGGAGCAGCGTTTACTGTGGATGGAGCTGAGGTAATTTTAACATGTAGGCTAATCTGCACCCATGTGTCTTCTGTGTGAAAAAAAAAACAAACAAGCAAAAAACAGAGGATATATTTATTTAACTGAATCACAGACTTTGTGATTTCACAATGGCACTATGCTATACTATGACTGTAAATGGTTTTAAATATCGCGTTGTCTTAGAAAACTGTAATTCTGCGGTTGTTTGATTCTCGTCTGTGGAATGCACCACTTTTGGTATTTTGCCAATTACTCTAGGGGTAAATTGCAATCAAGGATTTTTTTTAATCGAGTACTTGACTATAATTGAGGAATCGTTACAGCCCTATACTGGTAACATAGTTTTATATTATTAGATCACAAAGAAATGCCTATAGACAAATAAATATATTTTCTCAATAGCATATCCAAAAAACGTGTGTGTGTGTGTGTGTGCGTGTGCGTGCGTGTGTGTGCGTGCGTGTGTGTGTGTGTGTGTGTGTGTGAGCATGCATTATTGAGTTGACATGGAAAAACTGGTTTGATTTAGTGCAGAAAACTGGTGCAAATCATTAAGTTTAAAGTGAAAGTGAGCCAATAAGTGGTCTTCTACTGGCTTCTGCTGGCCATTCTACTTATTAATGAAGTCTTTTCACATGTGCTTTTGGATTAATTCATATTTAGGGTAGACACTAAAAAAAATCTCTTGTATAACAATAACTATTATAACACAATCATATTTTGTCAGTGTTTATCACTTCATTTGCACTGACACTTCACATAATTGCTAGTAATGTGGTAAATCATGGTAAATCACGCTAGAAGCATGGTAAGTCATAGTAAATAATAGTAGAATGTGGTGTATTAAGGTAAATCAGTAAGAATCCTGTTAAATCTTTCTAGAACGTGGTTTATCATGCTATAACATGGTAAATCATGGTAAACTATGCTAGAACAGGGTAAATCATGGTAAACCATGATAAATCATGATGAACTATGGTAAATAATTTTAGAATGTGGTATATCATGGTAAATCATGCTAGAACATGATATTTTCCATCTATGATGTCAGTGGTTAAATGCTTGCTAAATAAAACTTAATAACTTTTTATGCTTTTGTGCTTTGAGGCCTTACAGGCCTTAATTGCTTGAACCCCGATAAATGCTGCTTGCAGCTTTAATTATTATTATTATTTTTCCGCCATAAAACGCATCGTGCAGCCCAAACCGTAAGACCTAGAGACTTGAAACTTTGCCAGATGGTAGTACTATTGCTCGCTACTCAGATACACGGACTCAGCCCAATCGGCCCATAGGTGGCGCTATAGCAATCAAAAGCGCAAAACTGCTCAGAACTCCCAGACCGTAAGGCGTAGCTTCAAGTGTCTTATATCATTGAAATCCAGAGCTCCTGAAGAAAAAAACGTATATCTCCGATTTCATTTCCGCCATGATAGATTTTTCGCCATTTTGAATTTTGTCAAAAACCTACTTTTGCGAACTAGTCCCTGGTTTTTCGCCCGATCGGAACCAAACCAGTGCGGAATTGTTCTCTGGAGTCTGAAGATCAATAATTATCGAAAAAAAGTTGAAATTTCGATTAATGGTCGCTAGGGGGTGCAAAATTAACGTTGTGGGAGGAGCCTATTTTACTAAAATGGCTATAACTCAAGAAGTAATTAAGTAAACTTCACCAAACTTGGAACACATGTGTAAGAGGTCAATCTGAGGTCACAGTAAAAAAACCGCGGCAATTGGCCACATTGGCTCCCAATGGCTATCTCCAAATCCCGATTCGGGCCAAAAAAAAATTGTTATGGCCAATTTTGTCCAAAACCTACTTTTGCGAACTAGTCCTAGGTTTTTGGCCCAATCGGAACCAGACCAGTCTAGCACAGTTCTCTGGACTCTCTAGATCAATAATTATTGAAAAAAAGTTGAACTTTTGCATTTGCCTGGCTGTAACAGGGTCATTTAGGAAAGGGGAGGGACAAAAAAACACTCAAAAGCCTATACAACCTAAGGGAAAACCCCAAACTTCACAAAAATCGATGAGCAGATGTGTCATAGCATGGTGAAGAAGCATGCCAAGTTTCGTGAAGATCGGACAAGAGGTGGCGCTATAACTGTCCAAAACGTCTCTTCTTATTAGGGGTTCAAGCACGAAGTGCTGAAACCCTATTGTAATTGTGCTGATTTTTAGGGGTTCAAGCACGAAGTGCTGAAACCCTATTGTAATCGTCCTGATTTTTAGGGGTTCAAGCACGAAGTGCTGAAACCCTATTGTAATTGTACTGATTTTTATTATTAGGGGTTCAAGCACGAAGTGCTGAACACCTATTGTAATTGTACTGATTTTTATTAGGGGTTCAAGCACGAAGTGCTGAAACCCTATTGTAATTGCTCTGATTTTTATTATTATTATTTTCCCCTAAAACGCATCGTGCAGCCCAAACCGTAAATGCTGGAGACTTGAAACTCAGCCAAATGGTAGTCCTCAATTTGGGGAGAACCTATCAAAGTATGACCCCGATTGGTCAATAGGTGGCGCTATAGCAAGCAAAAGTATGAAATCAGCCATAACTCCTAGACGGTTTGTCATAGAATCAAGTGTCTTATATCACTGTAATCCTTGGCTCAAGACGGTCAAAACCGGTATATCTCCGATTTCATTTCCGCCTGGGAAAATTTTCCGCCATTTTGAATTTTCTCAAAAACCTACTTTTGCGAACTAGTCCTAGGTTTTTCGTCCGATTGGAACCAAACCAGTGCAGAAATGTTCTCTGGAGTCTGAATATCAATAATTATCGAAAAAAAGTTGAAATTTCGATTCACGGTCGCTAGGGGGCGCCAAAACGTACGTTGTGGGAGGAGCCTATTTTACTAAAACGGCTATAACTCGAGAAATAAATGAGGTATCTTCACCAAACTCGGTACACATGTGTAATAGTTCAATTTGAGGTCACAGTAAAAAAATCGCGACGATTGAACAGTAGGTGGCGCTATAACTTGAAAAAAACATGAAAAGGGCTATAACCACCTGACCGTTTGTCCGATTGACTTGAAAATTGGTATGCAGTGTCTTGGTCCAAGGTGCCATGTATGCCTATGAGGACATTGACGTATCTCAAAAAACATGGCCGCCATCGGCTAATGAAGTTTGAGCACCTATTAGACAAGGTTAACGGAGGCTGATCGGAACGAAACTCGATGGGCATGTTCGACTCATGGCCCAAGAGGTCTGTAAGAATTTTGAAAGAAATCGGCCACTAGTTGGCGCTAACGAGTTTTTTCGGCTCTGTAATCACGTGGTGTTGCATACATCCACACAATATGCATATCAGTTGATAGATCTCCTCATACTGAACAACTTTGCCTCAAGAACCATTGCTGTCAATCAAACCGTTCATTTAATATTCGCAAACATGTTAAAAACTTACTTTTGCGAACTAGTCCTAGGTTTTTTGCCCAATCGGAACCAAACCAGTCTAGAACAATTCTCTGGACTCTCTAGATCAATAATTATCAAAAAAAAGTTGAACTTTTGCATTTGGATGGCTGTAATAGGGTCATTTATAAAATGGGCGTGGCAAAATACACTAAAAAGCCTATAAATCCTAAATGAAAACTCAAAACTTCACAAAAATTGGTGAGCATATGTCACATAACATCATTAACAAGCATGCCAAATTTTATGGACATCGGACCAAAGGTGGCACTATAACTGTTAAAAAGCTTTAAAACCACATATTTCCTATGGTAAATTGCCTGTATTGGCTGTAAATGGACTTTTCAATCTATTATTTCAGTGGTTAAAAGCTTTCTAAATAAACCTTAATGTCTTAAATGCTTATGTGCTTAAAGGCCTTAAATGCTTGAACCCCGATAAATGCTGCTTGCAGCTTTAATTATTATTATTATTATTATTCTTCTCCGCTAAAACGCATCGTGCAGCCCAAACCGTAAGTGCTGGAGACTTGAAACTTTGTCAGATGGTAGTACAAAAATCGAGGAAAGGTTCAGAGAGTATGACCCCGATTGGCCTATAGGTGGCGCTATAGCAACCAAAAGCGCGAAACTGCTCATAACTCCTAGACCGTATGTCGTAGACTCAAGTGTCTTATATCATTGGAAAGCTGGACGTCTGACGAACAAAACGTATATCTCCGATTTCATTTCCGTCATGATAGATTTTCCGCCATTTTGAATTTTGTCAAAAATCTACTTTTGCGAACTAGTCCGTGGTTTTTCGTCCGATCGGAACCAAACCAGTGCAGAAATGTTCTCTGGAGTCTGAAGATCAATAATTATCGAAAAAACGTCGATATTTCGATTCAAAGTCGCTAGGGGGCTCAAAATGAACGTTGTGGGAGGAGCCTATTTTACTAAAATGGCTATAACTCAAAAAGTAAATGAGATAGCTTCACCAAACTGGGTACACATATGTAGGATTTCAATCTGGGGTCACAGTAACAAAATAGCGACGATTGAACACTAGGTGGCGCTATAACATGAAAAAAACATGAAAAGGGCTATAACCACCTGACCGTTAGTCTGATTGACTTGAAAATTGGTATGCAGTGTCTTGGTCCAAGGTGCCATGTATGTCTATGAGGACATTGACGTATCTCAAAAAACATGGCCGCCATTGGCCAATGAAGTCGAGCACCTATTAGACAAGGTTAACGGAGGCCGATCGGAACGAAACTCGATGGGCATGTTCGACTCATGGCCCTAGAGGTCTGTAAAAATTTTGAAAGAAATCGGCCACTAGTTGGCGCTAACGAGTTTTATGGCTCTGTAATCACATGGTGTTACACTTATTGTCACAAAATGCATATCATTTGATAGATCTGCTCATGCTGAACAACTTTGCCTCTATAACCATTGCTGTCAATCAAACCGTTCATTAAATATTCGCAAACATGTTAAAAACCTACTTTTGCGAACTAGTCCTAGGTTTTTCGCCCGATCTGAACCAGACCAGTCTAGGACAATTCTCTGGACTCTCTAGATCAATAATTATCAAAAAAAAGTTGAACTTTTGCATTTGAGTGGCTGTAATAGGGTCATTTATAAAATGGGCGTTGCAAAATACACTCAAAAGCCTATAAATCCTAAATGAAAACTCAGAACTTCACAAAAATTGGTGAGCATATGTGACATATCATCATTAACAAGCATGCAAAATTTTTTGGAGATCGGACCAAATGTGGCGCTATAACAGTTAAAAGGCTTTAAAACCATATGTTTCCTATGGTAAACTGCCTGTATTGGCTGTAAATGGTCTGATCTGTAAAATGGTCTGTAAATCTCTGATCATATAATTTTCATATCATAATGTTCAAAACTAGTGCAATACAATTCTCTGTACTCACTAGATCAATAATTGTCAGAAAAAGTTGAACTACTTCATTTGGTTAGCTATAATAGGTTCACTTCAAAATGTGGCCTTTACCAAGTGTCCCCTAAAGCCTATATCTCTTTAATAAAAACAAGTCAGAACTTAAGAAGTTCTGCTCTTAAGGAGCATGAAAAATTTCAGACAGATCGGACAAAATTTGCCTCTATAACAGTTAAAAAAGTAAAAATGATATAACATGGCATATTAAGTCAATAAGTGGTATTGTACTGCCCCCTGCTGTCATTTCATCATACTACTCCCTAATATTGTTATATAATTCATATTTAGACTTTATAAAATCATTATTTTAACATTTACAATCACATTTTGTCAAAACTCATCTATTGAAGTATTACTATTGACAATTCTGTCAAATTAAGGAATGGAATCCTGAAACGAAAGTAAAAACGGAGGCCGCCATTTAGGCCACGCCCCCCCAGGTCAAATTCACTCATAACTCGAAAACGGAAAGATGCTGCACGCTCAAATTTTGATGGTAAGGACCTCTCTTGATCGAAACGTATCGTCGCGGGCCTCGGGCCTTCCAGAGATAAAAGCCCTGAAATATATGCCTTTGAACGATCAGAACTCCCGGTCCCAATCGCCCAAAAACACCGCGATGGTCTCATTCAACAAGACTCCTCAAGCACTATCTATGCTCTGAGTTTCAGAATTTTTCGCCTTTTGGTTCCGGAGATATAAGTGATAAACCAAATTCCCATTCATTCATTCATTAATTCAATCAATCACTTCAACTGTTGCACCACTAGAAACACACCACTGTTGTCCACTGGAGGGAGCAGCAGGATTACACATGATCTTTTTATTCGCTTTCAGTATTGGGAAACAAACAAATGCTTTAAAAAGCAATCTTTTTTATTATGATGTTTTTTATTTTATTATGATATTTGTATATATTTTATTTTTTAATTTTTTATTATGATTATTATGAAGTTTTATATTATTAGATAAAGAAATGCCTATAGACAATTAAATATTATTATTATTATTATTATTACGGACTGGTAATACAGATCACAAAGAAATATGTGAAATGGTTAGACCATTAAAAGATATTTTCACAATATCACATCCTAAAAACATGGAAAACATATTTATCTTTGTGTGTGTGTGTGTGTGGATGTGTGTGTGGATGTGTTTGTGTTTGTGTGTGTCTGTGTGTGTAAGCATGCTTAATGGAAAGAACATGGAGAAACTGCTTTGTTTTACTGGTGGATAAAAAAGTCTTTCAAATGAAAGTGAGTCAATTAGTGGTCTTCTACTGCCCTCTGCAGGACATTCTACTTAATAAAATATTTTCACCTGTGCTTTTGCATTAATTTTTGTATAAAGTATATAATTACTTGCATGAAAATCACCTATTATAACACAATCATGTTTTGTCAAAGTTTATCACTTCATTTGTACTGAGCTCTCAGTTTGAACAATTCTGCCCCTCAATCTGAAAATGGTGTTATACAGAGGAGATTTGCAATTATCATTTTGTTACCTATCTTTTATTTTAAATATCTACATCTACAACAAAATGTGTGTGCATGTGTGTGTTCAAGCATGGTTAGTGTATTAAGTATTATTGTTTAAGTATTATTGTTTTCATTTACATTTTAACCACCAGATGAAGACCACTCATTGGTTCATTCTGCTCACTAAAATATTATTTTTCATTTTTTTTCCATTTGAAATATTGTTTAAACTTAATAAAATCATTAAAATAACATTTCAAATCATATTTTGTCTGTTTATAAATCCCACAGACTCACATTGGCTGCAATACTAATGTTTTTGTAAGACACAGACCTGATAGTCTAATCTGTGTGTATTGTGCATATATTATTGATATTATTACTATTGCAAATCATGTTATTGTAACTCATATCTTAATAGAATATTATTTGTAATTTTAATTCTTTATTTCTTAATTGATTTTTTTATGATTACTACAGATATTATCACCAAAGATATCAACTACACCTTCACTTTTAGTATTGATACGCTGCACACACAGCACAATCACACACTCACTAATGCATTCAAATAAATGTAATCTTAATGTGCTACTTTATTTGTACATGATTAGAGTGAACAGAAATCTAAGACTATTTTTCTTCTTTTGTTAAAGCCATTTCAGACTACAAGTAAGCATTATATTACTAATCATCTATTTTAAAGGTGCCATACAATTGAAAACTGTATTTATCTTGGCATAGTTGAATGATAAGAGTTCTGGACATGGAACTGACATACCGTGAGCCTCAAACACCATTGTTTCCTCCTTCATGTGTAAATCTCCTGTTTGCAAAAGACCGCTGAAAAATGAGTGAATCCCAGCATAACACTGACTGTGACGTTGGAGTCAGGATCATTAATATTTATACCCCCCAAATTTGCATATACCAGCCCATGTTCTAGGCCAGGCAGTGTTAACGTGGACCTGCACAGCTGAATCATCAGAAGATCTGCAGGTATTGTGAAGAAGCAAGCAAGGACAATAGTGAAAATGGCAGATCATGGATATAAATGTTATGTTCGAGGCTGTGCTGCAGATTTGAGAACTTTTCATTCCCTTCCCACAAAACTGTCAACAGGCATGGTTGATGTTTACAACAGGATACCTCACCATTTTAATTCAAAGCTGTTAGTTTGCTCTGCCCATTTTACCACAGACAGTTTTTCTAACCTGGGAGTGGGACAATATCAAGCAGGTTTCGCTCATCATTTGATACTGAAGAAGGGGGCAGTTCCAACTAATGTTATATTTCCATTACAACCCCTACCGCAAGCAGAAAGTAACATTAGTGATTTTATCCACTACTTGACTGTTGAAGACATTTCTGTTTCAGAGATATCAGAGAACAATTTAAAATATATCAATGCATTCTACAGCACCTTTAAAATAATTATTTAAAATGGAGATCAGGCCATATAATCACAAAAACAGGAAAAGGGCTATAACCACCTGACCGTTAGTTCGATTGACTTTAAAATTGGCATGCAGTGTCTTGGTCCAAGGTGCCATGTATGTCTATGCCGCCATCGGTTTTTAGCCCGATCGGAAATATACCAGTGCAGTACAATTTTCTGGAAGCTCTAGATCAATAATTATATAAAAAACTTAAACTTTACCCATTGGGTAGCCATAACAGGATCATTTAGAAAATGGTTATGGCAAAAAACACTCAAAAGCCTGTAAATCCTAAACAAAAACTCAGACAACTCACTAAACTTCCTTATGTGCTTAAAGACCCTAAATGCTTGAACCCCGCTAAATGCTGCTTGCAGCTTTAATTATTATTATTATTAGGGGTTCAAGCACGAAGTGCTGAAACCCTATTGTAATTGTACTGATTTATTATTATTATTATTATTATTATTATTATTATTATTATTATTATTATTATTATTATTCTGCCGTAAAACGCATCGTGCAGCCCAAACCGTAAGAGCTGGAACTTTGAAACTTTGCCAGATGGTAGTACAAAAATCGAGGAAAGGTTCAGAGATTATGACCCCGATTGGCCCATAGGTGGCGCTATAACAACCAAAAGCGCGAAACTGCTCATAACTCCTAGACCGTATGTCGTAGACTCAAGTGTCTTATATCATTGGAAAGCTGGACGCCTGACGAACAAAACGTATATCTCCGATTTCATTTCCGCCATGATAGATTTTCCGCCATTTTGAATTTTGTCAAAAACCTACTTTTGCGAACTAGTCCCTGGTTTTTTACCCGATTGGTACCAAACCAGTGCAGAAATGTTCTCTGGAGACTGAATATCAATAATTATCGAAAAAAAGTTGAAATTTCGATTCACGGTCGCTAAGGGGCGCCAAAACGTACGTTGTGGGAGGGGCCTATTTTATTAAAATGGCTATAACTCCCGAAGTAAATGAGGTATCTTCACCAAACTTGGTACACATGTGTATGAGTTCAATCTGGGGTCACAGTAAAAAAATCGCGACGATTGGCCTCATGGTGGCGCTATAACATGAAAAAAACATAAATCAGGCTATAACCACCTGACCGTTAGTCCGATTGACTTGAAAATTGGTATGCAGTGTCTTGGTCCAAGGTGCCATGTATGTGTATGAGGACATTGGCGTATCTCAAAAAACATGGCCGCCATCGGCCAATGAAGTTTGAGCACCTATTAGACAAGGTTAACGGAGGCCGATCGAAACGAAACTCAATGGGCATGTTCGGCTCATGGCCCTAGAGGTCTGTAAGAATTTTAAAAGAAATCGGCCACTAGTTGGCGCTAACGAGTTTTACGGCTCTGTAATCACGTGGTGTTACAAATATCCACACAATATGCATATCATTTGATAGATCTCCTCATCCTGAACAACTTTGCCTCAAGAACCATTGCTGTCAATCAAACTGTTCATTAATTATTCATGAATATGTTAAAAACCTACTTTTGCGAACTAGTCCTAGGTTTTTTGCCCGATCGCAACCAGACCAGTCTAGGACAATTCTCTGGACTCTCTAGATCAATAATTATCAAAAAAAAGTTGAACTTTTGCATTTGGATGGCTGTAATAGGGTCATTTATAAAATGGGCGTGGCAAAATACACTAAAAACCCTATAAATCCTAAATGAAAACTCATAACTTCACAAAAGTTGGTGAGCATATGTGACATAATATCATTAACAAGCATGCAACATTTTATGGAGATCGGACCAAAGGTGGCGCTATAACAGTTAAAAGGCTTTTAAACCATATATTTCCTATGGCAAACTGCCTGTATTGGCTGTAAATGGTCTTTTCCATGTCTGATCATATAATTTTCATATCATAATGTTAAAAACTATCGCATAACCATTCTCTGGACTCACTAGAACAATAGTTGTCAGAAAAAGTTGAACTTCTTCATTTGGATAGCTATAATATGTTCACTTCAAAATGTGGCCTTTACCAAGTGTCCCCGAAAGCCTATATCTCTTTAATCAATGCTCAGACCTTCTTAAAAACAAGTCAGAACGTGTGAAATATCACCCTGAACAAGGATGAAAAATTTCAGACAGATCGGACAAAATTTGCCTCTGTAACAGTTAAAAAGGTGAAAATGATATGAATTAATGGCATATTAAGCCAATAAGTGGTATTTTACTGCCCCCTGCTGTTTAAAATAGTCATTTTGTCATATTGTTCTATAATTTATATTTAGACTTTATAAAATCCCTATTTTAACATTTACAATTACATTTACTCAAAATCCATCTGTTAAAGTATTAGTATTGACAGTTTGATCACATCATATATTTCAAATATCTGTATCTACAACATAATGTGTGTGTGTAGTCTTAGGTTTCTAAATAAATTCTGAATAATCTGATTAATAGCTTACAAAGACTTTGTGAAATGTTTATAGACCATTGAAATATATTTTCATAATGACATATCCCAATAGCATTGAAAAAACAACAACATTTGTCTTTGTGTGTGTGTGTGTGTGTGTGTGTGTGTGTGTGTGTGTGTGTGTGTAAACATGCATTATGGAGTTAAAATGGAAAAACTGGTTTGCTTTAGTACAGAAAAATGGTGAAAATCATGAAGTTTAAAGTGAAAGTGAGCCAATAAGTGGTCTTCTAGTGCCCTCTGCTGGCCATTCTACTTATTAATTAAATATTTCCACATGTGCTTGCATTTATACTTGAATACACACTAAAAAATCACTTATATAGCAATAACTATTATAACACAATCATATTTTGTCAGTGTTAATCACTTTATTTGCACTGACACTTCAAATAATTGCTAGTAATGTGATAAATCAGGCTAGAAACATGGTAAATCAAAGTAAATAATACTAGATTGTCGTTTATCTCCTGGTAAATAATACTAGAACGTGGTATATCATGGTAAATCATGGTTAACTATGCTGTGTGTGTGTGTGTGTGTGTGTGTGTGTGTGTGTGTGTGTGTAAGCATGCATTGAGTTAACATGGAAAAACTGGTTTGCTTTAGTGCAGAAAACTGGTTTAAAGTGAAAGTGAGCCAATAAGTGGTCTTCTAGTGCCCTCTGCTGGCCATTCTACTTAATAATGAAATATTTTACATGTGCTTTTGCATTCATACTTGGACACACACTAAAAATCACGTATATAACTAACTATTATAACACAATAATATTTTGTCAGTGTTCATCACCTCATTTGCACTGACACTTCACATAATTGCTAGTAATGTGGTTAATCATGCTAGAAACATTGTAAATCATAGTAAATAATACTGAAATGAGGTGTATCAAGGTAAATCATGCTAGAATCCTAATAAATCATTCTGGAACATGGTATATGATAGTAAATCATGCTAGAATCATATTAAATAATTCTAGAATGTGGCAAATCGTTGTGGGAGGAGCCTATTTTACTCAAATGGCTATAACTCAAGAAGTAAATGAGATATCTTCACCAAACTCAGTACACATGTGTATGGGTTCAATTTGAGGTCACAGTAAACAATTTTATGGAGATCGGACCATAGGTGGCGCTATAACTGTTAAAAAGCTTTAAAACCATATATATCCCATGGCAAATTGCCTGTATTGGCTGTAAATGGTCTTTTCCATCTATTATGTCAGTGTTTACATGCTTGCTAAATAAATCTTAATGACTTTTGATGCTTTTGTGCTTAAATGCCTTAAAGGCCTTAACTGCTTGAACCCCGATAAATGCTGCTTGCAGCTTTAATTAGGGGTTCAAGCACGAAGTGCTGAAACCCTATTGTAATCGTCCTGATTTTTATTATTATTATTTTTCCGCCATAAAACGCATCGTGCAGCCCAAACCGTAAGACCTAGAGACTTGAAACTTTGCCAGATGGTAGTACTATTGCTCGCTACTCAGATACACGGACTCAGCCCAATCGGCCCATAGGTGGCGCTATAGCAATCAAAAGCGCAAAACTGCTCAGAACTCCCAGACCGTAAGGCGTAGCTTCAAGTGTCTTATATCATTGAAATCCAGAGCTTCTGAAGAAAAAAACGTATATCTCCGATTTCATTTCCGCCATGATAGATTTTTCGCCATTTTGAATTTTGTCAAAAACCTACTTTTGCGAACTAGTCCCTGGTTTTTCGCCCGATCGGAACCAAACCAGTGCGGAATTGTTCTCTGGAGTCTGAAGATCAATAATTATCGAAAAAAAAATGAAATTTCGATTAATGGTCGCTAGGGGGTGCAAAATTAACGTTGTGGGAGGAGCCTATTTTACTAAAATGGCTATAACTCAAGAAGTAATTAAGTAAACTTCACCAAACTTGGTACACATGTGTAAGAGGTCAATCTGAGGTCACAGTAAAAAAATTGCGTCGATTGGCCACATGGTGGCGCTATAAAACAAATAAAAACATATAGACAACTGACCGTTTTTCCGAATGACTTGAAATTTGGTATGCAGTGTCTTGGCCCAAGGGGCCATGTATGTCTAAAAGGATATTGGCGTATCTCAAAAAACATGGCCGCCATTGGCCAATGAGGTTTGAGCACCGTTAACGACGTCCGATCGGAGCGAAACTCGATGGGCATGTTCGGCTCAAGCCCCTAGAGGTCTGTAAGAATTTTGAAAGAAATCGGCCACTAGTTGGCGCTAACGAGTTTTAAGGCTCTGTAATCACGTGGTGTTACACTTATCATCACAAAATGCATATCATCTGATAGATCTGCTCATGCTGAACAACTTTGCCTCAAGAACCATCACTGTCAATCAAACTGTTCATTAAATATTCATGAATATGTTAAAAACCTACTTTTGCGAACTAGTCCCTGGTTTTTCGCCCGATCAGAACCAGACCAGTCTAGGACAATTCTCTGGACTCTCTAGATCAATAATTATTGAAAAAAAGTTGAACTTTTGCATTTTTCGCATGGGTATAATTGGGTCATAAAGAAAATGGGCGTGGCAAAATGCACTCAGAAGCCTATAAATCCTAAACGAAAACTCAGAACTTCACGAAAATGGGTGAGCATATGTGCCATAACATTCTAAACAAGCATGCAAAATTTCATGTAGATCGGACCATAGGTGGCGCTATAACTGGCAAAAAGTTTTAAAACTACATATTTCCTATGGTAAATTGCCTATATTGGCTGTAAATGGATTTTTCCATCTATAATTTCAGTGGTTAAAAGCTTGTTAAATAAAACGTAATGTCTTAAATGCTTATGTGCTTAAAGGCCTTAAATGCTTGAACCCCGATAAATGCTGCTTGCAGCTTTAATTATTATTATTATTTTCCCCTAAAACGCATCGTGCAGACCAAACCGTAAGAGCTGGAACCTTGAAACTTGGCCAAATGGTAGTCCTCAATTTGGGGAGAACCTATCAAAGTATGACCCCGATTGGCCCATACGTGGCGCTATAGCAACCAAAAGCGCGAAACTGCTCATAACTAGTAGACCGTATGACGTAGACTCAAGTGTCTTATATCATTGGAAAGCTGGACGCCTGACGAACAAAACGTATATCTTCGATTTCATTTCCGCCATGATAGATTTTCCGCCATTTTGAATTTTGTCAAAAACATACTTTTGCGAACTAGTCCTAGGTTTTTCGCCCGATCGGAACCAAACCAGTGCAGAAATGTTCTCTAGTGTCTGATTATCAAAAACTATCGAAAAAAAGTTGAAATTTCGACTCACGGACGGTAAGGGGCGCCAAAACGTACGTTGTGGGAGGGGCCTATTTTACTAAAATGGCTATAACTCCAGAAGTAAATGAGGTATCTTCACCAAACTTGGTACACATGTGTAAGAGGTCAATCTGAGGTCACAGTAAAAAAACCGCGGCAATTGGCCACATGGTGGCGCTATAACAAGAAAAAAACATAAAACAGGCTATAACCACCTGACCATTAGTCCGATTGACTTGAAAATTGGCATGCAGTGTCTTGGTCCAAGGTGCCATGTATGTGTATGAGGACATTGGCGTATCTCGAAAAAGATGGCCGCCATCGGCCAATGAAGTTTGAGCACCTATTAGACAAGGTTAACGGAGGCCGATCGGAACGAAACTCGATGGGCATGTTCGACTCAAGGCCATAGAGGTCTGTAACAATTTTGAAAGAAATCGGCCACTAGTTGGCGCTAACGAGTTTTACAGCTCTGTAATCACGTGGTGTTACAAATATCCACACAATATGCATATCATTTGATAGATCTCCTCATCCTGAACAACTTTGCCTCAAGGACCATTGCTGTCAATCAAACCGTTCATTAAATATTTGCAAACATGTTAAAAACCTACTTTTGCGAACTAGTCCTAGGTTTTTCGCACGATTGGAACCAGACCAGTCTAGGACAATTCTCTGGACGCTCTAGATCAAAAACTATCAAAAAAAAGTTGAACTTTTGCATTTGGATGGCTGTAATAGGGTCATTTATAAAATGGGCGTAGCAAAATACACTAAAAAGCCTATAAATCCTAAATGAAAACTCAGAACTTCACAAAAATTGGTGAGCATATGTGACATAACATCATTAACAAGCATGCCAAATTTTATGGAGATCGGACTATAGGTGGCGCTATAACTGTTAAAAAGCTTTAAAACCATATATTTCCTATGGTACATTGCCTGTATTGGCTGTAAATGGTCTTTTCCATCTATTATGTCAGTGGTTACATGCTTGCTAAATAAAACCTGATAACTTTTGATGTTTTTGTGCTTAAAAACCCTTAAAGGCCTTAATAGCTTGAACCCCGATAAATGCTGCTTGCAGCTTTAATTAGGGGTTCAAGCACGAAGTGCTGAAACCCTATTGTAATTGTACTGATTTTTATTATTATTATTAGGGGTTCAAGCACGAAGTGCTGAAACCCTATTGTAATTGCCCTGATTTTTATTATTATTATTATTCTTCCCTAAAACGCATCGTGCAGCCAAAACCGTAAGGCCTAGAGACGTGATACTTGGTCAAATGGTAGTAGTATTGCTCGCTACTCAGATACACGGACTTAGCCAAATCGGCCCATAGGTGGCGCTACAGCGACCAAAAGCGCGAAACTGCTCAGAACTCCTAGACCGTATGTCGTAGACTCAAGTGTCTTATATCATTGGAAAGCTGGATGCCTGACGAACAAAACGTATATCTCCGATTTCATTTCCGCCATGATAGATTTTCGGCCATTTTGAATTTTGCCAAAAACCTACTTTTGCGAACTAGTCCTAGGTTTTTCGCCCGATCGGAACCAAACCAGTACAGAAATGTTCTCTGGAGTCTGAATATCAATAATTATCGAAAAAAAGTTGAAATTTCGATTCACGGACGCTAAGGGGCGCCAAAACGTACGTTGTGGGAGGGGCCTATTTTACTAAAATGGCTATAACTCCAGAAGTAAATGAGGTATCTTCACCAAACTCGGTACACATGTGTAAGAGGTCAATCTGAGGTCACAATAAAAAAATCGCGGCGATTGGCCACATGGTGGCGCTATAACATGAAAAAAACATAAAACAGGCTTTAACCACCTGACCGTTAGTCCGATTGACTTGAAAATTGGTATGCAGTGTCTTGGCCCAAGGTGTCATGTATGTCTATGAGGACATTGGTGTATCTCAAAAAACATGGCCGCCATCGGCCAATGAAGTTTGAGCACCTATTAGACAAGGTTAACGGAGGCCGATCGGAACGAAACTCGATGGGCATGTTCAACTCATAGACCTAGAGGTCTGTAAGAATTTTGAAAGAAATCGGCCACTAGTTGGCGCTAACGAGTTTTACGGCTCTGTAATCACGTGGTGTTACACTTATTGTCACAAAATGCATATCATTTGATAGATCTGCTCATGCTGAACAACATTGCCTCAAGAACCATTGCTGTCAATCAAATCGTTCATTAATTATTCGCGAATATGTTAAAAACCTACTTTTGCGAACTAGTCCCTGGTTTTTCGCCCGATCGGAACCAGACCAGTCTAGGACAATTCTCTGGACTCTCCTGATCAATAATTATCGAAAAAAAGTTGAACTTTTGAATTTTTCGTATGGCTATAATTGGGTCATAAAGAAAATGGGCGTGGCAAAATGCACTCAAAAGCTTATAAATCCTAAACGAAAACTCAGAACTTCACGAAAATTGGTGAGCATATGTGCCATAATATTCTAAACAAGCATGCCAAATTTTATGGACATCGGACCAAAGGTGGCACTATAACTGTTAAAAAGCTTTAAAACCACATATTTCCTATGGTAAATTGCCTGTATTGGCTGTAAATGGACTTTTCAATCTATTATTTCAGTGGTTAAAAGCTTTCTAAATAAATCTTAATGTCTTAAATGCTTATGTGCTTAAAGGCCTTAAATGCTTGAACCCCGATAAATGCTGCTTGCAGCTTTAATTATTATTATTATTATTATTTTCCCCTAAAACGCATCGTGCAGACCAAACCGTAAGAGCTGGAACCTTGAAACTTGGCCAAATGGTAGTCCTCAATTTGGGGAGAACCTATCAAAGTATGACCCCGATTGGCCCATAGGTGGCGCTATAGCAACCAAAAGCGCGAAACTGCTCATAACTACTAGACCGTATGACGTAGACTCAAGTGTGTTATATCATTGGAAAGCTGGACGCCTGACGAACAAAACGTATATCTCCGATTTCATTTCCGCCATGATAGATTTTCCGCCATTTTGAATTTTGTCAAAAACATACTTTTGCGAACTAGTCCTAGGTTTTTCGCCCGATCGGAACCAAACCAGTGCAGAAATGTTCTCTAGAGTCTGATTATCAAAAACTATCGAAAAAAAGTTGAAATTTCGACTCACGGACGGTAAGGGGCGCCAAAACGTACGTTGTGGGAAGGGCCTATTTTACTAAAATGGCTATAACTCCAGAAGTAAATGAGGTATCTTCACCAAACTTGGTACACATGTGTAAGAGGTCAATCTGAGGTCACAGTAAAAAAACCGCGGCAATTGGCCACATGGTGGCGCTATAACATGAAAAAAACATAAAACAGGCTATAACCACCTGACCATTAGTCCGATTGACTTGAAAATTGGCATGCAGTGTCTTGGTCCAAGGTGCCATGTATGTGTATGAGGACATTGGCGTATCTCGAAAAACATGGCCGCCATCGGCCAATGAAGTTTGAGCACCTATTAGACAAGGTTAACGGAGGCCGATCGGAACGAAACTCGATGGGCATGTTCGACTCAAGGCCATAGAGGTCTGTAACAATTTTGAAAGAAATCGGCCACTAGTTGGTGCTAACGAGTTTTACAGCTCTGTAATCACGTGGTGTTACAAATATCCACACAATATGCATATCATTTGATAGATCTCCTCATCCTGAACAACTTTGCCTCAAGGACCATTGCTGTCAATCAAACCGTTCATTAAATATTCGCAAACATGTTAAAAACCTACTTTTGCGAACTAGTCCTAGGTTTTTCGCACGATTGGAACCAGACCAGTCTAGGACAATTCTCTGGACTCTCTAGATCAAAAACTATCAAAAAAAAGTTGAACTTTTGCATTTGGATGGCTGTAATAGGGTCATTTATAAAATGGGTGTGGCAAAATACACTAAAAAGCCTATAAATCCTAAATGAAAACTCAGAACTTCACAAAAATTGGTGAGCATATGTGACATAACATCATTAACAAGCATGCCAAATTTTATGGAGATCGGACTATAGGTGGCGCTATAACTGTTAAAAAGCTTTAAAACCATATATTTCCTATGGTACATTGCCTGTATTGGCTGTAAATGGTCTTTTCCATCTATTATGTCAGTGGTTACATGCTTGCTAAATAAAACCTGATAACTTTTGATGCTTTTGTGCTTAAAAACCCTTAAAGGCCTTAATAGCTTGAACCCCGATAAATGCTGCTTGCAGCTTTAATTATTAGGGGCCAAGCACCGAAGGTGCGGAGGCACCTATTGTATCTGTTCCGTTTCTTATTATTATTATTATTATTATTATTATTATTAGGGGCCAAGCACCGAAGGTGCGGAGGCACCTATTGTTTTTGTTCGCGTTCTTATTATTAGGGGCCAAGCACCGAAGGTGCGGAGGCACCTATTGTATCTGTTCCGTTTCTTATTAGGGGCCAAGCACCGAAGGTGCGGAGGCACCTATTGTATCTGTTCCGTTTCTTATTATTATTATTATTATTATTATTCTTCCGCCATGGGAGTCTATGGCAGCCCATAGAACCGATTGCGGGAAAGTTGTTTTGGTTTGACATTCTGATAGAGGACCGTCTCAACATTAAATACACCAATTTTGGTGTTTCTAAGTCATTCCCTCTAGCGCCACCACCTGTCCAAAGTTTCACTTTTATTTTGCTAATAACTTTTGAACCGTAAGGCCAATCAGCGAAATTCTTTTTTCCTCTGATTCCTGAGCTCATGGCGATTCGATTGCACCCTATGACGTCATTTGCCGTCATAAAAATATGGCCGCCATCTTGAATTTTCAAAAAAAGCTACTTTTTCGAACTCGTCCTAGACGGTTTCTCCGATTTGCACGAAAATTGAACCAGATCATCTTCAGGTAGTGCTGACAAAAAGTTATGGAATTCAAATGGATTCGTCAAACCGTTTTCAATAAACGCACAAATACATTTTACGTAGCGCTAGCAAAAACAGTCGTAAGGCCGTATCTCCGCAACGGTTTATCGTATTCAGACCAAACTTGGTACTTGTACTCACAAGCATGACCTGAGGCTACATGCTGTGTTTCGGCGCAGCGCCACCTACTGGTCCGGAGATATGAAAAATGGCTATTTTTGCTTATAACTTCTGAACAGTTTGTCCAAAAATCATACAATTGGTCTCGTTAGATTCAGGGCAACATGCCGAGTCGACTGATATCCAATTTGACCATATCGGTCATTTTGGCTGTCGGCCATTTTGAATTTTGTGCTAAAATTCTGTATTTTATGAACGCATGAACGGATTGTTACGAAATGTGGTATGGGTCATCAGCACAATGCCCTGAATGAGCCTGAGAAGTTTCGAAACAGCGCCACCTAGTGGTGAATTTTTTTTTTCAAATGCTTATAACTTTGGGTGTGGTCGACTTATTTTCACGAAACTCATCTTTTTAGACTCCTGAATCGTTGCCGAGTCCTACGATACCAAACATGCTAGGTTTCGCCTTACGGTTTGTGTAGCGTTGTGATTTAGCGCTTAAAAAACATTTGGCTATATCTTTGAAACCGCTAGTCCGATCGAGACGAAACCACCGTCAGAAGTTTGGAAACATAGGTCGATAGCTATATGCCAATGCCCAAATGCGAAAATATTGATGTTTAGGGGTACTAATTTCCAATCAAAGTCATGTGTCAGTCATTTTTTTCGTGTTTTTTCATATAAATGTCTATAACTCCGAAGCGAATTGAGATATTTTCACCAAAATTGACACACATATGTATGGGCTCACTCTGAGGACACGTAAAAAAAATTGTGGGACTGAGCTATAATTGAACAAAATATGAAATTCCCATTGACTTCAATACAGTTTTGTGAAATAAAATGCTATACTAAACAAATGCATTGGTGTAATATTACGAAACTCAGATTGTGTCATCAGCACCATCCCCTGAAGGCAACCAAAATATTTCAAGACAGCGCCACCTAGTGGTCAAAAGTTATAACAAAATTTCCAAAAAGGCTAATAACTTTTGAATAAATCTGGCTATTGAAATGGCACGGGTCTTAATAGATTCCTTGGGTCAAGCCGAGAACATAGATACCAAGTTTTCCTTATTTGGCCAAACTTCCTGTCCGCCATCTTGATTTTCATTCAAAACCTACTTTTTCGAACTCCTCCTAGACCGTTTGTCCGATTTTCACCAAAATCGAATCGTATCATCTCCAGACTGTGCCGACAAAAAGTTATGGATTTCGTGTCGATTGATGAAACCGTTTTCGTATAGCACAGCAGCAAAGTTGAGGCATGATGCCAAAATGACTATTCAGGCTTTATATCTGCAATGCCTCGACATATTGACACAAAACTTTGTATGTGTCACTGTCTCCTTACTCTGACCACACCACATCAATTTCGTAACAGCGCCACCTTTTGGTCAAAAGTGACAATCCATTAAATCATATTTTGAATCACTTTTTACATGATTTTTCAGCCATTTCGCCTAAAATCCTCTTTAAATGTCTTTAATTGCTCATTGTTGCAGTTGGTCTGACACTTTCAGACATGTTGGCATGTCTTGTCGTCTTATTCTGCTTGGCCCCGGTAATGGCTGCTTGCAGCTATATTTATTCTTCTTCTTCTTCTTCTTCTTCTTCCGCCATGGGAGTCTATGGCAGCCCATAGAACCGATTGCGGGAAAGTTGTTTTGGTTTGACATTCTGATAGAGGACAGTCCCAACATTAAATACACCAATTTTTGTGTTTCTAAGTCATTCCCTCTAGCGCCACCACCTGTCCAAAGTTTCACTTTTATTTTGCTAATAACTTTTGAACCGTAAGGCCAATCAACAAAATTCTTTTTTCCTCTGATTCCTGAGCTCATGCAGATTCGATTGCACCCTATGACGTCATTTTCCGTCATATAAATATGGCCGCCATTTTGAATTTTCTGAAAAAGCTACTTTTTCGAACTCGTCCTAGACGGTTTGTCCGATTTGCACGAAAATTGAACCAGATCATCTTCAGGCAGTGCTGACCAAAAGTTATGGAATTCAAATTGATTCGTCAAACCGTTTTCGATAAACGCACGAATATATTTTACGTAGCCCTAGCAAAAACAGTCGTAAGGCTGTATCTCCGCAACGGTTTATCGTATTCAGACCAAACTTGGTACATATACTCACAAGCATGACCTGAGGCTACATGCTGCGTTTCGGCGCAGCGCCACCTACTGGTCCGGAGATATGAAAAATGGCTATTTTTGCTTATAACTTCTGAACAGTTTGTCCAAAAATCATAAAATTGGTCTTGATAGATTCAGGACGACATGCCGAGTCGACTGATATCCAATTTTGCCATATCGGCCATTTTAACTGTCGGCCATTTTGAATTTTGTGCTAAAATGCTGTATTTTAACAACGCATGAACGGATTGTTACGAAACTTGGTATGGGTCATCAACACGATGTCCTGAAGGAGTGTGAGAAGTTTCGTAACAGCGCCACCTAGTGGTGAATTTTTTTTTTCAAAAGCTTATAACTTTGGGTGTGATCGACTTATTTTCACGAAACTCATCTCATTGGACTCCTGAATCGTTGCCGAGTCCAACGATACCAAACATGTTAGGTTTCGCCTAACGGTTTGTGTAGCGTTGTGATTTAGCGCTTAAAAAACATTTGGCTATATCTTCGAAACCGCTTGTCCGATCGAGACGAAACCACCGTCAGAAGTTTGGAAACATAGGTCGATAGCTATACGCCAATGCCCAAATGCGAAAATATTGATGTTTAGGGGTAGTAATATTCAATCAAAGTCATGTGTCAGTCATTTTTTTCGTGTTTTTTCATATAAATGTCTATAACTCCGAAGCAAATTGAGATTTTTGCACCAAAATCGACACATATATGTATGGGCTCACTCTGAGGACACATAAAAAAAATGGTGGGACTGAGCCTCTTGGTGGCGCTATAATAGAACAAAACATGAAATTCCCATTGACTTCAATGCAGTTTTGTGAAATAAAATGCTATACTAAACAAATGCATTGGTGTAATATTACGAAACTCAGAATGTGCCATCAGCACCATCCCCTGAAGGTACCCAAAATATTTAGAGACAGCGCCACCTAGTGGTCAAAAGTTATAACAACATTTCCAAAACTGCTAATAACTTTTGAATACATCGGCCTATGTAAATGCCACTGGTCTTAATAGATTCCTTGGGTCAAGCCGAGAACATAGATACCAAATTTTCCTTATTTGGTCAAACTTCTTGTCCGCCATCTTGATTTTCATTCAAAACCTACTTTTTCGAACTCCTCCTAGACCGTTTGTCCGATTTTCACCAAAATCGAATCGTATCATCTCCAGACCGTGCCGACTAAAAGTTATGGATTTCGTGTCGATAGACGAAACCGTTTTCGTATAGCGCAGCAGCAAAGTTGAGGCATGATGCTAATAGCATTAATTAAGGCTTTATCTCTGCAATGCCTTGACATATTGACACCAAACTTTGTATGTGTCATTGTAACTTCACTCTGACCACATCACATCAGTTTTGTAACTGCGCCACCTATTGGTCGAAAGTGATAATCCATCAAATCATATTTTTAATTATTGTTTCTATGATTTTTCAGGCATTTTGCCTAAAATCCTCTTTAAATGTCTTTAATTGCTCATTGTTGCAGTTGGTCTGACACTTTCAGACATTTTGGCATGTCTTGTCGTCTTATTCTGCTTGGCCCCGGTAATGGCTGCTTGCAGCTATATTTATTATTATTATTAGGGGCCAAGCACCGAAGGTGCGGAGGCACCTATTGTATCTGTTCCGTTTCTTATTATTATTATTATTATTATTATTCTTCCGCCATGGGAGTCTATGGCAGCCCATAGAACCGATTGCGGGAAAGTTGTTTTGGTTTGACATTCTGATAGAGGACCGTCTCAACATTAAATACACCAATTTTGGTGTTTCTAAGTCATTCCCTCTAGCGCCACCACCTGTCCAAAGTTTCACTTTTATTTTGCTAATAACTTTTGAACCGTAAGGCCAATCAGCGAAATTCTTTTTTCCTCTGATTCCTGAGCTCATGGCGATTCGATTGCACCCTATGACGTCATTTGCCGTCATAAAAATATGGCCGCCATCTTGAATTTTCAAAAAAAGCTACTTTTTCGAACTCGTCCTAGACGGTTTGTCCGATTTGCACGAAAATTGAACCAGATCATCTTCAGGTAGTGCTGACAAAAAGTTATGGAATTCAAATGGATTCGTCAAACCGTTTTCAATAAACGCACAAATACATTTTACGTAGCGCTAGCAAAAACAGTCGTAAGGCCGTATCTCCGCAACGGTTTATCGTATTCAGACCAAACTTGGTACTTGTACTCACAAGCATGACCTGAGGCTACATGCTGTGTTTCGGCGCAGCGCCACCTACTGGTCCGGAGATATGAAAAATGGCTATTTTTGCTTATAACTTCTGAACAGTTTGTCCAAAAATCATACAATTGGTCTCGTTAGATTCAGGGCAACATGCCGAGTCGACTGATATCCAATTTGACCATATCGGTCATTTTGGCTGTCGGCCATTTTGAATTTTGTGCTAAAATTCTGTATTTTATGAACGCATGAACGGATTGTTACGAAACGTGGTATGGGTCATCAGCACAATGCCCTGAATGAGCCTGAGAAGTTTCGAAACAGCGCCACCTAGTGGTGAATTTTTTTTTCCAAATGCTTATAACTTTGGGTGTGGTTGACTTATTTTCACGAAACTCATCTTTTTAGACTCCTGAATCGTTGCTGAGTCCTACGATACCAAACATGCTAGGTTTTGCCTTACGGTTTGTGTAGCGTTGTGATTTAGCGCTTAAAAAACATTTGGCTATATCTTTGAAACCGCTAGTCCGATCGAGACGAAACCACCGTCAGAAGTTTGGAAACATAGGTCGATAGCTATATGCCAATGCCCAAATGCGAAAATATTGATGTTTAGGGGTACTAATTTCCAATCAAAGTCATGTGTCAGTCATTTTTTTCGTGTTTTTTCATATAAATGTCTATAACTCCGAAGCGAATTGAGATATTTTCACCAAAATTGACACACATATGTATGGGCTCACTCTGAGGACACGTAAAAAAAATTGTGGGACTGAGCCTCTTGGTGGCGATATAATTGAACAAAATATGAAATTCCCATTGACTTCAATACAGTTTTGTGAAATAAAATGCTATACTAAACAAATGCATTGGTGTAATATTACGAAACTCAGATTGTGTCATCAGCACCATCCCCTGAAGGCAACCAAAATATTTCAAGACAGCGCCACCTAGTGGTCAAAAGTTATAACAAAATTTCCAAAAAGGCTAATAACTTTTGAATACATCTGGCTATTGAAATGCCACTGGTCTTAATAGATTCCTTGGGTCAAGCCGAGAACATAGATACCAAGTTTTCCTTATTTGGCCAAACTTCCTGTCCGCCATCTTGATTTTCATTCAAAACCTACTTTTTCGAACTCCTCCTAGACCGTTTGTCCGATTTTCACCAAAATCGAATCGTATCATCTCCAGACTGTGCCGACAAAAAGTTATGGATTTCGTGTCGATTGATGAAACCGTTTTCGTATAGCACAGCAGCAAAGTTGAGGCATGATGCCAAAATGACTATTCAGGCTTTATATCTGCAATGCCTCGACATATTGACACAAAACTTTGTATGTGTCACTGTCTCCTTACTCTGACCACACCACATCAATTTCGTAACAGCGCCACCTTTTGGTCAAAAGTGACAATCCATTAAATCATATTTTGAATCACTTTTTACATGATTTTTCAGCCATTTCGCCTAAAATCCTCTTTAAATGTCTTTAATTGCTCATTGTTTCAGACATGTTGGCATGTCTTGTCGTCTTATTCTGCTTGGCCCCGGTAATTGCTGCTTGCAGCTATATTTATTATTAGGGGCCAAGCACCGAAGGTGCGGAGGCACCTATTGTATCTGTTCCCGTTCTTATTATTATTCTTCTTCTTCTTCTTCTTCTTCTTCTTCTTCCGCCATGGGAGTCTATGGCAGCCCATAGAACCGATTGCGGGAAAGTTGTTTTGGTTTGACATTCTGATAGAGGACCGTCTCAACATTAAATACACCAATTTTGGTGTTTCTAAGTCATTCCCTCTAGCGCCACCACCTGTCCAAAGTTTCACTTTTATTTTGCTACTAACTTTTGAACCGTAAGGCCAATCAGCGAAATTCTTTTTTCCTCTGATTCCTGAGCTCATGGCGATTCGATTGCACCCTATGACGTCATTTGCCGTCATAAAAATATGGCCGCCATCTTGAATTTTCAAAAAAAGCTACTTTTTCGAACTCGTCCTAGACGGTTTGTCCGATTTGCACGAAAATTGAACCAGATCATCTTCAGGTAGTGCTGACAAAAAGTTATGGAATTCAAATGGATTCGTCAAACCGTTTTCGATAAACGCACGAATACATTTTACGTAGCGCTAGCAAAAACAGTCGTAAGGCCGTATCTCCGCAACGGTTTATCGTATTCAGACCAAACTTGGTACTTGTACTCACAAGCATGACCTGAGGCTACATGCTGTGTTTCGGCGCAGCGCCACCTACTGGTCCGGAGATATGAAAAATGGCTATTTTTGCTTATAACTTCTGAACAGTTTGTCCAAAAATCATACAATTGGTCTCGTTAGATTCAGGGCAACATGCCGAGTCGACTGATATCCAATTTTGCCATATCGGTCATTTTGGCTGTCGGCCATTTTGAATTTTGTGCTAAAATTCTGTATTTTATGAACGCATGAACGGATTGTTACGAAACGTGGTATGGGTCATCAGCACGATGCCCTGAATGAGCCTGAGAAGTTTCGAAACAGCGCCACCTAGTGGTGAATTTTTTTTTTCAAATGCTTATAACTTTGGGTGTGGTCGACTTATTTTCACGAAACTCATCTTTTTAGACTCCTGAATCGTTGCCGAGTCCTACGATACCAAACATGCTAGGTTTCGCCTTACGGTTTGTGTAGCGTTGTGATTTAGCGCTTAAAAAACATTTGGCTATATCTTTGAAACCGCTAGTCCGATCGAGACGAAACCACCGTCAGAAGTTTGGAAACATAGGTCGATAGCTATACGCCAATGCCCAAATGCGAAAATATTGATGTTTAGGGGTACTAATTTCCAATCAAAGTCATGTGTCAGTCATTTTTTTCGTGTTTTTTCATATAAATGTCTATAACTCCGAAGCGAATTGAGATATTTTCACCAAAATTGACACACATATGTATGGGCTCACTCTGAGGACACGTAAAAAAAATTGTGGGACTGAGCCTCTTGGTGGCGCTATAATTGAACAAAATATGAAATTCCCATTGACTTCAATACAGTTTTGTGAAATAAAATGCTATACTAAACAAATGCATTGGTGTAATATTACGAAACTCAGATTGTGTCATCAGCACCATCCCCTGAAGGCAACCAAAATATTTCAAGACAGCGCCACCTAGTGGTCAAAAGTTATAACAAAATTTCCAAAAAGGCTAATAACTTTTGAATACATCTGGCTATTGAAATGCCACTGGTCTTAATAGATTCCTTGGGTCAAGCCGAGAACATAGATACCAAGTTTTCCTTATTTGGCCAAACTTCCTGTCCGCCATCTTGATTTTCATTCAAAACCTACTTTTTCGAACTCCTCCTAGACCGTTTGTCCGATTTTCACCAAAATCGAATCGTATCATCTCCAGACTGTGCCGACAA
The DNA here is from genome assembly GCF_963993115.1 of Abramis brama. NCBI lineage: Eukaryota > Metazoa > Chordata > Actinopteri > Cypriniformes > Leuciscidae > Abramis > Abramis brama. Next base: position 26,667,622 of record NC_139973.1, read on the forward strand.
AAAGTTATGGATTTCGTGTCGATTGATGAAACCGTTTTCGTATAGCACAGCAGCAAAGTTGAGGCATGATGCCAAAATGACTATTCAGGCTTTATATCTGCAATGCCTTGACATATTGACACAAAACTTTGTATGTGTCACTGTCTCCTTACTCTGACCACACCACATCAATTTCGTAACAGCGCCACCTTTTGGTCAAAAGTGACAATCCATTAAATCATATTTTGAATCACTTTTTACATGATTTTTCAGCCATTTCGCCTAAAATCCTCTTTAAATGTCTTTAATTGCTCATTGTTGCAGTTGGTCTGACACTTTCAGACATGTTGGCATGTCTTGTCGTCTTATTCTGCTTGGCCCCGGTAATTGCTGCTTGCAGCTATATTTATTCTTCTTCTTCTTCTTCTTCCGCCATGGGAGTCTATGGCAGCCCATAGAACCGATTGCGGGAAAGTTGTTTTGGTTTGACATTCTGATAGAGGACCGTCTCAACATTAAATACACCAATTTTGGTGTTTCTAAGTCATTCCCTCTAGCGCCACCACCTGTCCAAAATTTCACTTTTATTTTGCTAATAACTTTTGAAACGTAAGGTCAATCAGCGAAATTCTTTTTTCCTCTGATTCCTGAGCTCATGGCGATTCGATTGCACCCTATGACGTCATTTGTCGTCATAAAAATATGGCCGCCATCTTGAATTTTCAAAAAAAGCTACTTTTTCGAACTCGTCCTAGACGGTTTGTCCGATTTGCACGAAAATTGAACCAGATCATCTTCAGGTAGTGCTGACAAAAAGTTATGGAATTCAAATGGATTCGTCAAACCGTTTTCGATAAACGCACGAATACATTTTACGTAGCGCTAGCAAAAACAGTCGTAAGGCCGTATCTCCGCAACGGTTTATCGTATTCAGACCAAACTTGGTACTTGTACTCACAAGCATGACCTGAGGCTACATGCTGTGTTTCGGCGCAGCGCCACCTACTGGTCCGGAGATATGAAAAATGGCTATTTTTGCTTATAACTTCTGAACAGTTTGTCCAAAAATCATACAATTGGTCTCGTTAGATTCAGGGCAACATGCCGAGTCGACTGATATCCAATTTTGCCATATCGGTCATTTTGGCTGTCGGCCATTTTGAATTTTGTGCTAAAATTCTGTATTTTATGAACGCACGAACGGATTGTTACGAAACGTGGTATGGGTCATCAGCACGATGCCCTGAATGAGCCTGAGAAGTTTCGAAACAGCGCCACCTAGTGGTGAATTTTTTTTTTCAAATGCTTATAACTTTGGGTGTGGTCGACTTATTTTCACGAAACTCATCTTTTTAGACTCCTGAATCGTTGCCGAGTCCTACGATACCAAACATGCTAGGTTTCGCCTTACGGTTTGTGTAGCGTTGTGATTTAGCGCTTAAAAAACATTTGGCTATATCTTTGAAACCGCTAGTCCGATCGAGACGAAACCACCGTCAGAAGTTTGGAAACATAGGTCGATAGCTATACGCCAATGCCCAAATGCGAAAATATTGATGTTTAGGGGTACTAATTTCCAATCAAAGTCATGTGTCAGTCATTTTTTTCGTGTTTTTTCATATAAATGTCTATAACTCCGAAGCGAATTGAGATATTTTCACCAAAATTGACACACATATGTATGGGCTCACTCTGAGGACACGTAAAAAAAATTGTGGGACTGAGCCTCTTGGTGGCGCTATAATTGAACAAAATATGAAATTCCCATTGACTTCAATACAGTTTTGTGAAATAAAATGCTATACTAAACAAATGCATTGGTGTAATATTACGAAACTCAGATTGTGTCATCAGCACCATCCCCTGAAGGCAACCAAAATATTTCAAGACAGCGCCACCTAGTGGTCAAAAGTTATAACAAAATTTCCAAAAAGGCTAATAACTTTTGAATAAATCTGGCTATTGAAATGCCACGGGTCTTAATAGATTCCTTGGGTCAAGCCGAGAACATAGATACCAAGTTTTCCTTATTTGGCCAAACTTCCTGTCCGCCATCTTGATTTTCATTCAAAACCTACTTTTTCGAACTCCTCCTAGACCGTTTGTCCGATTTTCACCAAAATCGAATCGTATCATCTCCAGACTGTGCCGACAAAAAGTTATGGATTTCGTGTCGATTGATGAAACCGTTTTCGTATAGCACAGCAGCAAAGTTGAGGCATGATGCCAAAATGACTATTCAGGCTTTATATCTGCAATGCCTCGACATATTGACACAAAACTTTGTATGTGTCACTGTCTCCTTACTCTGACCACACCACATCAATTTCGTAACAGCGCCACCTTTTGGTCAAAAGTGACAATCCATTAAATCATATTTTGAATCACTTTTTACATGATTTTTCAGCCATTTCGCCTAAAATCCTCTTTAAATGTCTTTAATTGCTCATTGTTGCAGTTGGTCTGACACTTTCAGACATGTTGGCATGTCTTGTCGTCTTATTCTGCTTGGCCCCGGTAATTGCTGCTTGCAGCTATATTTATTATTATTATTATTATTATTATTATTATTATTATTCTTCCGCCATGGGAGTCTATGGCAGCCCATAGAACCGATTGCGGGAAAGTTGTTTTGGTTTGACATTCTGATAGAGGACCGTCTCAACATTAAATACACCAATTTTGGTGTTTCTAAGTCATTCCCTCTAGCGCCACCACCTGTCCAAAGTTTCACTTTTATTTTGCTAATAACTTTTGAACCGTAAGGCCAATCAGCGAAATTCTTTTTTCCTCTGATTCCTGAGCTCATGGCGATTCGATTGCACCCTATGACGTCATTTGCCGTCATAAAAATATGGCCGCCATCTTGAATTTTCAAAAAAAGCTACTTTTTCGAACTCGTCCTAGACGGTTTGTCCGATTTGCACGAAAATTGAACCAGATCATCTTCAGGTAGTGCTGACAAAAAGTTATGGAATTCAAATGGATTCGTCAAACCGTTTTCAATAAACGCACAAATACATTTTACGTAGCGCTAGCAAAAACAGTCGTAAGGCCGTATCTCCGCAACGGTTTATCGTATTCAGACCAAACTTGGTACTTGTACTCACAAGCATGACCTGAGGCTACATGCTGTGTTTCGGCGCAGCGCCACCTACTGGTCCGGAGATATGAAAAATGGCTATTTTTGCTTATAACTTCTGAACAGTTTGTCCAAAAATCATACAATTGGTCTCGTTAGATTCAGGGCAACATGCCGAGTCGACTGATATCCAATTTGACCATATCGGTCATTTTGGCTGTCGGCCATTTTGAATTTTGTGCTAAAATTCTGTATTTTATGAACGCATGAACGGATTGTTACGAAACGTGGTATGGGTCATCAGCACAATGCCCTGAATGAGCCTGAGAAGTTTCGAAACAGCGCCACCTAGTGGTGAATTTTTTTTTTCAAATGCTTATAACTTTGGGTGTGGTCGACTTATTTTCACGAAACTCATCTTTTTAGACTCCTGAATCGTTGCCGAGTCCTACGATACCAAACATGCTAGGTTTCGCCTTACGGTTTGTGTAGCGTTGTGATTTAGCGCTTAAAAAACATTTGGCTATATCTTTGAAACCGCTAGTCCGATCGAGACGAAACCACCGTCAGAAGTTTGGAAACATAGGTCGATAGCTGTACACCAATGCCCAAATGCGAAAATATTGATGTTTAGGGGTACTAATTTCCAATCAAAGTCATGTGTCAGTCATTTTTTTCGTGTTTTTTCATATAAATGTCTATAACTCCGAAGCGAATTGAGATATTTTCACCAAAATTGACACACATATGTATGGGCTCACTCTGAGGACACGTAAAAAAAATTGTGGGACTGAGCCTCTTGGTGGCGCTATAATTGAACAAAATATGAAATTCCCATTGACTTCAATACAGTTTTGTGAAATAAAATGCTATACTAAACAAATGCATTGGTGTAATATTACGAAACTCAGATTGTGTCATCAGCACCATCCCCTGAAGGCAACCAAAATATTTCAAGACAGCGCCACCTAGTGGTCAAAAGTTATAACAAAATTTCCAAAAAGGCTAATAACTTTTGAATAAATCTGGCTATTGAAATGCCACGGGTCTTAATAGATTCCTTGGGTCAAGCCGAGAACATAGATACCAAGTTTTCCTTATTTGGCCAAACTTCCTGTCCGCCATCTTGATTTTCATTCAAAACCTACTTTTTCGAACTCCTCCTAGACCGTTTGTCCGATTTTCACCAAAATCGAATCGTATCATCTCCAGACTGTGCCGACAAAAAGTTATGGATTTCGTGTCGATTTATGAAACCGTTTTCGTATAGCACAGCAGAAAAGTTGAGGCATGATGCCAAAATGACTATTCAAGCTTTATATCTGCAATGCCTCGACATATTGACACAAAACTTTGTATGTGTCACTGTCTCCTTACTCTGACCACACCACATCAATTTCGTAACAGCGCCACCTTTTGGTCAAAAGTGACAATCCATTAAATCATATTTTGAATCACTTTTTACATGATTTTTCAGCCATTTCGCCTAAAATCCTCTTTAAATGTCTTTAATTGCTCATTGTTTCAGACATGTTGGCATGTCTTGTCGTCTTATTCTGCTTGGCCCCGGTAATTGCTGCTTGCAGCTATATTTAGGGGCCAAGCACCGAAGGTGCGGAGGCACCTATTGTATCTGTTCCGTTTCTTATTATTAGGGGCCAAGCACCGAAGGTGCGGAGGCACCTATTGTATCTGTTCCGTTTCTTATTATTATTATTATTAGGGGCCAAGCACCGAAGGTGCGGAGGCACCTATTGTATCCGTTCGGTTTCTTATTATTATTATTATTATTATTATTATTATTATTATTATTATTCTTCCGCTCTGGGAGTCTATGGCAGCCCATAGAACCGATTGCGGGAAAGTTGTTTTGGTTTGACATTCTGATAGAGGACAGTCCCAACATTAAATTCACCAATTTTGGTGTGTCTAAGTCATTCCCTCTAGCGCCACCAACTGTCCAAAGTTTCACTTTTATTTTGCTAATAACTTTTGAACCGTAAGGCCAATCAACAAAATTCTTTTTTCTTCTGATTCCTGAGCTCATGGCGATTCGATTGCACCCTATGACGTCATTTTGCGTCATAAAAATATGTCCGCCATTTTGAATTTTTTGTAAAACCTACTTTTTCGAACTCGTCCTAGACGGTTTGTCCGATTTGCATGAAAATTGAACCAGATCATCTTCAGGTAGTGTTGACCAAAAGTTATGGAATTCAAATTGATTCGTCAAACCGTTTTCGATAAACGCTCAAACTAATTTTACGTAGCGCCTGCAAAAACAGTCGTAAGGCTGTATCTCCGCAACGGTTTCTCGCATTCAGACCAAACTTGGTACATATACTCACAAGCATGACCTGAGGCTACATGCTGCGTTTCGGCGCAGCGCCACCTACTGGTCCGGAGATATGAAAAATGGCTATTTTTGCTTATAACTTCTGAACAGTTTGTCCAAAAATCATAAAATTGGTCTTGATAGATTCAGGACGACATGCCGAGTCGACAGATATCCAATTTTGCCATATCGGCCATTTTGACTGTCGGCCATTTTGAATTTTGTGCTAAAATGCTGTATTTTAACAACGCATGAACGGATTGTTACGAAACTTGGTATGGGTCATCAACACGATGTCCTGAAGGAGTGTGAGAAGTTTCGTAACAGCGCCACCTAGTGGTGAATTTTTTTTTTCAAAAGCTTATAACTTTGGGTGTGATCGACTTATTTTCACGAAACTCATCTCATTGGACTCCTGAATCGTTGCCGAGTCCAACGATACCAAACATGTTAGGTTTCGCCTAACGGTTTGTGTAGCGTTGTGATTTAGCGCTTAAAAAACATTTGGCTATATCTTCGAAACCGCTTGTCCGATCGAGACGAAACCACCGTCAGAAGTTTGAAAACATAGGTCGATAGCTATACGCCAATGCCCAAATGCGAAAATATTGATGTTTAGGGGTAGTAATATTCAATCAAAGTCATGTGTCAGTCATTTTTTTCGTGTTTTTTCATATAAATGTCTATAACTCCGAAGCAAATTGAGATTTTTGCACCAAAATCGACACATATATGTATGGGCTCACTCTGAGGACACATAAAAAAAATGGTGGGACTGAGCCTCTTGGTGGCGCTATAATAGAACAAAACATGAAATTCCCATTGACTTCAATGCAGTTTTGTGAAATAAAATGCTATACTAAACAAATGCATTGGTGTAATATTACGAAACTCAGAATGTGCCATCAGCACCATCCCCTGAAGGTACCCAAAATATTTAGAGACAGCGCCACCTAGTGGTCAAAAGTTATAACAACATTTCCAAAACTGCTAATAACTTTTGAATACATCGGCCTATGTAAATGCCACTGGTCTTAATAGATTCCTTGGGTCAAGCCGAGAACATAGATACCAAATTTTCCTTATTTGGTCAAACTTCTTGTCCGCCATCTTGATTTTCATTCAAAACCTACTTTTTCGAACTCCTCCTAGACCGTTTGTCCGATTTTCACCAAAATCGAATCGTATCATCTCCAGACCGTGCCGACTAAAAGTTATGGATTTCGTGTCGATAGACGAAACCGTTTTCGTATAGCACAGCAGCAAAGTTGAGGCATGATGCCAAAATGACTATTCAGGCTTTATATCTGCAATGCCTCGACATATTGACACAAAACTTTGTATGTGTCACTGTCTCCTTACTCTGACCACACCACATCAATTTCGTAACAGCGCCACCTTTTGGTCAAAAGTGACAATCCATTAAATCATATTTTGAATCACTTTTTACATGATTTTTCAGCCATTTCGCCTAAAATCCTCTTTAAATGTCTTTAATTGCTCATTGTTGCAGTTGGTCTGACACTTTCAGACATGTTGGCATGTCTTGTCGTCTTATTCTGCTTGGCCCCGGTAATTGCTGCTTGCAGCTATATTTAGGGGCCAAGCACCGAAGGTGCGGAGGCACCTATTGTATCTGTTCCGTTTCTTATTATTATTATTAGGGGCCAAGCACCGAAGGTGCGGAGGCACCTATTGTATCTGTTCCGTTTCTTATTATTATTATTATTAGGGGCCAAGCACCGAAGGTGCGGAGGCACCTATTGTATCTGTTCCGTTTCTTATTATTATTAGGGGCCAAGCACCGAAGGTGCGGAGGCACCTATTGTATCTGTTCCCGTTCTTATTATTCTTCTTCTTCTTCTTCTTCTTCTTCCGCTCTTGGAGTCTATGGCAGCCCATAGAACCGATTGCGGGAAAGTTGTTTTGGTTTGACATTCTGATAGAGGACAGTCCCAACATTAAATTCACCAATTTTGGTGTTTCTAAGTCATTCCCTGTAGCGCCACCACCTGTCCAAAGTTTCACTTTTACTTTGCTAATAACTTTTGAACCGTAAGGCCAATCAACAAAATTCTTTTCCCCTCTGATTCCTGAGCTCATGGCGATTCGATTGCACCCTATGACGTCATTTTCCGTCATAAAAATATGGCCGCCATCTTGAATGTTCAAAAAAAGCTACTTTTTCGAACTCGTCCTAGACGGTTTGTCCGATTTGCACGAAAATTGAACCAGATCATCTTCAGGTAGTGCTGACAAAAAGTTATGGAATTCAAATGGATTCGTCAAACCGTTTTCGATAAACGCACGAATACATTTTACATAGCGCTAGCAAAATCAGTCGTAAGGCCGTATCTCCGCAACGGTTTATCGTATTCAGACCAAACTTGGTACTTGTACTCACAAGCATGACCTGAGGCTACATGCTGTGTTTCGGCGCAGCGCCACCTACTGGTCCGGAGATATGAAAAATGGCTATTTTTGCTTATAACTTCTGAACAGTTTGTCCAAAAATCATAAAATTGGTCTCGTTAGATTCAGGGCAACATGCCGAGTTGACTGATATCCAATTTTACCATATCGGTCATTTTGGCTGTCGGCCATTTTGAATTTTGTGCTAAAATTCTGTATTTTATGAACGCATGAACGGATTGTTACGAAACGTGGTATGGGTCATCAGCACAATGCCCTGAATGAGCCTGAGAAGTTTCGAAACAGCGCCACCTAGTGGTGAATTTTTTTTTTCAAACGCTTATAACTTTGGGTGTGGTCGACTTATTTTCACGAGACTAGTCTAATTAGTCTCCTGAAACCTTGCCGAGTCCTACGATACCAAACATGCTAGGTTTCGCCTTACGGTTTGTGTAGCGTTGTGATTTAGCGCTTAAAAAACATTTGGCTATATCTTCGAAACCGATTGTCCGATCGAGACGAAACCTCCGTCAGAAGTTTGAAAACATAGGTCGATAGCTATACGCCAATGCCCAAATGTGAAAATATTGATGTTTAGGGGTAGTAAAATTCAAACAAAGTCATGTGTCAGTCATTTTTTACATGTTTTTTCATATAAATGTCTATAACTCTAAAGCGAATTGAGATATTTTCACCAAAACTGACACACATATGCATGGGCTCACTCTGAGGACACGTAAAAAAAATTGTGGGACTTAGCCTCTTGGTGGCGCTATAACAGAACAAAACATTAAATTCCCATTGACTTCAATACAGTTTTGTGAAATAAAATGCTATTTTCATTCACAATCTACTTTTTCGAACTCCTCCCACACCGTTTGTCCGATTTTCACCAAAATCGAATCATATCATCTCCAGACTGTGCCGACTAAAAGCTATGGATTTCGTGTCGATTGACGAAACCGTTTTCGTATAGCGCAGCAGCAAAGTTGAGGCATGATGCTAAAAGCATTATTCAGGCTTTATCTCTGCAATGCCTTGTCATATTGACACCAAACTTTGTATGTGTCATTGTCACTTCACTCTGACCACATCACATCAGTTTTGTAACTGCGCCACCTATTGGTCAAAAGTGATAATCCATTAAATCATATTTTTATTTACTGTTTCTATGATTTTTCAGGCATTTTGCCTAAAATCCTCTTTAATGTCTTTAATTGCTCATTGCCGCAGTTGGTCTGACACTTTCAGACATGTTGGCATGTCTTGTCGTCTTATTCTGCTTGGCCCCGGTAATTGCTGCTTGCAGCTATATTTATTATTATTATTATTATTCTTCCGCCATGGGAGTCTATGGCAGCCCATAGAACCGATTGCGGGAAAGTTGTTTTGGTTTGACATTCTGATAGAGGACCGTCTCAACATTAAATACACCAATTTTGGTGTTTCTAAGTCATTCCCTCTAGCGCCACCACCTGTCCAAAGTTTCACTTTTATTTTGCTACTAACTTTTGAACCGTAAGGCCAATCAGCGAAATTCTTTTTTCCTCTGATTCCTGAGCTCATGGCGATTCGATTGCACCCTATGACGTCATTTGCCGTCATAAAAATATGGCCGCCATCTTGAATTTTCAAAAAAAGCTACTTTTTCGAACTCGTCCTAGACGGTTTGTCCGATTTGCACGAAAATTGAACCAGATCATCTTCAGGTAGTGCTGACAAAAAGTTATGGAATTCAAATGGATTCGTCAAACCGTTTTCGATAAACGCACGAATACATTTTACGTAGCGCTAGCAAAAACAGTCGTAAGGCCGTATCTCCGCAACGGTTTATCGTATTCAGACCAAACTTGGTACTTGTACTCACAAGCATGACCTGAGGCTACATGCTGTGTTTCGGCGCAGCGCCACCTACTGGTCCGGAGATATGAAAAATGGCTATTTTTGCTTATAACTTCTGAACAGTTTGTCCAAAAATCATACAATTGGTCTCGTTAGATTCAGGGCAACATGCCGAGTCGACTGATATCCAATTTTGCCATATCGGTCATTTTGGCTGTCGGCCATTTTGAATTTTGTGCTAAAATTCTGTATTTTATGAACGCATGAACGGATTGTTACGAAACGTGGTATGGGTCATCAGCACGATGCCCTGAATGAGCCTGAGAAGTTTCGAAACAGCGCCACCTAGTGGTGAATTTTTTTTTTCAAATGCTTATAACTTTGGGTGTGGTCGACTTATTTTCACGAAACTCATCTTTTTAGACTCCTGAATCGTTGCCGAGTCCTACGATACCAAACATGCTAGGTTTCGCCTTACGGTTTGTGTAGCGTTGTGATTTAGCGCTTAAAAAACATTTGGCTATATCTTTGAAACCGCTAGTCCGATCGAGACGAAACCACCGTCAGAAGTTTGGAAACATAGGTCGATAGCTATACGCCAATGCCCAAATGCGAAAATATTGATGTTTAGGGGTACTAATTTCCAATCAAAGTCATGTGTCAGTCATTTTTTTCGTGTTTTTTCATATAAATGTCTATAACTCCGAAGCGAATTGAGATATTTTCACCAAAATTGACACACATATGTATGGGCTCACTCTGAGGACACGTAAAAAAAATTGTGGGACTGAGCCTCTTGGTGGCGCTATAATTGAACAAAATATGAAATTCCCATTGACTTCAATACAGTTTTGTGAAATAAAATGCTATACTAAACAAATGCATTGGTGTAATATTACGAAACTCAGATTGTGTCATCAGCACCATCCCCTGAAGGCAACCAAAATATTTCAAGACAGCGCCACCTAGTGGTCAAAAGTTATAACAAAATTTCCAAAAAGGCTAATAACTTTTGAATAAATCTGGCTATTGAAATGCCACGGGTCTTAATAGATTCCTTGGGTCAAGCCGAGAACATAGATACCAAGTTTTCCTTATTTGGCCAAACTTCCTGTCCGCCATCTTGATTTTCATTCAAAACCTACTTTTTCGAACTCCTCCTAGACCGTTTGTCCGATTTTCACCAAAATCGAATCGTATCATCTCCAGACTGTGCCGACAAAAAGTTATGGATTTCGTGTCGATTGATGAAACCGTTTTCGTATAGCACAGCAGCAAAGTTGAGGCATGATGCCAAAATGACTATTCAGGCTTTATATCTGCAATGCCTCGACATATTGACACAAAACTTTGTATGTGTCACTGTCTCCTTACTCTGACCACACCACATCAATTTCGTAACAGCGCCACCTTTTGGTCAAAAGTGACAATCCATTAAATCATATTTTGAATCACTTTTTACATGATTTTTCAGCCATTTCGCCTAAAATCCTCTTTAAATGTCTTTAATTGCTCATTGTTGCAGTTGGTCTGACACTTTCAGACATGTTGGCATGTCTTGTCGTCTTATTCTGCTTGGCCCCGGTAATTGCTGCTTGCAGCTATATTTATTATTATTATTATTATTCTTCCGCCATGGGAGTCTATGGCAGCCCATAGAACCGATTGCGGGAAAGTTGTTTTGGTTTGACATTCTGATAGAGGACCGTCTCAACATTAAATACACCAATTTTGGTGTTTCTAAGTCATTCCCTCTAGCGCCACCACCTGTCCAAAGTTTCACTTTTATTTTGCTAATAACTTTTGAACCGTAAGGCCAATCAGCGAAATTCTTTTTTCCTCTGATTCCTGAGCTCATGGCGATTCGATTGCACCCTATGACGTCATTTGCCGTCATAAAAATATGGCCGCCATCTTGAATTTTCAAAAAAAGCTACTTTTTCGAACTCGTCCTAGACGGTTTGTCCGATTTGCACGAAAATTGAACCAGATCATCTTCAGGTAGTGCTGACAAAAAGTTATGGAATTCAAATGGATTCGTCAAACCGTTTTCAATAAACGCACAAATACATTTTACGTAGCGCTAGCAAAAACAGTCGTAAGGCCGTATCTCCGCAACGGTTTATCGTATTCAGACCAAACTTGGTACTTGTACTCACAAGCATGACCTGAGGCTACATGCTGTGTTTCGGCGCAGCGCCACCTACTGGTCCGGAGATATGAAAAATGGCTATTTTTGCTTATAACTTCTGAACAGTTTGTCCAAAAATCATACAATTGGTCTCGTTAGATTCAGGGCAACATGCCGAGTCGACTGATATCCAATTTGACCATATCGGTCATTTTGGCTGTCGGCCATTTTGAATTTTGTGCTAAAATTCTGTATTTTATGAACGCATGAACGGATTGTTACGAAATGTGGTATGGGTCATCAGCACAATGCCCTGAATGAGCCTGAGAAGTTTCGAAACAGCGCCACCTAGTGGTGAATTTTTTTTTTCAAATGCTTATAACTTTGGGTGTGGTCGACTTATTTTCACGAAACTCATCTTTTTAGACTCCTGAATCGTTGCCGAGTCCTACGATACCAAACATGCTAGGTTTCGCCTTACGGTTTGTGTAGCGTTGTGATTTAGCGCTTAAAAAACATTTGGCTATATCTTTGAAACCGCTAGTCCGATCGAGACGAAACCACCGTCAGAAGTTTGGAAACATAGGTCGATAGCTATACGCCAATGCCCAAATGCGAAAATATTGATGTTTAGGGGTACTAATTTCCAATCAAAGTCATGTGTCAGTCATTTTTTTCGTGTTTTTTCATATAAATGTCTATAACTCCGAAGCGAATTGAGATATTTTCACCAAAATTGACACACATATGTATGGGCTCACTCTGAGGACACGTAAAAAAAATTGTGGGACTGAGCCTCTTGGTGGCGCTATAATTGAACAAAATATGAAATTCCCATTGACTTCAATACAGTTTTGTGAAATAAAATGCTATACTAAACAAATGCATTGGTGTAATATTACGAAACTCAGATTGTGTCATCAGCACCATCCCCTGAAGGCAACCAAAATATTTCAAGACAGCGCCACCTAGTGGTCAAAAGTTATAACAAAATTTCCAAAAAGGCTAATAACTTTTGAATAAATCTGGCTATTGAAATGCCACGGGTCTTAATAGATTCCTTGGGTCAAGCCGAGAACATAGATACCAAGTTTTCCTTATTTGGCCAAACTTCCTGTCCGCCATCTTGATTTTCATTCAAAACCTACTTTTTCTAACTCCTCCTAGACCGTTTGTCCGATTTTCACCAAAATCGAATCGTATCATCTCCAGACTGTGCCGACAAAAAGTTATGGATTTCGTGTCGATTGATGAAACCGTTTTTGTATAGCACAGCAGCAAAGTTGAGGCATGATGCCAAAATGACTATTCAGGCTTTATATCTGCAGTGCCTCGACATATTGACACAAAACTTTGTATGTGTCACTGTCTCCTTACTCTGACCACACCACATCAATTTCGTAACAGCGCCACCTTTTGGTCAAAAGTGACAATCCATTAAATCATATTTTGAATCACTTTTTACATGATTTTTCAGCCATTTCGCCTAAAATCCTCTTTAAATGTCTTTAATTGCTCATTGTTGCAGTTGGTCTGACACTTTCAGACATGTTGGCATGTCTTGTCGTCTTATTCTGCTTGGCCCCGGTAATTGCTGCTTGCAGCTATATTTATTATTATTATTATTATTATTATTCTTCCGCCATGGGAGTCTATGGCAGCCCATAGAACCGATTGCGGGAAAGTTGTTTTGGTTTGACATTCTGATAGAGGACCGTCTCAACATTAAATACACCAATTTTGGTGTTTCTAAGTCATTCCCTCTAGCGCCACCACCTGTCCAAAGTTTCACTTTTATTTTGCTAATAACTTTTGAACCGTAAGGCCAATCAGCGAAATTCTTTTTTCCTCTGATTCCTGAGCTCATGGCGATTCGATTGCACCCTATGACGTCATTTGCCGTCATAAAAATATGGCCGCCATCTTGAATTTTCAAAAAAAGCTACTTTTTCGAACTCGTCCTAGACGGTTTGTCCGATTTGCACGAAAATTGAACCAGATCATCTTCAGGTAGTGCTGACAAAAAGTTATGGAATTCAAATGGATTCGTCAAACCGTTTTCAATAAACGCACAAATACATTTTACGTAGCGCTAGCAAAAACAGTCGTAAGGCCGTATCTCCGCAACGGTTTATCGTATTCAGACCAAACTTGGTACTTGTACTCACAAGCATGACCTGAGGCTACATGCTGTGTTTCGGCGCAGCGCCACCTACTGGTCCGGAGATATGAAAAATGGCTATTTTTGCTTATAACTTCTGAACAGTTTGTCCAAAAATCATACAATTGGTCTCGTTAGATTCAGGGCAACATGCCGAGTCGACTGATATCCAATTTGACCATATCGGTCATTTTGGCTGTCGGCCATTTTGAATTTTGTGCTAAAATGCTGTATTTTATGAACGCATGAACGGATTGTTACGAAATGTGGTATGGGTCATCAGCACAATGCCCTGAATGAGCCTGAGAAGTTTCGAAACAGCGCCACCTAGTGGTGAATTTTTTTTTTCAAATGCTTATAACTTTGGGTGTGGTCGACTTATTTTCACGAAACTCATCTTTTTAGACTCCTGAATCATTGCCGAGTCCTACGATACCAAACATGCTAGGTTTCGCCTTACGGTTTGTGTAGCGTTGTGATTTAGCGCTTAAAAAACATTTGGCTATATCTTTGAAACCGCTAGTCCGATCGAGACGAAACCACCGTCAGAAGTTTGGAAACATAGGTCGATAGCTATACGCCAATGCCCAAATGCGAAAATATTGATGTTTAGGGGTACTAATTTCCAATCAAAGTCATGTGTCAGTCATTTTTTTCGTGTTTTTTCATATAAATGTCTATAACTCCGAAGCGAATTGAGATATTTTCACCAAAATTGACACACATATGTATGGGCTCACTCTGAGGACACGTAAAAAAAATTGTGTGACTGAGCCTCTTGGTGGCGCTATAATTGAACAAAATATGAAATTCCCATTGACTTCAATACAGTTTTGTGAAATAAAATGCTATACTAAACAAATGCATTGGTGTAATATTACGAAACTCAGATTGTGTCATCAGCACCATCCCCTGAAGGCAACCAAAATATTTCAAGACAGCGCCACCTAGTGGTCAAAAGTTATAACAAAATTTCCAAAAAGGCTAATAACTTTTGAATAAATCTGGCTATTGAAATGGCACGGGTCTTAATAGATTCCTTGGGTCAAGCCGAGAACATAGATACCAAGTTTTCCTTATTTGGCCAAACTTCCTGTCCGCCATCTTGATTTTCATTCAAAACCTACTTTTTCGAACTCCTCCTAGACCGTTTGTCCGATTTTCACCAAAATCGAATCGTATCATCTCCAGACTGTGCCGACAAAAAGTTATGGATTTCGTGTCGATTGATGAAACCGTTTTCGTATAGCACAGCAGCAAAGTTGAGGCATGATGCCAAAATGACTATTCAGGCTTTATATCTGCAATGCCTCGACATATTGACACAAAACTTTGTATGTGTCACTGTCTCCTTACTCTGACCACACCACATCAATTTCGTAACAGCGCCACCTTTTGGTCAAAAGTGACAATCCATTAAATCATGTTTTGAATCACTTTTTACATGATTTTTCAGCCATTTCGCCTAAAATCCTCTTTAAATGTCTTTAATTGCTCATTGTTGCAGTTGGTCTGACACTTTCAGACATGTTGGCATGTCTTGTCGTCTTATTCTGCTTGGCCCCGGTAATTGCTGCTTGCAGCTATATTTATTATTATTATTATTATTATTATTATTCTTCCGCCATGGGAGTCTATGGCAGCCCATAGAACCGATTGCGGGAAAGTTGTTTTGGTTTGACATTCTGATAGAGGACCGTCTCAACATTAAATACACCAATTTTGGTGTTTCTAAGTCATTCCCTCTAGCGCCACCACCTGTCCAAAGTTTCACTTTTATTTTGCTAATAACTTTTGAACCGTAAGGCCAATCAGCGAAATTCTTTTTTCCTCTGATTCCTGAGCTCATGGCGATTCGATTGCACCCTATGACGTCATTTGCCGTCATAAAAATATGGCCGCCATCTTGAATTTTCAAAAAAAGCTACTTTTTCGAACTCGTCCTAGACGGTTTGTCCGATTTGCACGAAAATTGAACCAGATCATCTTCAGGTAGTGCTGACAAAAAGTTATGGAATTCAAATGGATTCGTCAAACCGTTTTCAATAAACGCACAAATACATTTTACGTAGCGCTAGCAAAAACAGTCGTAAGGCCGTATCTCCGCAACGGTTTATCGTATTCAGACCAAACTTGGTACTTGTACTCACAAGCATGACCTGAGGCTACATGCTGTGTTTCGGCGCAGCGCCACCTACTGGTCCGGAGATATGAAAAATGGCTATTTTTGCTTATAACTTCTGAACAGTTTGTCCAAAAATCATACAATTGGTCTCGTTAGATTCAGGGCAACATGCCGAGTCGACTGATATCCAATTTGACCATATCGGTCATTTTGGCTGTCGGCCATTTTGAATTTTGTGCTAAAATTCTGTATTTTATGAACGCATGAACGGATTGTTACGAAACGTGGTATGGGTCATCAGCACAATGCCCTGAATGAGCCTGAGAAGTTTCGAAACAGCGCCACCTAGTGGTGAATTTTTTTTTCCAAATGCTTATAACTTTGGGTGTGGTTGACTTATTTTCACGAAACTCATCTTTTTAGACTCCTGAATCGTTGCTGAGTCCTACGATACCAAACATGCTAGGTTTTGCCTTACGGTTTGTGTAGCGTTGTGATTTAGCGCTTAAAAAACATTTGGCTATATCTTTGAAACCGCTAGTCCGATCGAGACGAAACCACCGTCAGAAGTTTGGAAACATAGGTCGATAGCTATATGCCAATGCCCAAATGCGAAAATATTGATGTTTAGGGGTACTAATTTCCAATCAAAGTCATGTGTCAGTCATTTTTTTCGTGTTTTTTCATATAAATGTCTATAACTCCGAAGCGAATTGAGATATTTTCACCAAAATTGACACACATATGTATGGGCTCACTCTGAGGACACGTAAAAAAAATTGTGGGACTGAGCCTCTTGGTGGCGATATAATTGAACAAAATATGAAATTCCCATTGACTTCAATACAGTTTTGTGAAATAAAATGCTATACTAAACAAATGCATTGGTGTAATATTACGAAACTCAGATTGTGTCATCAGCACCATCCCCTGAAGGCAACCAAAATATTTCAAGACAGCGCCACCTAGTGGTCAAAAGTTATAACAAAATTTCCAAAAAGGCTAATAACTTTTGAATACATCTGGCTATTGAAATGCCACTGGTCTTAATAGATTCCTTGGGTCAAGCCGAGAACATAGATACCAAGTTTTCCTTATTTGGCCAAACTTCCTGTCCGCCATCTTGATTTTCATTCAAAACCTACTTTTTCGAACTCCTCCTAGACCGTTTGTCCGATTTTCACCAAAATCGAATCGTATCATCTCCAGACTGTGCCGACAAAAAGTTATGGATTTCGTGTCGATTGATGAAACCGTTTTCGTATAGCACAGCAGCAAAGTTGAGGCATGATGCCAAAATGACTATTCAGGCTTTATATCTGCAATGCCTCGACATATTGACACAAAACTTTGTATGTGTCACTGTCTCCTTACTCTGACCACACCACATCAATTTCGTAACAGCGCCACCTTTTGGTCAAAAGTGACAATCCATTAAATCATATTTTGAATCACTTTTTACATGATTTTTCAGCCATTTCGCCTAAAATCCTCTTTAAATGTCTTTAATTGCTCATTGTTTCAGACATGTTGGCATGTCTTGTCGTCTTATTCTGCTTGGCCCCGGTAATTGCTGCTTGCAGCTATATTTATTATTAGGGGCCAAGCACCGAAGGTGCGGAGGCACCTATTGTATCTGTTCCCGTTCTTATTATTATTCTTCTTCTTCTTCTTCTTCTTCTTCTTCTTCCGCCATGGGAGTCTATGGCAGCCCATAGAACCGATTGCGGGAAAGTTGTTTTGGTTTGACATTCTGATAGAGGACCGTCTCAACATTAAATACACCAATTTTGGTGTTTCTAAGTCATTCCCTCTAGCGCCACCACCTGTCCAAAGTTTCACTTTTATTTTGCTACTAACTTTTGAACCGTAAGGCCAATCAGCGAAATTCTTTTTTCCTCTGATTCCTGAGCTCATGGCGATTCGATTGCACCCTATGACGTCATTTGCCGTCATAAAAATATGGCCGCCATCTTGAATTTTCAAAAAAAGCTACTTTTTCGAACTCGTCCTAGACGGTTTGTCCGATTTGCACGAAAATTGAACCAGATCATCTTCAGGTAGTGCTGACAAAAAGTTATGGAATTCAAATGGATTCGTCAAACCGTTTTCGATAAACGCACGAATACATTTTACGTAGCGCTAGCAAAAACAGTCGTAAGGCCGTATCTCCGCAACGGTTTATCGTATTCAGACCAAACTTGGTACTTGTACTCACAAGCATGACCTGAGGCTACATGCTGTGTTTCGGCGCAGCGCCACCTACTGGTCCGGAGATATGAAAAATGGCTATTTTTGCTTATAACTTCTGAACAGTTTGTCCAAAAATCATACAATTGGTCTCGTTAGATTCAGGGCAACATGCCGAGTCGACTGATATCCAATTTTGCCATATCGGTCATTTTGGCTGTCGGCCATTTTGAATTTTGTGCTAAAATTCTGTATTTTATGAACGCATGAACGGATTGTTACGAAACGTGGTATGGGTCATCAGCACGATGCCCTGAATGAGCCTGAGAAGTTTCGAAACAGCGCCACCTAGTGGTGAATTTTTTTTTTCAAATGCTTATAACTTTGGGTGTGGTCGACTTATTTTCACGAAACTCATCTTTTTAGACTCCTGAATCGTTGCCGAGTCCTACGATACCAAACATGCTAGGTTTCGCCTTACGGTTTGTGTAGCGTTGTGATTTAGCGCTTAAAAAACATTTGGCTATATCTTTGAAACCGCTAGTCCGATCGAGACGAAACCACCGTCAGAAGTTTGGAAACATAGGTCGATAGCTATACGCCAATGCCCAAATGCGAAAATATTGATGTTTAGGGGTACTAATTTCCAATCAAAGTCATGTGTCAGTCATTTTTTTCGTGTTTTTTCATATAAATGTCTATAACTCCGAAGCGAATTGAGATATTTTCACCAAAATTGACACACATATGTATGGGCTCACTCTGAGGACACGTAAAAAAAATTGTGGGACTGAGCCTCTTGGTGGCGCTATAATTGAACAAAATATGAAATTCCCATTGACTTCAATACAGTTTTGTGAAATAAAATGCTATACTAAACAAATGCATTGGTGTAATATTACGAAACTCAGATTGTGTCATCAGCACCATCCCCTGAAGGCAACCAAAATATTTCAAGACAGCGCCACCTAGTGGTCAAAAGTTATAACAAAATTTCCAAAAAGGCTAATAACTTTTGAATAAATCTGGCTATTGAAATGCCACGGGTCTTAATAGATTCCTTGGGTCAAGCCGAGAACATAGATACCAAGTTTTCCTTATTTGGCCAAACTTCCTGTCCGCCATCTTGATTTTCATTCAAAACCTACTTTTTCGAACTCCTCCTAGACCGTTTGTCCGATTTTCACCAAAATCGAATCGTATCATCTCCAGACTGTGCCGACAAAAAGTTATGGATTTCGTGTCGATTGATGAAACCGTTTTCGTATAGCACAGCAGCAAAGTTGAGGCATGATGCCAAAATGACTATTCAGGCTTTATATCTGCAATGCCTCGACATATTGACACAAAACTTTGTATGTGTCACTGTCTCCTTACTCTGACCACACCACATCAATTTCGTAACAGCGCCACCTTTTGGTCAAAAGTGACAATCCATTAAATCATATTTTGAATCACTTTTTACATGATTTTTCAGCCATTTCGCCTAAAATCCTCTTTAAATGTCTTTAATTGCTCATTGTTGCAGTTGGTCTGACACTTTCAGACATGTTGGCATGTCTTGTCGTCTTATTCTGCTTGGCCCCGGTAATTGCTGCTTGCAGCTATATTTATTATTATTATTATTATTCTTCCGCCATGGGAGTCTATGGCAGCCCATAGAACCGATTGCGGGAAAGTTGTTTTGGTTTGACATTCTGATAGAGGACCGTCTCAACATTAAATACACCAATTTTGGTGTTTCTAAGTCATTCCCTCTAGCGCCACCACCTGTCCAAAGTTTCACTTTTATTTTGCTAATAACTTTTGAACCGTAAGGCCAATCAGCGAAATTCTTTTTTCCTCTGATTCCTGAGCTCATGGCGATTCGATTGCACCCTATGACGTCATTTGCCGTCATAAAAATATGGCCGCCATCTTGAATTTTCAAAAAAAGCTACTTTTTCGAACTCGTCCTAGACGGTTTGTCCGATTTGCACGAAAATTGAACCAGATCATCTTCAGGTAGTGCTGACAAAAAGTTATGGAATTCAAATGGATTCGTCAAACCGTTTTCAATAAACGCACAAATACATTTTACGTAGCGCTAGCAAAAACAGTCGTAAGGCCGTATCTCCGCAACGGTTTATCGTATTCAGACCAAACTTGGTACTTGTACTCACAAGCATGACCTGAGGCTACATGCTGTGTTTCGGCGCAGCGCCACCTACTGGTCCGGAGATATGAAAAATGGCTATTTTTGCTTATAACTTCTGAACAGTTTGTCCAAAAATCATACAATTGGTCTCGTTAGATTCAGGGCAACATGCCGAGTCGACTGATATCCAATTTGACCATATCGGTCATTTTGGCTGTCGGCCATTTTGAATTTTGTGCTAAAATTCTGTATTTTATGAACGCATGAACGGATTGTTACGAAATGTGGTATGGGTCATCAGCACAATGCCCTGAATGAGCCTGAGAAGTTTCGAAACAGCGCCACCTAGTGGTGAATTTTTTTTTTCAAATGCTTATAACTTTGGGTGTGGTCGACTTATTTTCACGAAACTCATCTTTTTAGACTCCTGAATCGTTGCCGAGTCCTACGATACCAAACATGCTAGGTTTCGCCTTACGGTTTGTGTAGCGTTGTGATTTAGCGCTTAAAAAACATTTGGCTATATCTTTGAAACCGCTAGTCCGATCGAGACGAAACCACCGTCAGAAGTTTGGAAACATAGGTCGATAGCTATACGCCAATGCCCAAATGCGAAAATATTGATGTTTAGGGGTACTAATTTCCAATCAAAGTCATGTGTCAGTCATTTTTTTCGTGTTTTTTCATATAAATGTCTATAACTCCGAAGCGAATTGAGATATTTTCACCAAAATTGACACACATATGTATGGGCTCACTCTGAGGACACGTAAAAAAAATTGTGGGACTGAGCCTCTTGGTGGCGCTATAATTGAACAAAATATGAAATTCCCATTGACTTCAATACAGTTTTGTGAAATAAAATGCTATACTAAACAAATGCATTGGTGTAATATTACGAAACTCAGATTGTGTCATCAGCACCATCCCCTGAAGGCAACCAAAATATTTCAAGACAGCGCCACCTAGTGGTCAAAAGTTATAACAAAATTTCCAAAAAGGCTAATAACTTTTGAATAAATCTGGCTATTGAAATGCCACGGGTCTTAATAGATTCCTTGGGTCAAGCCGAGAACATAGATACCAAGTTTTCCTTATTTGGCCAAACTTCCTGTCCGCCATCTTGATTTTCATTCAAAACCTACTTTTTCTAACTCCTCCTAGACCGTTTGTCCGATTTTCACCAAAATCGAATCGTATCATCTCCAGACTGTGCCGACAAAAAGTTATGGATTTCGTGTCGATTGATGAAACCGTTTTTGTATAGCACAGCAGCAAAGTTGAGGCATGATGCCAAAATGACTATTCAGGCTTTATATCTGCAGTGCCTCGACATATTGACACAAAACTTTGTATGTGTCACTGTCTCCTTACTCTGACCACACCACATCAATTTCGTAACAGCGCCACCTTTTGGTCAAAAGTGACAATCCATTAAATCATATTTTGAATCACTTTTTACATGATTTTTCAGCCATTTCGCCTAAAATCCTCTTTAAATGTCTTTAATTGCTCATTGTTGCAGTTGGTCTGACACTTTCAGACATGTTGGCATGTCTTGTCGTCTTATTCTGCTTGGCCCCGGTAATTGCTGCTTGCAGCTATATTTATTATTATTATTATTATTATTATTCTTCCGCCATGGGAGTCTATGGCAGCCCATAGAACCGATTGCGGGAAAGTTGTTTTGGTTTGACATTCTGATAGAGGACCGTCTCAACATTAAATACACCAATTTTGGTGTTTCTAAGTCATTCCCTCTAGCGCCACCACCTGTCCAAAGTTTCACTTTTATTTTGCTAATAACTTTTGAACCGTAAGGCCAATCAGCGAAATTCTTTTTTCCTCTGATTCCTGAGCTCATGGCGATTCGATTGCACCCTATGACGTCATTTGCCGTCATAAAAATATGGCCGCCATCTTGAATTTTCAAAAAAAGCTACTTTTTCGAACTCGTCCTAGACGGTTTGTCCGATTTGCACGAAAATTGAACCAGATCATCTTCAGGTAGTGCTGACAAAAAGTTATGGAATTCAAATGGATTCGTCAAACCGTTTTCAATAAACGCACAAATACATTTTACGTAGCGCTAGCAAAAACAGTCGTAAGGCCGTATCTCCGCAACGGTTTATCGTATTCAGACCAAACTTGGTACTTGTACTCACAAGCATGACCTGAGGCTACATGCTGTGTTTCGGCGCAGCGCCACCTACTGGTCCGGAGATATGAAAAATGGCTATTTTTGCTTATAACTTCTGAACAGTTTGTCCAAAAATCATACAATTGGTCTCGTTAGATTCAGGGCAACATGCCGAGTCGACTGATATCCAATTTGACCATATCGGTCATTTTGGCTGTCGGCCATTTTGAATTTTGTGCTAAAATGCTGTATTTTATGAACGCATGAACGGATTGTTACGAAATGTGGTATGGGTCATCAGCACAATGCCCTGAATGAGCCTGAGAAGTTTCGAAACAGCGCCACCTAGTGGTGAATTTTTTTTTTCAAATGCTTATAACTTTGGGTGTGGTCGACTTATTTTCACGAAACTCATCTTTTTAGACTCCTGAATCATTGCCGAGTCCTACGATACCAAACATGCTAGGTTTCGCCTTACGGTTTGTGTAGCGTTGTGATTTAGCGCTTAAAAAACATTTGGCTATATCTTTGAAACCGCTAGTCCGATCGAGACGAAACCACCGTCAGAAGTTTGGAAACATAGGTCGATAGCTATACGCCAATGCCCAAATGCGAAAATATTGATGTTTAGGGGTACTAATTTCCAATCAAAGTCATGTGTCAGTCATTTTTTTCGTGTTTTTTCATATAAATGTCTATAACTCCGAAGCGAATTGAGATATTTTCACCAAAATTGACACACATATGTATGGGCTCACTCTGAGGACACGTAAAAAAAATTGTGTGACTGAGCCTCTTGGTGGCGCTATAATTGAACAAAATATGAAATTCCCATTGACTTCAATACAGTTTTGTGAAATAAAATGCTATACTAAACAAATGCATTGGTGTAATATTACGAAACTCAGATTGTGTCATCAGCACCATCCCCTGAAGGCAACCAAAATATTTCAAGACAGCGCCACCTAGTGGTCAAAAGTTATAACAAAATTTCCAAAAAGGCTAATAACTTTTGAATAAATCTGGCTATTGAAATGGCACGGGTCTTAATAGATTCCTTGGGTCAAGCCGAGAACATAGATACCAAGTTTTCCTTATTTGGCCAAACTTCCTGTCCGCCATCTTGATTTTCATTCAAAACCTACTTTTTCGAACTCCTCCTAGACCGTTTGTCCGATTTTCACCAAAATCGAATCGTATCATCTCCAGACTGTGCCGACAAAAAGTTATGGATTTCGTGTCGATTGATGAAACCGTTTTCGTATAGCACAGCAGCAAAGTTGAGGCATGATGCCAAAATGACTATTCAGGCTTTATATCTGCAATGCCTCGACATATTGACACAAAACTTTGTATGTGTCACTGTCTCCTTACTCTGACCACACCACATCAATTTCGTAACAGCGCCACCTTTTGGTCAAAAGTGACAATCCATTAAATCATGTTTTGAATCACTTTTTACATGATTTTTCAGCCATTTCGCCTAAAATCCTCTTTAAATGTCTTTAATTGCTCATTGTTGCAGTTGGTCTGACACTTTCAGACATGTTGGCATGTCTTGTCGTCTTATTCTGCTTGGCCCCGGTAATTGCTGCTTGCAGCTATATTTATTATTATTATTATTATTATTATTATTCTTCCGCCATGGGAGTCTATGGCAGCCCATAGAACCGATTGCGGGAAAGTTGTTTTGGTTTGACATTCTGATAGAGGACCGTCTCAACATTAAATACACCAATTTTGGTGTTTCTAAGTCATTCCCTCTAGCGCCACCACCTGTCCAAAGTTTCACTTTTATTTTGCTAATAACTTTTGAACCGTAAGGCCAATCAGCGAAATTCTTTTTTCCTCTGATTCCTGAGCTCATGGCGATTCGATTGCACCCTATGACGTCATTTGCCGTCATAAAAATATGGCCGCCATCTTGAATTTTCAAAAAAAGCTACTTTTTCGAACTCGTCCTAGACGGTTTGTCCGATTTGCACGAAAATTGAACCAGATCATCTTCAGGTAGTGCTGACAAAAAGTTATGGAATTCAAATGGATTCGTCAAACCGTTTTCAATAAACGCACAAATACATTTTACGTAGCGCTAGCAAAAACAGTCGTAAGGCCGTATCTCCGCAACGGTTTATCGTATTCAGACCAAACTTGGTACTTGTACTCACAAGCATGACCTGAGGCTACATGCTGTGTTTCGGCGCAGCGCCACCTACTGGTCCGGAGATATGAAAAATGGCTATTTTTGCTTATAACTTCTGAACAGTTTGTCCAAAAATCATACAATTGGTCTCGTTAGATTCAGGGCAACATGCCGAGTCGACTGCTATCCAATTTGACCATATCGGTCATTTTGGCTGTCGGCCATTTTGAATTTTGTGCTAAAATTCTGTATTTTATGAACGCATGAACGGATTGTTACGAAATGTGGTATGGGTCATCAGCACAATGCCCTGAATGAGCCTGAGAAGTTTCGAAACAGCGCCACCTAGTGGTGAATTTTTTTTTTCAAATGCTTATAACTTTGGGTGTGGTCGACTTATTTTCACGAAACTCATCTTTTTAGACTCCTGAATCGTTGCCGAGTCCTACGATACCAAACATGCTAGGTTTCGCCTTACGGTTTGTGTAGCGTTGTGATTTAGCGCTTAAAAAACATTTGGCTATATCTTTGAAACCGCTAGTCCGATCGAGACGAAACCACCGTCAGAAGTTTGGAAACATAGGTCGATAGCTATACGCCAATGCCCAAATGCGAAAATATTGATGTTTAGGGGTACTAATTTCCAATCAAAGTCATGTGTCAGTCATTTTTTTCGTGTTTTTTCATATAAATGTCTATAACTCCGAAGCGAATTGAGATATTTTCACCAAAATTGACACACATATGTATGGGCTCACTCTGAGGACACGTAAAAAAAATTGTGGGACTGAGCCTCTTGGTGGCGCTATAATTGAACAAAATATGAAATTCCCATTGACTTCAATACAGTTTTGTGAAATAAAATGCTATACTAAACAAATGCATTGGTGTAATATTACGAAACTCAGATTGTGTCATCAGCACCATCCCCTGAAGGCAACCAAAATATTTCAAGACAGCGCCACCTAGTGGTCAAAAGTTATAACAAAATTTCCAAAAAGGCTAATAACTTTTGAATAAATCTGGCTATTGAAATGCCACGGGTCTTAATAGATTCCTTGGGTCAAGCTGAGAACATAGATACCAAGTTTTCCTTATTTGGCCAAACTTCCTGTCCGCCATCTTGATTTTCATTCAAAACCTACTTTTTCTAACTCCTCCTAGACCGTTTGTCCGATTTTCACCAAAATCGAATCGTATCATCTCCAGACTGTGCCGACAAAAAGTTATGGATTTCGTGTCGATTGATGAAACCGTTTTTGTATAGCACAGCAGCAAAGTTGAGGCATGATGCCAAAATGACTATTCAGGCTTTATATCTGCAATGCCTCGACATATTGACACAAAACTTTGTATGTGTCACTGTCTCCTTACTCTGACCACACCACATCAATTTCGTAACAGCGCCACCTTTTGGTCAAAAGTGACAATCCATTAAATCATATTTTGAATCACTTTTTACATGATTTTTCAGCCATTTCGCCTAAAATCCTCTTTAAATGTCTTTAATTGCTCATTGTTGCAGTTGGTCTGACACTTTCAGACATGTTGGCATGTCTTGTCGTCTTATTCTGCTTGGCCCCGGTAATTGCTGCTTGCAGCTATATTTATTATTATTATTATTATTCTTCCGCCATGGGAGTCTATGGCAGCCCATAGAACCGATTGCGGGAAAGTTGTTTTGGTTTGACATTCTGATAGAGGACCGTCTCAACATTAAATACACCAATTTTGGTGTTTCTAAGTCATTCCCTCTAGCGCCACCACCTGTCCAAAGTTTCACTTTTATTTTGCTAATAACTTTTGAACCGTAAGGCCAATCAGCGAAATTCTTTTTTCCTCTGATTCCTGAGCTCATGGCGATTCGATTGCACCCTATGACGTCATTTGCCGTCATAAAAATATGGCCGCCATCTTGAATTTTCAAAAAAAGCTACTTTTTCGAACTCGTCCTAGACGGTTTGTCCGATTTGCACGAAAATTGAACCAGATCATCTTCAGGTAGTGCTGACAAAAAGTTATGGAATTCAAATGGATTCGTCAAACCGTTTTCAATAAACGCACAAATACATTTTACGTAGCGCCAGCAAAAACAGTCGTAAGGCCGTATCTCCGCAACGGTTTATCGTATTCAGACCAAACTTGGTACTTGTACTCACAAGCATGACCTGAGGCTACATGCTGCGTTTCGGCGCAGCGCCACCTACTGGTCCGGAGATATGAAAAATGGCTATTTTTGCTTATAACTTCTGAACAGTTTGTCCAAAAATCATACAATTGGTCTCGTTAGATTCAGGGCAACATGCCGAGTCGACTGATATCCAATTTGACCATATCGGTCATTTTGGCTGTCGGCCATTTTGAATTTTGTGCTAAAATTCTGTATTTTATGAACGCATGAACGGATTGTTACGAAATGTGGTATGGGTCATCAGCACAATGCCCTGAATGAGCCTGAGAAGTTTCGAAACAGCGCCACCTAGTGGTGAATTTTTTTTTTCAAATGCTTATAACTTTGGGTGTGATCGACTTATTTTCACGAAACTCATCTTTTTAGACTCCTGAATCGTTGCCGAGTCCTACGATACCAAACATGCTAGGTTTCGCCTTACGGTTTGTGTAGCGTTGTGATTTAGCGCTTAAAAAACATTTGGCTATATCTTTGAAACCGCTAGTCCGATCGAGACGAAACCACCGTCAGAAGTTTGAAAACATAGGTCGATAGCTATACGCCAATGCCCAAATGCGAAAATATTGATGTTTAGGGGTAGTAATATTCAATCAAAGTCATGTGTCAGTCATTTTTTTCGTGTTTTTTCATATAAATGTCTATAACTCCGAAGCAAATTGAGATTTTTGCACCAAAATCGACACATATATGTATGGGCTCACTCTGAGGACACATTAAAAAAATGGTGGGACTGAGCCTCTTGGTGGCGCTATAATAGAACAAAACATGAAATTCCCATTGACTTCAATGCAGTTTTGTGAAATAAAATGCTATACTAAACAAATGCATTGGTGTAATATTACGAAACTCAGAATGTGCCATCAGCACCATCCCCTGAAGGTACCCAAAATATTTAGAGACAGCGCCACCTAGTGGTCAAAAGTTATAACAACATTTCCAAAACTGCTAATAACTTTTGAATACATCGGCCTATGTAAATGTCACTGGTCTTAATAGATTCCTTGGGTCAAGCCGAGAACATAGATACCAAATTTTCCTTATTTGGTCAAACTTCTTGTCCGCCATCTTGATTTTCATTCAAAACCTACTTTTTCGAACTCCTCCTAGACCGTTTGTCCGATTTTCACCAAAATCGAATCGTATCATCTCCAGACCGTGCCGACTAAAAGTTATGGATTTCGTGTCGATAGACGAAACCGTTTTCGTATAGCGCAGCAGCAAAGTTGAGGCATGATGCTAATAGCATTAATTAAGGCTTTATCTCTGCAATGCCTTGACATATTGACACCAAACTTTGTATGTGTCATTGTAACTTCACTCTGACCACATCACATCAGTTTTGTAACTGCGCCACCTATTGGTCGAAAGTGATAATCCATCAAATCATATTTTTAATTATTGTTTCTATGATTTTTCAGGCATTTTGCCTAAAATCCTCTTTAAATGTCTTTAATTGCTCATTGTTGCAGTTGGTCTGACACTTTCAGACATGTCGGCATGTCTTGTCGTCTTATTCTGCTTGGCCCCGGTAATGGCTGCTTGCAGCTATATTTAGGGGCCAAGCACCGAAGGTGCGGAGGCACCTATTGTATCTGTTCCCGTTCTTATTATTATTCTTCTTCTTCTTCTTCTTCTTCTTCTTCTTCCGCCATGGGAGTCTATGGCAGCCCATAGAACCGATTGCGGGAAAGTTGTTTTGGTTTGACATTCTGATAGAGGACCGTCTCAACATTAAATACACCAATTTTGGTGTTTCTAAGTCATTCCCTCTAGCGCCACCACCTGTCCAAAGTTTCACTTTTATTTTGCTAATAACTTTTGAACCGTAAGGCCAATCAGCGAAATTCTTTTTTCCTCTGATTCCTGAGCTCATGGCGATTCGATTGCACCCTATGACGTCATTTGCCGTCATACAAATATGGCCACCATCTTGAATTTTCAAAAAAAGCTACTTTTTCGAACTCGTCCTAGACGGTTTGTCCGATTTGCACGAAAATTGAACCAGATCATCTTCAGGTAGTGCTGACAAAAAGTTATGGAATTCAAATGGATTCGTCAAACCGTTTTCGATAAACGCACGAATACATTTTACGTAGCGCTAGCAAAAACAGTCGTAAGGCCGTATCTCCGCAACGGTTTATCGTATTCAGACCAAACTTGGTACTTGTACTCACAAGCATGACCTGAGGCTACATGCTGTGTTTCGGCGCAGCGCCACCTACTGGTCCGGAGATATGAAAAATGGCTATTTTTGCTTATAACTTCTGAACAGTTTGTCCAAAAATCATACAATTGGTCTCGTTAGATTCAGAGCAACATGCCGAGTCGACTGATATCCAATTTTGCCATATCGGTCATTTTGGCTGTCGGCCATTTTGAATTTTGTGCTAAAATTCTGTATTTTATGAACGCATGAACGGATTGTTACGAAACGTGGTATGGGTCATCAGCACGATGCCCTGAATGAGCCTGAGAAGTTTCGAAACAGCGCCACCTAGTGGTGAATTTTTTTTTTCAAATGCTTATAACTTTGGGTGTGGTCGACTTATTTTCACGAAACTCATCTTTGTAGACTCCTGAATCGTTGCCGAGTCCTACGATACCAAACATGCTAGGTTTCGCCTTACGGTTTGTGTAGCGTTGTGATTTAGCGCTTAAAAAACATTTGGCTATATCTTTGAAACCGCTAGTCCGATCGAGACGAAACCACCGTCAGAAGTTTGGAAACATAGGTCGATAGCTATACGCCAATGCCCAAATGCGAAAATATTGATGTTTAGGGGTACTAATTTCCAATCAAAGTCATGTGTCAGTCATTTTTTTCGTGTTTTTTCATATAAATGTCTATAACTCCGAAGCGAATTGAGATATTTTCACCAAAATTGACACACATATGTATGGGCTCACTCTGAGGACACGTAAAAAAAATTGTGGGACTGAGCCTCTTGGTGGCGCTATAATTGAACAAAATATGAAATTCCCATTGACTTCAATACAGTTTTGTGAAATAAAATGCTATACTAAACAAATGCATTGGTGTAATATTACGAAACTCAGATTGTGTCATCAGCACCATCCCCTGAAGGCAACCAAAATATTTCAAGACAGCGCCACCTAGTGGTCAAAAGTTATAATAAAATTTCCAAAAAGGCTAATAACTTTTGAATACATCTGGCTATTGAAATGCCACTGGTCTTAATAGATTCCTTGGGTCAAGCCGAGAACATAGATACCAAGTTTTCCTTATTTGGCCAAACTTCCTGTCCGCCATCTTGATTTTCATTCAAAACCTACTTTTTCGAACTCCTCCTAGACCGTTTGTCCGATTTTCACCAAAATCGAATCGTATCATCTCCAGACTGTGCCGACAAAAAGTTATGGATTTCGTGTCGATTGATGAAACCGTTTTCGTATAGCACAGCAGCAAAGTTGAGGCATGATGCCAAAATGACTATTCAGGCTTTATATCTGCAATGCCTCGACATATTGACACAAAACTTTGTATGTGTCACTGTCTCCTTACTCTGACCACACCACATCAATTTCGTAACAGCGCCACCTTTTGGTCAAAAGTGACAATCCATTAAATCATATTTTGAATCACTTTTTACATGATTTTTCAGCCATTTCGCCTAAAATCCTCTTTAAATGTCTTTAATTGCTCATTGTTGCAGTTGGTCTGACACTTTCAGACATGTTGGCATGTCTTGTCGTCTTATTCTGCTTGGCCCCGGTAATTGCTGCTTGCAGCTATATTTATTATTATTATTATTCTTCCGCTCTGGGAGTCTATGGCAGCCCATAGAACCGATTGCGGGAAAGTTGTTTTGGTTTGACATTCTGATAGAGGACAGTCCCACCATTAAATACACCAATTTTGGTGTTTCTAAGTCATTCCCTCTAGCGCCACCACCTGTCCAAAGTTTCACTTTTACTTTGCTAATAACTTTTGAACCGTAAGGCCAATCAACAAAATTATTTTTTCCTCTGATTCCTGAGCTCATGGCGATTCGATTGCACCCTATGACGTCATTTTCCGTCATAAAAATATGGCCGCCATCTTGAATTTTCAAAAAAAGCTACTTTTTCGAACTCGTCCTAGACGGTTTGTCCGATTTGCACGAAAATTGAACCAGATCATCTTCAGGTAGTGCTGACAAAAAGTTATGGAATTCAAATGGATTCGTCAAACCGTTTTCGATAAACGCTCAAACTAATTTTACGTAGCGCTAGCAAAAACAGTCGTAAGGCCGTATCTCCGCAATGGTTTATCGTATTCAGACCAAACTTGGTACTTGTACTCACAAGCATGACCTGAGGCTACATGCTGTGTTTCGGCGCAGCGCCACCTACTGGTCCGGAGATATGAAAAATGGCTATTTTTGCTTATAACTTCTGAACAGTTTGTCCAAAAATCATAAAATTGGTCTCGTTAGATTCAGGGCAACATGCCGAGTCGACTGATATCCAATTTGACCATATCGGTCATTTTGGCTGTCGGCCATTTTGAATTTTGTGCTAAAATTCTGTATTTTATGAACGCATGAACGGATTGTTACGAAACGTGGTATGGGTCATCAGCACAATGCCCTGAATGAGCCTGAGAAGTTTCGAAACAGCGCCACCTAGTGGTGAATTTTTTTTTCAAATGCTTATAACTTTGGGTGTGGTCGACTTATTTTCACGAAACTCATCTTTTTAGACTCCTGAATCGTTGCCGAGTCCTACGATACCAAACATGCTAGGTTTCGCCTTACGGTTTGTGTAGCGTTGTGATTTAGCGCTTAAAAAACATTTGGCTATATCTTTGAAACCGCTAGTCCGATCGAGACGAAACCACCGTCAGAAGTTTGGAAACATAGGTCGTTAGCTATACGCCAATGCCCAAATGCGAAAATATTGATGTTTAGGGGTAGTAATATTCAATCAAAGTCATGTGTCAGTCATTTTTTACGTGTTTTTTCATATAAATGTCTATAACTCCGAAGCAAATTGAGATTTTTGCACCAAAATCGACACATATATGTATGGGCTCACTCTGATGACACATAAAAAAAATGGTGGGACTGAGCCTCTTGGTGGCGCTATAACAGAACAAAACATGAAATTCCCATTGATTTCAATACAGTTTTGTGAAATAAAATGCTATACTAAACAAATGCATTGGTGTAATATTACGAAACTCAGAATGTTCCTTCAGCACCATCCCCTGAAGGTATTCAAAATATTTCGAAACAGCGCCACCTAGTGGTCAAAAGTTATAACAAATTTTCCAAAAAGGCTAATAACTTTTGAATAAATCTGGCTATTGAAATGCCACTGGTCTTAATAGAGTCCTTGGGTCAAGCCGAGAACATAGATACCAAGTTTTCCTTATTTGGCCGAACTTCCTGTCCGCCATCTTGATTTTCAGTCAAAACCTACTTTTTCGAACTCCTCCTAGACCGTTTGTCCGATTTTCACCAAAATCGAATCGTATCATCTCCAGACCGTGCCGACTAAAAGTTATGGATTTCGTGTCGATAGACGAAACCGTTTTCGTATAGCGCAGCAGCAAAGTTGAGGCATGATGCTAATAGCACTATTCAGGCTTTATCTCTGCAATGCCTTGACATATTAACACCAAACTTTGTATGTGTCATTGTCACTTCACTCTGACCACATCACATCAGTTTTGTAACTGCGCCACCTATTGGTCGAAAGTGATAGTCCATTAAATCATATTTTTCTTCACTGTTTCTATGATTTTTCAGGCATTTTGCCTAAAATCCTCTTTAATGTCTTTAATTGCTCATTGGTCTGACACTTTCAGCAATGTTGGCATGTCTTGTCATCTGATTGTGCTTGGCCCCGGTAATTGCTGCTTGCAGCTATATTTATTATTATTATTATTCTTCTTCCGCCATGGGAGTCTATGGCAGCCCATAGAACCGATTGCGGGAAAGTTATGAAATTTGGCACAATGATAGAGGACAGTCCAAAAAGTCACCATACCAAATTTGGTGTCTTAAAACCAATCCCTCTAGCGCCACCAACTGTCCAAAATTTCACTTTTATTTTGCTAATAACTTTTGAACCGTTTGGCCAATCAACAAAATTCTTTTTTCCTCTGATTCCCGAGCTCATGCCGATTCGATTGCACCCTATGACGTCATTTGCCGTCATAAAAATATGGCCGCCATTTTTAATGGGCTGAAAAAGCTACTTTTTCGAACTCGTCCTAGACGGTTTGTCCGATTTGCACGAAAATTGAACCAGATCATCTTCAGGCAGTGCTGACCAAAAGTTATGGAATTCAAATTGATTCGTCAAACCGTTTTTGATAAACGCACGAATACATTTTACGTAGCCCTAGCAAAAACAGTCGTAAGGCTGTATCTCCGCAACGGTTTATCGTATTCAGACCAAACTTGGTACATATACTCACAAGCATGACCTGAGGCTACATGCTGCGTTTCGGCGCAGCGCCACCTACTGGTCCGGAGATATGAAAAATGGATATTTTTGCTTATAACTTCTGAACAGTTTGTCCAAAAATCATAAAATTGGTCTTGATAGATTCAGGACGACATGCCGAGTCGACTGATATCCAATTTTGCCATATCGGCCATTTTGACTGTCGGCCATTTTGAATTTTGTGCTAAAATGCTGTATTTTAACAACGCATGAACAGATTGTTACGAAACTTGGTATGGGTCATCAACACGATGTCCTGAAGGAGTGTGAGAAGTTTCGTAACAGCGCCACCTAGTGGTGAATTTTTTTTTCCAAAAGCTTATAACTTTGGGTGTGATCGACTTATTTTCACGAAACTCATCTCATTGGACTCCTGAATCGTTGCCGAGTCCAACGATACCAAACATGTTAGGTTTCGCCTAACGGTTTGTGTAGCGTTGTGATTTAGCGCTTAACCTGTTAAGCTGCAATCCCACTTTTGAAAAATCCCAAGAAATGACATACCCAAACTGAAACAGATACAGTTCATGAACCCTTTGTACTAAAAGCACAAGTATGATCTCATTTGAAAGCTGACACCTGGCAGTTTATTGTAAATGTAGAATTAATTATTGTCATAATGACAAAAATTGTTATAAATAGCTTCAAAGTTTTGTAAAGTTATTAGAAATTATTTTTTATGAAACATCCTCATGAAAAAAAAATTGAAGTTGGCACTGGAGCAATCTAGAAATGCACTACAGCTAATGCCACATGTCTAAACATTTTATGTTTAAAATCTTAAGATAATAAGTCCAAAACTCTGTATTTAGTGAAATGTTTTTCAAGACCATGTCATGTGACTTTATTTTGATTTGACGCTAAAATGCTACTGATGTTTATTGTCATCTTCTAACCATCTATCCAGTATATTGTCTTTATTGTTTTGTGGTGCAAACGAGCCCCATTCAGTCTCAGTCTCCCCCTGCACACATTCACACCTCTCCAGCCCGGTTATGGCTCTAAATATGCATTTCTTTTGTCTGCATTATAGTTACTAACGACTGGCTATTCACAGGCTATTCATAGGGTTTCAGTCACTAATTTCTTTTCTTAAAGTTCACCCTTACATTTTAAACTGTATCAAATGCATTTCTTGAATAAAGAAACATTTCAGTAAGCATTCAAAAAATAATAAAAATATAACTTCTAGGTGGCAGGTGCACCTAGGGCTAGCTAGCATGTTAGCTTAGCACACCATCAATACACGACAATTTATGAGATTAAAACCATGTTTGTGCTTATAAACTTACTTTATAAAGCAAATCGAGTATTTTAAATAATTTTTTGTGATCTAATTTGGCTTCAGATAAAAAATCAGACAGAAAATATACTATTGGATAGTGTTCTGCACAACGATTCTATATAGATTAGCATTACATTATAAATATAATCTATTATTATGGAAATACCTGGCATGGATTGAAAAACACAGGTAACTCAAATATCATAGCAAACATGTTTATTGTCTTCAAAACTGCATGTTACAGCCATAGTTACAGCGCGATCTCGTTAGCTTTGTGTGTGTTCGAGGCTTCCTGGATTGTCACATGATTATGGCACTTCTTCATGTTCTAATACTGTGCACAGGGCGGCGAGGGCGCCCTCAGGCTATTGGTATGAATTGAAAACACAGTATCAGAGTTATGCAAACGCTCATAATGATTACATCGACGCATTTGGGTATAAATTCAATAAATATTATTCCTGTCTATAGAAATCTGATGTAAACCTATGAGAATATATCAATATTTCTCCAAATCTGCCCATTTTTGAGCTAAAGCCCTGAGGCACGTTGTTTTGTGTATCGCTGTCATGACGACGGCACGGGAGTTTTTTTATGAATGAAAGCGGCTGACGCGCATAATTCATATCAAAGGTATCGACTAATTTTTTTATTTCATAACTCCTGACACAAATTAAGAAATAACTGTCGCTATAAGTTTCTCAGAATACAATAGTGGTCAAATTCTGAAACTTGAGTCTTATATCTTTTTAATGATGTATAGTTTGTCAAGGTATAACATTAAATCTGATAGTAACTTTGAACTATATATAAATAAAACCGCTTCAGTGCGTCCGCGCTCTGGCAACGGTTAACAGGTTAAAAAACATTTGGCTATATCTTCGAAACCGCTTGTCCGATCGAGACGAAACCACCGTCAGAAGTTTGGAAACATAGGTCGATAGCTATACGCCAATGCCCAAATGCGAAAATATTGATGTTTAGGGGTAGTAATATTCAATCAAAGTCATGTGTCAGTCATTTTTTTCGTGTTTTTTCATATAAATGTCTATAACTCCGAAGCAAATTGAGATTTTTGCACCAAAATCGACACATATATGTATGGGCTCACTCTGAGGACACATAAAAAAAATGGTGGGACTGAGCCTCTTGGTGGCGCTATAATAGAACAAAACATGAAATTCCCATTGACTTCAATGCAGTTTTGTGAAATAAAATGCTATACTAAACAAATGCATTGGTGTAATATTACGAAACTCAGAATGTGCCATCAGCACCATCCCCTGAAGGTACCCAAAATATTTAGAGACAGCGCCACCTAGTGGTCAAAAGTTATAACAACATTTCCAAAACTGCTAATAACTTTTGAATACATCGGCCTATGTAAATGCCACTGGTCTTAATAGATTCCTTGGGTCAAGCCGAGAACATAGATACCAAATTTTCCTTATTTGGTCAAACTTCTTGTCCGCCATCTTGATTTTCATTCAAAACCTACTTTTTCGAACTCCTCCTAGACCGTTTGTCCGATTTTCACCAAAATCGAATCGTATCATCTCCAGACCGTGCCGACTAAAAGTTATGGATTTCGTGTCGATAGACGAAACCGTTTTCGTATAGCGCAGCAGCAAAGTTGAGGCATGATGCTAATAGCATTAATTAAGGCTTTATCTCTGCAATGCCTTGACATATTGACACCAAACTTTGTATGTGTCATTGTAACTTCACTCTGACCACATCACATCAGTTTTGTAACTGCGCCACCTATTGGTCGAAAGTGATAATCCATCAAATCATATTTTTAATTATTGTTTCTATGATTTTTCAGGCATTTTGCCTAAAATCCTCTTTAAATGTCTTTAATTGCTCATTGTTGCAGTTGGTCTGACACTTTCAGACATGTCGGCATGTCTTGTCGTCTTATTGTGCTTGGCCCCGGTAATGGCTGCTTGCAGCTATATTTATTATTATTATTCTTCCGCTCTGGGAGTCTATGGCAGCCCATAGAACCGATTGCGGGAAAGTTGTTTTGGTTTGACATTCTGATAGAGGACAGTCCCAACATGAAATACACCAATTTTGGTGTTTCTAAGTAATTCCCTCTAGCGCCACCACCTGTCCAAAGTTTCACTTTTACTTTGCTAATAACTTTTGAACCGTAAGGCCAATCAACAAAATTATTTTTTCCTCTGATTCCTGAGCTCATGGCGATTCGATTGCACCCTATGACGTCATTTTCCGTCATAAAAATATGGCCGCCATCTTGAATTTTCAAAAAAAGCTACTTTTTCGAACTCGTCCTAGACGGTTTGTCCGATTTGCACGAAAATTGAACCAGATCATCTTCAGGTAGTGCTGACAAAAAGTTATGGAATT
The DNA here is from genome assembly GCF_963993115.1 of Abramis brama. Classification (NCBI taxonomy): domain Eukaryota; kingdom Metazoa; phylum Chordata; class Actinopteri; order Cypriniformes; family Leuciscidae; genus Abramis; species Abramis brama. The sequence goes on from NC_139973.1 coordinate 26,704,607, forward strand.
CAAATGGATTCGTCAAACCGTTTTCGATAAACGCACAAATACATTTTACGTAGCGTTAGCAAAAACAGTCGTAAGGCCGTATCTCCGCAACGGTTTATCGTATTCAGACCAAACTTGGTACTTGTACTCACAAGCATGACCTGAGGCTACATGCTGTGTTTCGGCGCAGCGCCACCTACTGGTCCGGAGATATGAAAAATGGCTATTTTTGCTTATAACTTCTGAACAGTTTGTCCAAAAATCATAAAATTGGTCTCGTTAGATTCAGGGCAACATGCCGAGTCGACTGATATCCAATTTGACCATATCGGTCATTTTGGCTGTCGGCCATTTTGAATTTTGTGCTAAAATTCTGTATTTTATGAACGCATGAACGGATTGTTACGAAACGTGGTATGGGTCATCAGCACAATGCCCTGAATGAGCCTGAGAAGTTTCGAAACAGCGCCACCTAGTGGTGAATTTTTTTTTTCAAATGCTTATAACTTTGGGTGTGGTCGACTTATTTTCACGAAACTCATCTTTTTAGACTCCTGAATCGTTGCCGAGTCCTACGATACCAAACATGCTAGGTTTCGCCTTACGGTTTGTGTAGCGTTGTGATTTAGCGCTTAAAAAACATTTGGCTATATCTTTGAAACCGCTAGTCCGATCGAGACGAAACCACCGTCAGAAGTTTGGAAACATAGGTCGATAGCTATATGACAATGCCCAAATGCGAAAATATTGATGTTTAGGGGTACTAATTTCCAATCAAAGTCATGTGTCAGTCATTTTTTTCCTGTTTTTTCATATAAATGTCTATAACTCCGAAGCGAATTGAGATATTTTCACCAAAATTGACACACATATGTATGGGCTCACTCTGAGGACACGAAAAAAAAATTGTGGGACTGAGCCTCTTGGTGGCGCTATAATTGAACAAAATATGAAATTCCCATTGACTTCAATACAGTTTTGTGAAATAAAATGCTATACTAAACAAATGCATTGGTGTAATATTACGAAACTCAGATTGTGTCATCAGCACCATCCCCTGAAGGCAACCAAAATATTTCAAGACAGCGCCACCTAGTGGTCAAAAGTTATAACAAAATTTCCAAAAAGGCTAATAACTTTTGAATAAATCTGGCTATTGAAATTCCACGGTTCTTAATAGATTCCTTGGGTCAAGCCGAGAACATAGATACCAAGTTTTCCTTATTTGGCCAAACTTCCTGTCCGCCATCTTGATTTTCATTCAAAACCTACTTTTTCGAACTCCTCCTAGACCGTTTGTCCGATTTTCACCAAAATCGAATCGTATCATCTCCAGACTGTGCCGACAAAAAATTATGGATTTCGTGTCGATTGATGAAACCGTTTTCGTATAGCACAGCAGCAAAGTTGAGGCATGATGCCAAAATGACTATTCAGGCTTTATATCTGCAATGCCTCGACATATTGACACAAAACTTTGTATGTGTCACTGTCTACTTACTCTGACCACACCACATCAATTTCGTAACAGCGCCACCTTTTGGTCAAAAGTGACAATCCATTAAATCATATCTTGAATCACTTTTTACATGATTTTTCAGCCATTTCGCCTAAAATCCTCTTTAAATGTCTTTAATTGCTCATTGTTGCAGTTGGTCTGACACTTTCAGACATTTTGGCATGTCTTGTCGTCTTATTCTGCTTGGCCCCGGTAATTGCTGCTTGCAGCTATATTTAGGGGCCAAGCCCCGAAGGGGCAAGGCACCTATTGTATCTGTTAGTTTTCTTATTATTATTATTCTTCTTCTTCTTCTTCTTCTTCTTCTTCCGCCAATGGAAGTCTATGGCAGCCCTATGAACCGTACATAGGAAAATGATGAAATTTGGCACAGTTGTAGAGATAGCCATGAATAGTAATTGGACCAAATTTGGTGTCTCTAGGACCAACTCTATAGCGCCACCACCAGTTCAAAAATTCAACATTGAAATGGTTATAACTTTTGAACCCTTTGATCTAGAGAAATAAAACTTAGTACACTTGATTCATCTCATCATGGTGATCAAAATCAATAGCTTACATTAAGACTCCGCCCATTACAGTAGTAGCCATTTTGTAAAGTACAGTATTCCGTTTTTTCGCTACTCCTCCTTCAAAATTTGTCCAATTTTGTCCAAAATTTGCTCAAATGATCTTTGGACTGAGCCGCATAGAAATGACTGAACAGATTTTTTTTATTCATCTTTGTTCAAAAGTTATGATGTCGCAAACTTAATGAGGTTGACCCAAAATTGGTGTAGAGGCTGTATCTCGGCCAAAGTTTGATCAATCGAAACAAAAATTGATACACTTGATTGGAAGCATTGTTTGAGGGTCCGTGCCAAAGTTGGGAACAGCGCCACCTACGGGTCATGAGATATGGAAAATAGCTATTTTGGTCAATAACTTTTGAACAGTTTGTCAGAAAATCATAAATGTGGTATCTATGGATTCCTTGGGTCATGCCAAATCCATGCATACCGATTTTGCCAGGATGGGATGTACCACGTGTCCGCCATTTTGAATTTTGTCATAATTTGCAATAACTTTTAAACTATTTGACATATCTTCACAAAATTTAGTATGGATCATCGACACAATGTCCTGAAAGTACATGAGAAGATTGAGCACAGCGCCACCTAGTGTTCCAGAGATATAAGGTCTTTTGTAAAAACGCTTATAACTTTTGTAAATATTGTTCAAATTTTGATTTCTTTATGTCATTACATTCTTTGGCTTATGCCGATTCCGTCGATATCTCATTTGTCATTTTCCAACAATGTGACTATCCGCCATATTGGAACAAATGAAAAACAGTTTTTTCGCTACTCCTCCTTCAAATCTTACTCAATTTTGTCCAAAATTTGATCAGATGTTCTTTGGACTGAGCTGCACAGAAATGACTGAACAGATTTTTGATATTCGCTACCGTTCCTGAGATATTCATCTCCGAATTTGACCTAGCCTGTGTATGTTGCCTTATGCCAGTTACCTTAGCATAATAATTGGTTAGCATGCTAACCAGATGCCATTCTTTCTAATGTGGCTCTAGAGCTATCAGGATAACCATAAGCTACATTAGCATTAAGCTAGCTTAGCATGCTAATCTCGTTAACATGTTTTTGTGTGCTTATTCTTACACTGAAGCCTCTCCTCTGCAGCTTTGAAATTTACGTCCTCTGAGTGGCGCAAGTTGTTAAACCATGTGTCATGAATCCCGAACCATTACGGTCGTGGGTTCGATTCCTGTGTGGCACATGTCCAGACTGAAGAGGTACTGTGGCCTTAAGTGGTGGAAAAGTTGTTTTAGTTCCACACATGATGTGTATCTGAGAAAGGATCTCCATAAATATAACATGCAGCAAATTTATATAAAACATCTTCATATTGAGTTCATTTTCACTTGTACTACTAAAACAGCTGTTTTTTTTTTTTTTCAAATTTAGCACACTTGTAGTGATTGTAATGAATAGCAATTGGACCAATTTTAGAGTCTCTAGGACCACCTCTATAGCGCCACCACCAGTTCAAAAATTCAAGGAAGGGCAGGAGAGGGGCAGAGGGGGCAGGAGAGGGGCAGGGGTCAGGAGAGGGGCAGGGATCAGGAGAGGGGCAGGGAGGGGAGTGATGGGGAGAGTTGCTGCTGCTTCAGGGCTTGGCCCCTGTATTGCTGCTTGCAGCTATATTAGCAATTGTTATTGTCAGAATAACAATTCTTCTTCCGCAAATGGGAGTCTATGGCAGCCCTATGAACCGTACATAGGAAAATGATGAAATTTGGCACACTTGTAGTGATGGCCATGAATAGTAAATGTAGCAATTTTTGAGTCTCTAGGACCAACTCTATAGCGCCACCAGCAGTTAAAAAAATCAACATTGAAATGGTTATAACTTTTGAACCCTTTGATCTAGAAAAATGAAACTAAGTACACCTGATTCATCTCATCATGTTGATCAGAACCAATATCTTACATTAAGACTCCGCCCATTACAGTAGTGGCCATTTTGAAAAGTACAGTATTCAGTTTTTTTCGCTACTCCTCCTTCAAAATTTCTCCAATTTTGTCCAAAATTTGCCCAAATGATCTTTGGACTGAGCCGCACAGAAATGACTGAACAGATTTTTTTAATTCATCCTTGTTCAAAAGCTATGATGTCACAAACTTGACGAGGTCCACCCAAAATTGGCTAAGAGGCTGTATCTCGGCCAAAGTTTGATCAATCGAAACAAAAATTGGTACACTTCATCAGAAGCTTGATCTGAGGTTCCATGCCAAAGTTGGGAACAGCGCCACCTACGGGTCATGAGATATGGAAAATGGCTATTTTGGCCAATAACTTTTAAACAGTTTGTCATAAAATCATAAATGTGGTATCTATGGATTCCTTGCGTCAAGCCAAATCCGGGGATACCGATTTTGCCAGGATGGGATGTACCACGTGTCCGCCATTTTGAATTTTGTCATAATTTACAATAACTTTTAAACTATTTGACATATCTTCACAAAATTTAGTATGGATGATCGACACAATGCCTTGAAGGTACACGAGAAGACTAAACACAGCGCCACCTAGTGTTCCAGAGATATAAGGTATTTTGCAAAAACACTTATAACTTTTGACAACATTGTTCAAATTTTTATTTCTTTACGTCATTATGTTCCTTGGATGCTGCCGATTTCGTCGATATCTCATTTGTCATTTTCCAACAATGTGACTATCCGCCATATTGGAACAAATGAAAAACATTTTTTTCGCTACTCCTCCTTCAAATCTTGATCAATTTTGTCCAAAATTTGATCACATGATCTTTGGACTGAGCCGCACAGAAATGACTGAACAGATTTCTGATATTTGCTACCGTTCCCGAGATATTCATCTTCAAAGTTGACCTAGCCTGGTGTTTTTTTGCCTTATGCTAGTTAACTTAGCATAACCATAAGCTACATTAGCATTAAGCTAGCTTAGCATGCTAATCTCGTTAACATGATTTTGTGTGCTTATTTTTACACTGAAGCCTCTGCTCTGAAGCTTTGTAAAACAAGTCCTCTGGGTGGCGCAATCTGTACAACCATGCGTCATGAATCCCAAACCGTTCTGGTCGTGGGTTTGAGACCAGTGTGGGGTGACTTTGAAATTGTGTGTAAAATTGTCATTTGAACTCTTTTATCATCTGGGTAAGAGCTGTACTAATGTTTCTAACACTGGGATTAGAAATAAGTGTTTTTTTCTACATTCTGTGTTCGTTCTCATCAGAACTTTTGTTCATTTTGATTTCATCCTATCTGTACCTCTGAACCCATCTGTTCTTCATGTACATTCTATTTCTGCTGTTTTTGCTCTTCTGGCTCCGCATTGCGCTACAGCCCTACTGTGCTACAGCGGCTTGGCCCCTGTATTGCTGCTTGCAGCTATATTAGTAATTGGAATTGTCAGAATAACAATATTCTTCTTCTTCCGCCAATGGAAGTCTATGGCAGCCCTATGAACCGTACATAGTAAAATGATGAAATTTGGTACACTTCTAGTGATGGTAATGAATAGTAATTGGACCAATTTTTGAGTCTCCAGCACCAACTCCATAGCGCCACCACCAGTTCAAAAATTCAACATTGAAATGGTTATAACTTTTGAACCCTTTGATCTAGAGACATGAAACTTAGTACACCTGATTCCACTCATCATGCTGATCACAACCAATACCTTACATTAAGACTCCGCCCATTACAGTAGTGGCCATTTTGAAAAGTACAGTATCCAGTTTTTTCGCTACTCCTCCTTCAAAATTTGTCCAATTTTCTCCAAAATTTGCTCAAATGATCTTTGGACTGAGCCGCATAGAAATGACTGAACAGAATTTTTTGCTATACTGGAAAAAAAAAAGTTATGATGTCGCAAACTTACCGAGGTCCACCCAAAATTGGCTAAGAGGCTGTATCTCAGCCAAACTTTGATCAATCGAAATGACAATTGGTACGCTTCATCGGAAGCATGATCTGAGGTTCCATGCCAAAGTTGGGAACAGCGCCACCTACGGGTCATGAGATATGAAAAATAGATATTTTGGACAATAACTTTTGAACAGTTTGTCAGAAAATCATAAATGTGGTATCTATGGATTCCTTGCATCATGTCGAATCCGTGGATACCGAATAATCCAAAATCGGATGAACCACGTGTCCGCCATTTTGAATTTTGTCATAGTTTGCAATAACTTTTAAACTCTTTGACATATCTTCACAAAATTTAGTATGGATCATCGACACAATGTCCTGAAGGTCCATGAGAAGATTGAACACAGCGCCACCTAGTGTTCCAGAGATATAAGGTCTTATGCAAAAACGCTTATAACTTTTGAAAACATTGTTCAAATTTTGATTTCTTTATGTCATTATGTTCCGTGGCTTATGCAGATTCTGACGATATCTCATTTGTCATTTTCCAACAATGTGACTGTCCGCCAAATTGGAGCAAATGAAAAACAGTTTTTTCGCTACTCCTCCTTTAAATTTTGCTCAATTTTGCCCAAAATTTGATCAGATGTTCTTTGGACTGAGCCACACAGAAGTGAGTGAACAGATTTGTGATATTCTCTACCGTTCTCGAGATATTTGTCTCCAAAGTTGACCTAGCTTGTGTTTGTTGCATTATGCTAGTTAGCTTAGCATAATCATTGGTTAAAATGCTAACCAAATGCCATTCTTTCTAATGTGGCTCTTCAGATATCAGGTTAACCATAATCTACATTAGCATTAAGCTATTTTAGCATGCTAATCTGGTTAACATGATTTTTTTGTGCTTAATCTTACTCTGAAGCCTCTCCTCTGCAACTTCTGTCCTCTGAGTGGCGCAAGTTGCTAAACCACGTGTCATGAATCCCGAACAATTCAGGTCGTGGGTTTGAATCCTGTGTGGGGCAACTTTAAAATTGGGTATAAGGTTTTCATTTCAATTCATTCTGGCTCTGCACTGCTGTTGGTGCTTAAATGCTTGCTGTGCTTGATGTACATTTACATGGATATTCAATTTCTGCTCTTTTTGTTCTTCTGGCTCCACACTGCTGTTGGTGCTTAAATGTTTGCTGTGCTGCTGTGCTTACAGTACTTGCTGTGCTTGATGTACATTTACATGTACATTTAATTTCTGATGTTTTTGGCTCTTCTGGCTCCGCATTGCACTACAGCCCCTTCAGGGGCTTGGCCCCGTATTGCTGCTTGCAGCTATATTCTTATTAGGGGCCAAGCCCCGAAGGGGCAAGGCACCTATTGTATCTGTTAGTTTTCTTCTTATTATTATTCTTCTTCTTCTTCTTCCGCCAATGGAAGTCTATGGCAGCCCTATGAACCGTACATAGGAAAATGATGAAATTTGGCACAGTTGTAGAGATGGCCATGAATAGTAATTGGACCAAATTTGGTGTCTCTAGGGTCAACTCTATAGCGCCACCACCAGTTCAAAAATTCAACATTGAAATGATTATAACTTTTGAACCATTTGATCTAGAAAAATAAAAGTTAGTACACCTGATTCCTCTCATCATGCTGATCAAAACCAATATAGTCCATTAAGACTCCGCCCATTACAGTAGTAGCCATTTTGAAAAGTACAGTATTCAGTTTTTTCGCTACTCCTCCTTCAAAATTTCTCCAATTTTGTCCAAAATTTGCTCAAATGATCTTTGGACTGAGCCGCACAGAAATGACTGAACAGATTTTTTTTATTCATCTTTGTTCAAAAGTTATGGTGTCACAAACTTGACGAGGTCCACCCAAAATTGGCTAAGAGGCTGTATCTCGGCCAAAGTTTGATCAATCGAAACAAAAATTGGTACACTTCATCAGAAGCTTGGTTTGAGGTTCCATGCCAAAGTTGGGAACAGCGCCACCTACAGGTTATGAGATATGAAAAATTGCTATTTTGGCCAATAACTTTTGGACAGTTTGTCAGAAAATCATAAATGTGGTATCTATGGATTCCTTGCATCATGCCAAATCCGTGGATACCAATTTTGCCAGGATGGGATCTACCACGTGTCCGCCATTTTGAATTTTGTCATAATTTGCAATAACTTTTAAACTATTTGACATATCTTCACAAAAATTAGCATTGATCATTGACACATTGTCATGAAGGTACATGAGAAGATTGAACACAGCGCCACCTAGTGTTCCATGGATATAAGGTATTTTGCAAAAATGCTTATAACTTTTGAAAACATTGTTCAAATTTTGATTTCTTTACGTCATTATGTTCCTTGGCTTATGCCGATTCCGTTGATATCTCATTTGTCATTTTCCAACAATGTGACTATCCGCCATATTGGAACAAATGAAAAACAGTTTTTTCGCTACTCCTCCTTCAAATCTTGCTCAATTTTGTCCAAAATTTGATCAGATGATCTTTGGACTGAGCCGCACAGAAATGACTGAACAGATTTCTGATATTCGCTACCGTTCCCGAGATATTCATCTTTAAAGTTGACCTAGCCTGTGTTTTTTGCCTTATGCTAGTTAACTTATCATAATAATTGGTTAGCATGCTAACCAGATGCCATTCTTTCTAATGTGGCTCTTCAGCTATCAGGTTAACCATAAGCTACATTAGCATTAAGCTAGCTTAGCATGCTAATCTCGTTAACATGATTTTGTGTGCTTATTCTTACACTGAAGCCTCTGCTCTGAAGCTTTGTAAAACAAGTCCTCTGGGTGGTGCAATCTGTTCAACCATGCGTCATGAATCCCGAACCATTCCGGTCGTGGGTTCGAGACCAGTGTGGGGCAATTATAAAATTGTCATTTGAACTCCTTTATCATCTGGGTAAAAGCTGTACTAATGTTTCTAACACTGGGATTAGAAATGTGTTTTTTCTACATTCTGTGTTTGTTCTCATCAGAACTTTTGTTCATTTTGATTTCATCCTATCTGTACCTCTGAACCCATCTGTTCTTCATGTACATTCTATTTCTGCTGTTTTTGCTCTTCTGGCTCCGCATTGCGCTACAGCCCTACTGTGCTACAGCGGCTTGGCCCCTGTATTGCTGCTTGCAGCTATATTTATTATTATTATTATTCTTCCGCCATGGGAGTCTATGGCAGCCCATAGAACCGATTGCGGGAAAGTTGTTTTGGTTTGACATTCTGATAGAGGACCGTCTCAACATTAAATACACCAATTTTGGTGTTTCTAAGTCATTCCCTCTAGCGCCACCACCTGTCCAAAGTTTCACTTTTATTTTGCTAATAACTTTTGAACCGTAAGGCCAATCAGCGAAATTCTTTTTTCCTCTGATTCCTGAGCTCATGGCGATTCGATTGCACCCTATGACGTCATTTGCCGTCATAAAAATATGGCCGCCATCTTGAATTTTCAAAAAAAGCTACTTTTTCGAACTCGTCCTAGACGGTTTGTCCGATTTGCACGAAAATTGAACCAGATCATCTTCAGGTAGTGCTGACAAAAAGTTATGGAATTCAAATGGATTCGTCAAACCGTTTTCAATAAACGCACAAATACATTTTACGTAGCGCTAGCAAAAACAGTCGTAAGGCCGTATCTCCGCAACGGTTTATCGTATTCAGACCAAACTTGGTACTTGTACTCACAAGCATGACCTGAGGCTACATGCTGTGTTTCGGCGCAGCGCCACCTACTGGTCCGGAGATATGAAAAATGGCTATTTTTGCTTATAACTTCTGAACAGTTTGTCCAAAAATCATACAATTGGTCTCGTTAGATTCAGGGCAACATGCCGAGTCGACTGATATCCAATTTGACCATATCGGTCATTTTGGCTGTCGGCCATTTTGAATTTTGTGCTAAAATTCTGTATTTTATGAACGCATGAACGGATTGTTACGAAATGTGGTATGGGTCATCAGCACAATGCCCTGAATGAGCCTGAGAAGTTTCGAAACAGCGCCACCTAGTGGTGAATTTTTTTTTCCAAATGCTTATAACTTTGGGTGTGGTCGACTTATTTTCACGAAACTCATCTTTTTAGACTCCTGAATCGTTGCCGAGTCCTACGATACCAAACATGCTAGGTTTCGCCTTACGGTTTGTGTAGCGTTGTGATTTAGCGCTTAAAAAACATTTGGCTATATCTTTGAAACCGCTAGTCCGATCGAGACGAAACCACCGTCAGAAGTTTGGAAACATAGGTCGATAGCTATACGCCAATGCCCAAATGCGAAAATATTGATGTTTAGGGGTACTAATTTCCAATCAAAGTCATGTGTCAGTCATTTTTTTCGTGTTTTTTCATATAAATGTCTATAACTCCGAAGCGAATTGAGATATTTTCACCAAAATTGACACACATATGTATGGGCTCACTCTGAGGACACGTAAAAAAAATTGTGGGACTGAGCCTCTTGGTGGCGCTATAATTGAACAAAATATGAAATTCCCATTGACTTCAATACAGTTTTGTGAAATAAAATGCTATACTAAACAAATGCATTGGTGTAATATTACGAAACTCAGATTGTGTCATCAGCACCATCCCCTGAAGGCAACCAAAATATTTCAAGACAGCGCCACCTAGTGGTCAAAAGTTATAACAAAATTTCCAAAAAGGCTAATAACTTTTGAATAAATCTGGCTATTGAAATGGCACGGGTCTTAATAGATTCCTTGGGTCAAGCCGAGAACATAGATACCAAGTTTTCCTTATTTGGCCAAACTTCCTGTCCGCCATCTTGATTTTCATTCAAAACCTACTTTTTCGAACTCCTCCTAGACCGTTTGTCCGATTTTCACCAAAATCGAATCGTATCATCTCCAGACTGTGCCGACAAAAAGTTATGGATTTCGTGTCGATTGATGAAACCGTTTTCGTATAGCACAGCAGCAAAGTTGAGGCATGATGCCAAAATGACTATTCAGGCTTTATATCTGCAATGCCTCGACATATTGACACAAAACTTTGTATGTGTCACTGTCTCCTTACTCTGACCACACCACATCAATTTCGTAACAGCGCCACCTTTTGGTCAAAAGTGACAATCCATTAAATCATATTTTGAATCACTTTTTACATGATTTTTCAGCCATTTCGCCTAAAATCCTCTTTAAATGTCTTTAATTGCTCATTGTTGCAGTTGGTCTGACACTTTCAGACATGTTGGCATGTCTTGTCGTCTTATTCTGCTTGGCCCCGGTAATTGCTGCTTGCAGCTATATTTATTATTATTATTCTTCCGCTCTGGGAGTCTATGGCAGCCCATAGAACCGATTGCGGGAAAGTTGTTTTGGTTTGACATTCTGATAGAGGACAGTCCCAACATTAAATTCACCAATTTTGGTGTGTCTAAGTCATTCCCTCTAGCGCCACCAACTGTCCAAAGTTTCACTTTTATTTTGCTAATAACTTTTGAACCGTAAGGCCAATCAACAAAATTCTTTTTTCTTCTGATTCCTGAGCTCATGGCAATTCGATTGCACCCTATGACGTCATTTTGCGTCATAAAAATATGTCCGCCATTTTGAATTTTTTGTAAAACCTACTTTTTCGAACTCGTCCTAGACGGTTTGTCCGATTTGCATGAAAATTGAACCAGATCATCTTCAGGTAGTGCTGACCAAAAGTTATGGAATTCAAATTGATTCGTCAAACCGTTTTCGATAAACGCTCAAACTAATTTTACGTAGCGCCTGCAAAAACAGTCGTAAGGCTGTATCTCCGCAACGGTTTATCGTATTCAGACCAAACTTGGTACATGTACTCACAAGCATGACCTGAGGCTACATGCTGCGTTTCAGCGCAGCGCCACCTACTGGTCCGGAGATATGAAAAATGGCTATTTTTGCTTATAACTTCTGAACAGTTTGTCCAAAAATCATAAAATTGGTCTTGATAGATTCAGGACGACATGCCGAGTCGACTGATATCCAATTTTGCCATATCGGCCATTTTGACTGTCGGCCATTTTGAATTTTGTGCTAAAATGCTGTATTTTAACAACGCATGAACGGATTGTTACGAAACTTGGTATGGGTCATCAACACGATGTCCTGAAGGAGTGTGAGAAGTTTCGTAACAGCGCCACCTAGTGGTGAATTTTTTTTTTCAAATGCTTATAACTTTGGGTGTGATCGACTTATTTTCACGAAACTCATCTCATTGGACTCCTGAATCGTTGCCGAGTCCAACGATACCAAACATGTTAGGTTTCGCCTAACGGTTTGTGTAGCGTTGTGATTTAGCGCTTAAAAAACATTAGGCTATATCTTCGAAACCGCTTGTCCGATCGAGACGAAACCACCGTCAGAAGTTTGGAAACATAGGTCGATAGCTATACACCAATGCCCAAATGCGAAAATATTGATGTTTAGGGGTAGTAATATTCAATCAAAGTCATGTGTCAGTCATTTTTTACGTGTTTTTTCATATAAATGTCTATAACTCCGAAGCAAATTGAAATTTTTGCACCAAAATCGACACATATATGTATGGGCTCACTCTGATGACACATAAAAAAAATGGTGGGACTGAGCCTCTTGGTGGCGCTATAATAGAACAAAACATGAAATTCCAATTGATTTCAATACAGTTTTGTGAAATAAAATGCTATACTAAACAAATGCATTGGTGTAATATTACGAAACTCAGAATGTTCCTTCAGCACCATCCCCTGAAGGTATTCAAAATATTTCGAAACAGCGCCACCTAGTGGTCAAAAGTTATAACAAATTTTCCAAAAAGGCTAATAACTTTTGAATAAATCTGGCTATTGAAATGCCACTGGTCTTAATAGAGTCCTTGGGTCAAGCCGAGAACATAGATACCAAGTTTTCCTTATTTGGCCGAACTTCCTGTCCGCCATCTTGATTTTCAGTCAAAACCTACTTTTTCGAACTCCTCCTAGACCATTTGTCCGATTTTCACCAAAATCGAATCGTATCATCTCCAGACCGTGCCGACTAAAAGTTATGGATTTCGTGTCGATAGACGAAACCGTTTTCGTATAGCGCAGCAGCAAAGTTGAGGCATGATGCTAATAGCACTATTCAGGCTTTATCTCTGCAATGCCTTGACATATTAACACCAAACTTTGTATGTGTCATTGTCACTTCACTCTGACCACATCACATCAGTTTTGTAACTGCGCCACCTATTGGTCGAAAGTGATAGTCCATTAAATCATATTTTTCTTCACTGTTTCTATGATTTTTCAGGCATTTTGCCTAAAATCCTCTTTAATGTCTTTAATTGCTCATTGGTCTGACACTTTCAGCAATGTTGGCATGTCTTGTCATCTGATTGTGCTTGGCCCCGGTAATTGCTGCTTGCAGCTATATTTATTATTATTATTATTATTATTTTCCCCTAAAACGCATCGTGCAGACCAAACCGTAAGAGCTGGAACCTTGAAACTTGGCCAAATGGTAGTCCTCAATTTGGGGAGAACCTATAAAAGTATGACCCTGATTGGCCCATAGGTGGCGCTATAGCAACCAAAAGCGCAAAACTGCTCATAACTACTAGACCGTATGACATAGACTCAAGTGTCTTATATCATTGGAAAGCTGGACGCCTGTCGAACAAAACGTATATCTCCGATTTCATTTCCGCCATGATAGATTTTCCGCCATTTTGAATTTTGTCAAAAACCTACTTTTGCGAACTAGTCCTAGGTTTTTCGCCCGATCGGAACCAAACCAGTGCAGAAATGTTCTCTTGAGTCTGAATATCAAAAACTATCGAAAAAAAGTTGAAATTTTGATTAACGGACGCTAAGGGCCGCCAAAACGTATGTTGTGGGAGGGGCCTATTTTACTAAAATGGCTATAACTCCAGAAGTAAATGAGGTATCTTCACCAAACTTGGTACACATGTGTAAGAGGTCAATCTGAGGTCACAATAAAAAAACCGCGGCGATTGTCCACATGGTGGCGCTATAACATGAAAAAAACATAAAACAGGCTATAACCACCTGACCATTAGTCCGATTGACTTGAAAATTGGTATGCAGTGTCTTGGTCCAAGGTGCCATGTATGTGTATGAGGACATTGGCGTATCTCAAAAAACATGGCCGCCATTGGCCAATGAAATTTGAGCACCTATTAGACAAGGTTAACGGAGGCCGAACGGAACGAAGCTCGATGGGCATGTTCGACTCAAGGCCCTAGAGGTCTGTAAGAATTTTGAAAGAAATCGGCCACTAGTTGGCGCTAACGAGTTTTACGGCTCTGTAATCACGTGGTGTTACAAATATCCACACAATATGCATATAATTTGATAGATCTCCTCATCCTGAACAACTTTGCCTCAAGAACCATTGCTGTCAATCAAACAGTTTATTAATTATTCACGAATATGTTAAAAACCTACTTTTGCGAACTAGTCCTAGGTTTTTCGCCCGATCGGAACCAGACCAGTCTAGGACAATTCTCTGGACGCTCTAGATCAAAAACTATCAAAAAAAAGTTGAACTTTTGCATTTGGATGGCTGTAGTAGGGTCATTTATAAAATGGGCGTGGCAAGATACACTCAAACGTCTATAAAGCCTAAATGAAAACTCAGAACTTCACAAAAATTGATGGGCATATGTGAAATAACATGCTAAAGAAGCATGGAAATTTTTATGGAGATCGGACCATAGGTGGCGCTATAACTGTTAAAAAGCTTTGAAAACCATATATTTCCTATGGTAAATTTCCTGTATTGGCTGTAAATGGACTTTTCCATCTATTATTTCAGTGGTTCAAAGCTTTCTAAATAAATCTTAATGTCTTAAATGCTTATGTGTTTAAAGGCCTTAAATGCTTGAACCCCGATAAATGCTGCTTGCAGCTTTAATTATTAGGGGTTCAAGCACGAAGTGCTGAAACCCTATTGTAATTGCTCTGATTTTTAGGGGTTCAAGCATGAAATGCTGAAACCCTATTGTAATTGTGCTGATTTTTAGGGGTTCAAGCACGAAGTGCTGAAACCCTATTGTAATTGTACTGATTTTTATTATTATTAGGGGTTCAAGCACGAAGTGCTGAAACCCTATTGTAATTGTGCTGATTTTTATTATTTTTCTTCTGCCGTAAAACGCATCGTGCAGCCTAAACCGTAAGTGCTGGAGACTTGAAACTTTGCCAAATGGTAGTACAAAAATCGAGGAGAGGTTCAAAGAGTATGACTCCGATTGGCCCATAGGTGGCGCTATAGCGACCAAAAGCGTGAAACTGCTCATAACTCCTAGACCATATGTCGTAGACTCAAGTGTCTTATATCATTGGAAAGCTGGAACCCTGAAGAACAAAACGTATATCTCCGATTTCATTTCCGGTATGCAAATTTTTCCGCCATTTTGAATTTTGTCAAAAACCTACTTTTGCGAACTAGTCCTAGGTTTTTCGTCCGATCGGAACCAAACCAGTGCAGAAATGTTCTCTGGAGTCTGAATATCAATAATTATCGAAAAAAAGTTGAAATTTCGATTCACAGTCGCTAGGGGGCGCAAAACTAATGTTGTAGGAGGAGCCTATTTTACTAAAAGGGCTATAACTCAAGATGTAAATGAGGTATCTTCACCAAACTCGGTCCACATGTGTAGGAGTTCAATCTTGGGTCACAGTAAAAAAATCGCGACGATTAAACTCTAGGTGTCGCTATAACATGAAAAAAACATGAA
Organism: Abramis brama; assembly: GCF_963993115.1. NCBI lineage: Eukaryota > Metazoa > Chordata > Actinopteri > Cypriniformes > Leuciscidae > Abramis > Abramis brama. The sequence goes on from NC_139973.1 coordinate 26,720,255, forward strand.
AAGGGCTATGACGACCTGACCGTTAGTCCGATTGACTTGAAAATTGGTATGCAGTGTCTTGGTCCAAGGTGCCTTGTATGTCTATGAGGACATTGGCGTATCTCAAAAAACATGGCCGCCATCGGCCAATGAAATTTGAGCACCTATTAGACAAGGTTAACGGAGGCTGATCGGAACAAAACTCGGTAGGCATGTTCGACTCATGGCCCTAGAGGTCTGTAAGAATTTTGAAAGAAATCGGCCACTAGTTGGCGCTAACGAGTTTTACAGCTCCGTAATCACGTGGTGTTACAAATATCCACACAATATGCATATCATTTGATAGACCTTCTCATGGAAAACAACTTTGCCTCAAGAACCATTGCTGTCAATCAAACCGTTCATTAAATCCTCGTAATTATGTTAAAAACCTACTTTTGCGAACTAGTCCCTGGTTTTTCGCCCGATCGGAACCAAACGAGTCTAAGACAATTCTATGGACTCTCTAGATAAATAATTATCAAAAAAAAGTCGAACTTTTGCATTTTTCGCATGGGTATATTGGGTCATAAAGAAAATGGGCGTGGCAAAATGCACTCAAAAGCCTATAAATCCTAAACGAAAACACAGAACTTCACAAAAATTGATGCGCATATTTGTCATAACATGCTAAAGAAGCCTGGAAATTTGTATGGAGATCGGACCAAAGGTGGCGCTATAACTGTTAAAACGCTTTAAAACCATATATTTCCTATGGTAAATTGCCTGTATTGGCTGTGAATGGTCTTTTCCTAGGAAAAATTCCTATTCCTATCTATGTTCATATAATTCTCATATAATAATGTTCATGACTCTTAATAAGCATGAAAAATTTCAGACAGATCAGACAAAATTTGCCTCTATAACAGTTAAAAAGGTAAAAATTATATAACATGTCATTAAGCCAATAAGTGGTATTTTACTGCCCCCTGCTGCCATTTCATCATACTGCTCCCTAATATTGTCATATAATTCATATTTAGACTTTATAAAATCATTATTTTAACATTTTAAATCATATTTTGTATCTATTCTCTATTGGAGTATTACTTGACAATTGTGTCACACTGAGATATGGAAATGGACTAAAGTAAATTAATGAAATGAAACGAAAGTAAAACGGGCATTTAAGCCCCGCCCCCAAATACAAATTCACTCATAACTCGAAAACGGGAAGTCGTTTCGCGCTCAAATTTTGATGGTAAGGTCTTCTCCAGGCTCTTGATCGAAACGTGTCGTCGCGGGCCTCGGGAGCGCGCCCCCCGCGCGGATCTAGTCCGCGGGACCCCCGATTTTGAACGGCCGTAACTCCCGATCCAGACCACCCCGAACCTTGTGTGAGAGCTCGTTGGAAAGGGCCCATCCTTGGCTAGCTTCGATTCAAATGTGGTGTAATTTGTCCTGCGCATTCCAGAGATAAAAGCCCCCAAATATTTGCATTTGAACAGTCATAACTTCCAGCATCAATCGCCCAAAAACACATTGATGGTCTCATTTAACAGGGCTCCTCAAGCACTATATATGCTTTTTTGCCTTCTGGTTCCCGAGATATAAATTCCCATTCATTAATTCATTAAAACACTTCAATTGTAAAATGCAAGCTTTAATACCACTTTTGTCCACTCGAGGGAGCAGCAGGATTGCACATTACCTTTTCATTAGCTTTCAGTATTGGGAAACAAACAAATGCTTTAAAAAGCAATCTTTTTTATTATGATAGGGCTGTAGCTATCGATTATTTTAGTATTTTAGTATTTAGTATTTTAGTATTCTATTCAAGTAATCGGATAAAAAAAATTGTGGTAAAAAATAGATTCAAGTTAACAACAGCCTTTAAAATGACTTAAAATAGAAATATATAATAACAAGCAACAATAATTGGTTCAAGTAAAGTATCAAAGTAAGTAATTATATTGGTTTTATTGAAGAACACTGTTAAAATATACCCATGTAAAATAAATTATATAAACTAATATAAACATAACTTATGTACATAAATAACAAATGCCTGCAGAGGGCGCCAGCTGCCTGGTTGTTGTTACACTAAGCCTGGCATTATCAAATCCTTGTTTAATATTGTCCAAACAACTAATTCAAATGTCAACTTAAACTTTAATATTTGACCACTTCTGTACGATAGAAATGCTACAGTCACTGTAATTTCTTGAACGAGAACATGTGCACATCAAAACATGCAAATTCAGAGCAAGAGTTTAAACTTTTATTTTGAAATCGCGATGGACAGCAGTTTGAGAAACCCAGATGTGCTCCACAAATGATAACAGTGCAACTATGAAACACAAATTGCGTCCGACTTGCGTTCCCATATTTGCATGTTATTGGAAACCTAAACAAACAGCACTGCAGAGACTGAGTTTGCTTGGAGCAGCGTTTACTGTGGATGGAGCTGAGGTAATTTTAACATGTAGGCTAATCTGCACCCATGTGTCTTCTGTGTGAAAAAAAAAACAAACAAGCAAAAAACAGAGGATATATTTATTTAACTGAATCACAGACTTTGTGATTTCACAATGGCACTATGCTATACTATGACTGTAAATGGTTTTAAATATCGCGTTGTCTTAGAAAACTGTAATTCTGCGGTTGTTTGATTCTCGTCTGTGGAATGCACCACTTTTGGTATTTTGCCAATTACTCTAGGGGTAAATTGCAATCAAGGATTTTTTTTAATCGAGTACTTGACTATAATTGAGGAATCGTTACAGCCCTATACTGGTAACATAGTTTTATATTATTAGATCACAAAGAAATGCCTATAGACAAATAAATATATTTTCTCAATAGCATATCCAAAAAACGTGTGTGTGTGTGTGTGTGCGTGTGCGTGCGTGTGTGTGCGTGCGTGTGTGTGTGTGTGTGTGTGTGTGTGTGAGCATGCATTATTGAGTTGACATGGAAAAACTGGTTTGATTTAGTGCAGAAAACTGGTGCAAATCATTAAGTTTAAAGTGAAAGTGAGCCAATAAGTGGTCTTCTACTGGCTTCTGCTGGCCATTCTACTTATTAATGAAGTCTTTTCACATGTGCTTTTGGATTAATTCATATTTAGGGTAGACACTAAAAAAAATCTCTTGTATAACAATAACTATTATAACACAATCATATTTTGTCAGTGTTTATCACTTCATTTGCACTGACACTTCACATAATTGCTAGTAATGTGGTAAATCATGGTAAATCACGCTAGAAGCATGGTAAGTCATAGTAAATAATAGTAGAATGTGGTGTATTAAGGTAAATCAGTAAGAATCCTGTTAAATCTTTCTAGAACGTGGTTTATCATGCTATAACATGGTAAATCATGGTAAACTATGCTAGAACAGGGTAAATCATGGTAAACCATGATAAATCATGATGAACTATGGTAAATAATTTTAGAATGTGGTATATCATGGTAAATCATGCTAGAACATGATATTTTCCATCTATGATGTCAGTGGTTAAATGCTTGCTAAATAAAACTTAATAACTTTTTATGCTTTTGTGCTTTGAGGCCTTACAGGCCTTAATTGCTTGAACCCCGATAAATGCTGCTTGCAGCTTTAATTATTATTATTATTTTTCCGCCATAAAACGCATCGTGCAGCCCAAACCGTAAGACCTAGAGACTTGAAACTTTGCCAGATGGTAGTACTATTGCTCGCTACTCAGATACACGGACTCAGCCCAATCGGCCCATAGGTGGCGCTATAGCAATCAAAAGCGCAAAACTGCTCAGAACTCCCAGACCGTAAGGCGTAGCTTCAAGTGTCTTATATCATTGAAATCCAGAGCTCCTGAAGAAAAAAACGTATATCTCCGATTTCATTTCCGCCATGATAGATTTTTCGCCATTTTGAATTTTGTCAAAAACCTACTTTTGCGAACTAGTCCCTGGTTTTTCGCCCGATCGGAACCAAACCAGTGCGGAATTGTTCTCTGGAGTCTGAAGATCAATAATTATCGAAAAAAAGTTGAAATTTCGATTAATGGTCGCTAGGGGGTGCAAAATTAACGTTGTGGGAGGAGCCTATTTTACTAAAATGGCTATAACTCAAGAAGTAATTAAGTAAACTTCACCAAACTTGGAACACATGTGTAAGAGGTCAATCTGAGGTCACAGTAAAAAAATTGCGTCGATTGGCCACATGGTGGCGCTATAAAACAAATAAAAACATATAGACAACTGACCGTTTTTCCGAATGACTTGAAATTTGGTATGCAGTGTCTTGGCCCAAGGGGCCATGTATGTCTAAAAGGATATTGGCGTATCTCGAAAAACATGGCTGCCATTGGCCAATGAGGTTTGAGCATCGTTAACGAAGTCCGATCGGAGCGAAACTCGATGGGCATGTTCGGCTCAAGCCCCTAGAGGTCTGTAAGAATTTTGAAAGAAATCGGCCACTAGTTGGCGCTAACGAGTTTTAAGGCTCTGTAATCACGTGGTGTTACACTTATCATCACAAAATGCATATCATTTGATAGATCTGCTCATGCTGAACAACTTTGCCTCAAGAACCATCACTGTCAATCAAACTGTTCATTAAATATTCATGAATATGTTAAAAACCTACTTTTGCGAACTAGTCCCTGGTTTTTCGCCCGATCAGAACCAGACCAGTCTAGGACAATTCTCTGGACTCTCTAGATCAATAATTATCGAAAAAAAGTTGAACTTTTGCATTTTTCGCATGGGTATAATTGGGTCATAAAGAAAATGGGCGTGGCAAAATGCACTCAAAAGCCTATAAATCCTAAACGAAAACTCAGAACTTCACGAAAATTGGTGAGCATATGTGCCACAACATCATTAACAAGCATGCAAAATATCATGGAGATCGGACTATAGGTGGCGCTATAACTGTTAAAAAGCTTGCCTGTATTGGCTGTAAATGGACTTTTCCATCTATTTCAGTGGTTAAAAGCTTTCTAAACAAATCTTAATGTCTTAAATGCTTATGTGCTTAAAGGCCTTAAATGCTTGAACCCCGATAAATGCTGCTTGCAGCTTTAATTATTATTATTATTATTATTATTCTGCCGTAAAACGCATCGTGCAGCCCAAACTGTAAGAGCTGGAACCTTGAAACTTGGCCAAATGGTAGTCCTCAATTTGGGGAGAACCTATCAAAATATGACCCAGATTGGCCCATAGGTGGCGCTACATTGACCACATTTACTAAATTGCTCACAACTCCTAGACAGTTTGTCCTAGATTGTCCATTTTAGCATCACTGTGATCCCTGGATCCAGACGGACAAAATGGCTATCTCCAAATCCCGATTCGGGCCAAAAAAAATTGTTATGGCCAATTTTGTCCAAAACCTACTTTTGCGAACTAGTCCTAGGTTTTTGGCCCAATCGGAACCAGACCAGTCTAGCACAGTTCTCTGGACTCTCTAGATCAATAATTATCGAAAAAAAGTGGAACTTTTGCATTTGCCTGGCTGTAGCAGGGTAATTTAGGAAAGGGGTGGGACAAAAAAACACTCAAAAGCCTATACAACCTAAGGGAAAACCCCAAACTTCACAAAAATCGATGAGCAGATGTGTCATAGCATGGTGAAGAAGCATGCCAAGTTTCGTGAAGATCGGACAAGAGGTGGCGCTATAACTGTCCAAAACGTCTCTTCTTATTAGGGGTTCAAGCACGAAGTGCTGAAACCCTATTGTAATTGTGCTGATTTTTATTATTAGGGGTTCAAGCACGAAGTGCTGAAACCCTATTGTAATTGTACTGATTTTTAGGGGTTCAAGCACGAAGTGCTGAAACCCTATTGTAATTGCTCTGATTTTTAGGGGTTCAAGCACGAAGTGCTGAAACCCTATTGTAATTGCCCTGATTTTTATTATTATTATTATTCTTCCCTAAAACGCATCGTGCAGCCAAAACCGTAAGGCCTAGAGACGTGATACTTGGTCAAATGGTAGTAGTATTGCTCGCTACTCAGATACACGGACTTAGCCAAATCGGCCCATAGGTGGCGCTACAGCGACCAAAAGCGCGAAACTGCTCAGAACTCCTAGACCGTATGTCGTAGACTCAAGTGTCTTATATCATTGGAAAGCTGGATGCCTGACGAACAAAACGTATATCTCCGATTTCATTTCCGCCATGATAGATTTTCCGCCATTTTGAATTTTGCCAAAAACCTACTTTTGCGAACTAGTCCTAGGTTTTTGGCCCAATCGGAACCAGACCAGTCTAGCACAGTTCTCTGGACTCTCTAGATCAATAATTATCGAAAAAAAGTGGAACTTTTGCATTTGCCTGGCTGTAGCAGGGTAATTTAGGAAAGGGGTGGGACAAAAAAACACTCAAAAGCCTATACAACCTAAGGGAAAACCCCAAACTTCACAAAAATCGATGAGCAGATGTGTCATAGCATGGTGAAGAAGCATGCCAAGTTTCGTGAAGATCGGACAAGAGGTGGCGCTATAACTGTCCAAAACGTCTCTTCTTATTAGGGGTTCAAGCACGAAGTGCTGAAACCCTATTGTAATTGTGCTGATTTTTATTATTAGGGGTTCAAGCACGAAGTGCTGAAACCCTATTGTAATTGTACTGATTTTTAGGGGTTCAAGCACGAAGTGCTGAAACCCTATTGTAATTGCTCTGATTTTTAGGGGTTCAAGCACGAAGTGCTGAAACCCTATTGTAATTGCCCTGATTTTTATTATTATTATTATTCTTCCCTAAAACGCATCGTGCAGCCAAAACCGTAAGGCCTAGAGACGTGATACTTGGTCAAATGGTAGTAGTATTGCTCGCTACTCAGATACACGGACTTAGCCAAATCGGCCCATAGGTGGCGCTACAGCGACCAAAAGCGCGAAACTGCTCAGAACTCCTAGACCGTATGTCGTAGACTCAAGTGTCTTATATCATTGGAAAGCTGGATGCCTGACGAACAAAACGTATATCTCCGATTTCATTTCCGCCATGATAGATTTTCCGCCATTTTGAATTTTGCCAAAAACCTACTTTTGCGAACTAGTCCTAGGTTTTTCGCCCGATCGGAACCAAACCAGTACAGAAATGTTCTCTGGAGTCTGAATATCAATAATTATCGAAAAAAAGTTGAAATTTCGATTCACGGACGCTAAGGGGCGCCAAAACGTACGTTGTGGGAGGGGCCTATTTTACTAAAATGGCTATAACTCCAGAAGTAAATGAGGTATCTTCACCAAACTCGGTACACATGTGTAAGAGGTCAATCTGAGGTCACAGTAAAAAAATCGCGGCGATTGGCCACATGGTGGCGCTATAACATGAAAAAAACATAAAACAGGCTTTAACCACCTGACCGTTAGTCCGATTGACTTGAAAATTGGTATGCAGTGTCTTGGCCCAAGGTGTCATGTATGTCTATGAGGACATTGGTGTATCTCAAAAAACATGGCCGCCATCGGCCAATGAAGTTTGAGCACCTATTAGACAAGGTTAACGGAGGCCGATCGGAACGAAACTCGATGGGCATGTTCAACTCATAGCCCTAGAGGTCTGTAAGAATTTTGAAAGAAATCGGCCACTAGTTGGCGCTAACGAGTTTAATGGCTCTGTAATCACGTGGTGTTACACTTATTGTCACAAAATGCATATCATTTGATAGATCTGCTCATGCTGAACAACTTTGCCTCAAGAACCATTGCTGTCAATCAAACTGTTCATTAAATATTCGTAATTATGTTAAAAACCTACTTTTGCGAACTAGTCCCTGGTTTTTTGCCCGATCGGAACCAAACAAGTCTAGAACAATTCTATGGACTCTCTAGATAAATAATTATCAAAAAAAAGTTGAACTTTAGCATTTTTCACATGGGTATATTGGGTCATAAAGAAAATGGGCGTGGCAAAATGCACTCAAAAGCCTATAAATCCTAAACGAAAACTCAGAACTTCACGAAAATTGGTAAGCATATGTGACATATCATTCTAAACAAGCATGCAAAGTTTCATGTAGATCGGACCATAGGTGGCGCTATAACTGTTAAAAAGCTTTATAAACCATATATTTCCTATGGTGAATTGCCTGTATTGGCTGTAAATGGTGTTTTGGTGTAATGGTGTAAATGTTCATATAGTAATATTCAAAACCAGTGCATTGCAATTCTCTGGACTCTCCAGATCAATAATTATCAGAAAAAGTATAACTTCTTCATTTGGATGGCCATAATAGGGTCAGTTCAATATGTAGTCTTGACCAAGTGTCCACAAAAGCCTATATCTCTTAAATGACCTTAAAAACAAGTCAGAATAAGCATGACAAATTTCAGACAGATCGGACAAAATTTGCCTCTATAACAGTTAATAAAAAAGGTGAAAATGAATAACATTGGTATAAGCCAATAAGTGGTATTTTACTGCCCCCTGCTGCCATTTCATCATACTACTCCATAATAGTGTTCTATAATTCATATTTATCATATTTATAAAATTACACTTTATAAAATCATTATTTTAACATTTACAATCACATTTTGTCAAAATTCATCTATTTGAGTATTACAATATTATTACTATTGACAATCTTCACTTCTTAATGTGACTATTGAGTCACATTAAGAAGTGAATACTGAAACTGGAAGTAAAACGGCTATTTAAGCCACACCCCCGAATACAAATTCACTCATAACTCGAAAACAGAAAGTCGTTGCGCACTCAAATTTTGATGGTAAGGTCCTCTCCGGGCTCTTGATCGAAACGTGTCGTCGCGGGCCTCGGGAGCGCGCCCCCCGCGTCCGCGGGACCCCCGATTTTGAACGGCCGTAACTCCCGACCCAGACCACCCCGAACCTTGTGTGAGAGCTCGTTGGAAAGGGCCCGTCCTTGGCTAGCTTCGATTCAAATGTGGTGTAATTTGCCCTCGGCATTCCAGGGATAAAAACCCCCAAATATTTGCATTTGAACAGTCATAACTCCCCGCCCCAATCGCCCAAAAACACCTTGATGGTCTCATTCAACAGGGCTCCTCAAGCACTATATATGCTCTGAGTTTCAGAATTTTTCGCCTTCCGGTTCCCGAGATATAAGTGAAAAACCAAATTCCCATTCATTAATTCATTCAATCACTTCAACTGTAAGATGGAAGCTGTAATACCACTGTCCACTAGAGGGAGCAGCAGGATTACAGATTACCTTTTTATTCACTTTCAGTATTGGAAAACAAACAAATGCTTTAAAAAGAAATCTTTTTTATTATGATGTACTGCTATAGGGCTGTAGCTATCGATTCTTTTAGTAATCGAGTATTCTATTCAAGTAATCGGATAAAAAAATGTGGTAAAAAATAGATTCAAGTTAACAACAGCCTTTAAAATGACTTAAAATACAAATATATAATAACAAGCAATAATGATTGGTTCAAGTAAAGTATCAAAGTAAGTAATTATATGGGTTTTATTGAACAACACTGTTAAAATATACCCATGTAAAATAAATGATATAAACTAATATAGAGATAACTTATGTACATGAATAACAAATGCCTGCAGAGGGCACCAGCGGCCTGGTTGTTGTTACACTAAGGCATTATCAAATCCTTGTTTATTGGCCAAACAACATTAAATTCAAATGTCAACTTAACCTTTAATATTTGGCCACTTCAGTACGATAGAAGTGCTACAGCCACTGTAATTTCTTGAACAAGAACATGTGCACATCAAAACATGCAAACTCAGAGCGAGAGTTTAAACTTTTATTTTGAAATCGCGATGTTTAAACTTTTATTTTGAAACCGAGATAAACAGCAGTTTGAGAAACCGAGAAGCAGTTTGAGAAACCCGAGACGCGCTCCACAAATATAAATGATAACAGTACAACTATGAAACACAAACTGCGTCCGACTTGCGTTCCCAAATGCACGTTATTGGAAACGTAAACAAACAGCACTGCAGAGACTGAGTTTGCTTGGAGCAGCGTTTACTGTGGACGGAGCTGAGGTAATTTTAACATGTAATCTGCACTCATGTAATTGAAGCGTCTTCTCTGTGACAAAACAAACAAACAAAAAAACAGAGGATATATTTATTTAACTGAATCACAGCCTTTGTGATTTCACAATAGCACTATGCTATATAATGACTGTAAATGGTTTTAAATACATCGCGTTGTCTTAGAAAACTGTGTAATTGGTTGATGGATTCTCGTCTGTGGAATGCACCACTTCCAGTAAATTGCAATCGAGGATTTTTTAAATCGAGTACTTGACTTTAAAGCTTAAAGGGGTCATATAATGCCATTTTTGTACAGGCTAATATGATTCTTTAGGGTCTAAATTAAAAGTTTGTAATATACTTCAATTAAAAATTCTCATTAGTATTATAAGATAACACTCATTTTACCTGGTCAAAAACTGCTCTGTTTTCAGCACGCCATTTAAGTGCATGTGTCTTTAAATGATAATGAGCTTTGCTCACCCCGCCCCTCTGTTCTGTGCGTACACCGTTTCTAACACAATAACCATCTGTTCATTAACATGGGATTATGAATTATATTGAGAACGTCGTACATACAAAACATGTCGTAATGTACTCTGAGTGTAAACAGCCGCATTCACCGTGAAGCAAGCGATTTGCAAAGATTAATATAAAGATTAATATAAAGGTTAATAAAACATTACACTCACTTCTTCTTCTGGAGGTACAGCAGGAACACGAATAGTTGGTACCAATCCTATTTTCAGGAGCAGCTTCTTAGCAAAACCAGCTTTACTGACCCTCCTTTGTAAAGCTGTCTGGTGTGAAATGATTTGCGCAAACATGAAAGCATGGATTTACTAAAATGGCTATAACTCAAGAAGTAAATGAGATATCTTCACCAAACTCAGTACACATGTGTATGGGTTCAATTTGAGGTCACAGTAAACAATTTTATGGAGATCGGACCATAGGTGGCGCTATAACTGTTAAAAAGCTTTAAAACCATATATATCCCATGGTAAACTGCCTGTATTGGCTGTAAATGGTCTTTTCCATCTATTATGTCAGTGGTTACATGCCTGCTAAATAAATCTTAATAACTTTTGATGCTTTTGTGCTTAAATGCCTTAAAGGCCTTAACTGCTTGAACCCCGATAAATGCTGCTTGCAGCTTTAATTATTATTATTATTTTCCCCTAAAACGCATCGTGCAGCCCAAACCGTAAATGCTGGAGACTTGAAACTCAGCCAAATGGTAGTCCTCAATTTGGGGAGAACCTATCAAAGTATGACCCCGATTGGTCAATAGGTGGCGCTATAGCAAGCAAAAGTATGAAATCAGCCATAACTCCTAGACGATTTGCCATAGAATCAAGTGTCTTATATCACTGTAATCCTTGGCTCAAGACGGTCAAAACGTATATCTCCGATTTCATTTCCGCCTGGGAAAATTTTCCGCCATTTTGAATTTTCTCAAAAACCTACTTTTGCGAACTAGTCCTAGGTTTTTCGTCCGATTGGAACCAAACCAGTGCAGAAATGTTCTCTGGAGTCTGAATATCAATAATTATCGAAAAAAAGTTGAAATTTCGATTCACGGTCGCTAGGGGGTGCCAAAACGTACATTGTGGGAGGAGCCTATTTTACTAAAACGGCTATAACTCGAGAAATAAATGAGGTATCTTCACCAAACTCGGTACACATGTGTAATAGTTCAATTTGAGGTCACAGTAAAAAAATCGCGACGATTTAACAGTAGGTGGCGCTATAACTTGAAAAAAACATGAAAAGGGCTATAACCACCTGACCGTTTGTCCGATTGACTTGAAAATTGGTATGCAGTGTCTTGGTCCAAGGTGCCATGTATGCCTATGAGGACATTGACGTATCTCAAAAAACATGGCCGCCATCGGCCAATGAAGTTTGAGCACCTATTAGACAAGGTTAACGGAGGCTGATCGGAACGAAACTCGATGGGCATGTTCGACTCATGGCCCAAGAGGTCTGTAAGAATTTTGAAAGAAATCGGCCACTAGTTGGCGCTAACAAGTTTTTTCGGCTCTGTAATCACGTGGTGTTGTATACATCCACACAATATGCATATCAGTTGATAGATCTCCTCATACTGAACAACTTTGCCTCAAGAACCATTGCTGTCAATCAAACCGTTCATTTAATATTCGCAAACATGTTAAAAACCTACTTTTGCGAACTAGTCCTAGGTTTTTTGCCCAATCGGAACCAAACCAGTCTAGGACAATTCTCTGGACTCTCTAGATCAATAATTATCAAAAAAAAGTTGAACTTTTGCATTTGGATGGCTGTAATAGGGTCATTTATAAAATGGGCGTGGCAAAATACACTAAAAAGCCTATAAATCCTAAATGAAAACTCAAAACTTCACAAAAATTGGTGAGCATATGTCACATAACCTCATTAACCCTCTGAGGTCGACAAACGCGCCGACGCGTTTTGCCGGATTTTCTCCACATTGTAGCACTATAAACTTAAATTACTCCATCATTTATGGTCATACAGAAAAAAGAAATATAAAAAAAGAATCTGTGATATTTCTCCTTTTGTATGTGTCCACTTACAATCAAATCAAAACATTGTGCTTTTGTAAAATAAAGAAAATAAACAGGGTGTGCGTTCTGCCTCTCCGTCGCGGTGAACTTTTTTTTCTTGAGCACGTCTATAAACTGAAACAAAACTCAGCGAATACTTGTCACACATTTATGAGCCATATACCTTTATAAACATTTAAGTGTGTACTTTTAAATGATCGGATTCAAAACGAAAACAAATATTCTCTGTTTAAGTAATTTGTATAAAACCAACAAGATGTCCAGCTTCTCAAACGCTTGCTCATTACAGTTAATTTGGCCACGCCTACTCGCGCAAAAGATATTCACATGCAAATCTCCACATGGAACGCGAACGCGCTCGTTACCTCAACAACAAAACACTTCACTTCACTTTTCGTCGAGTTTGAAAGACGTGCCTGAGCTTACATTGGATTTAGGCTACCTCAGAAGAAGAAGAACGCGATTTGAAGACAAGAAAGATAAGGTAAGAAATTCTTACATAGCCTAGTTTGTTATTGTTGCATAAATGTCACGTTGCAGCTGAACTGTTGCTAGATATATGGGGAATATTATAATATTTAGACCCGTGTTTACTGTGTTTGTGGATATCTGCTCAAACATAGATATGTTTATGGTAACCATAATGTTTTATATTTGAGAGTGATCGCGTTTGAATGTATCATATTTTGCAAGCGATCGCGTTTGAATGTATCATATTTTGCAAGCGATCGCGTTTGAATGTATCATATGTGTTTACTGTGTTTGTGGATATCTGCTCAAACATAGATATGTTTATGGTAACCATAATGTTTTATATTTGAGAGTGATCGCGTTTGAATGTATCATATTTTGCAAGCGATCGCGTTTGAATGCATCATATTTTGCAAGCGATCGCGTTTGAATGTATCATATTTTGGATGAAAGCAAAACGCACCAAACGGCTTCATGTTTTTATTATCTCATTTCATATCATCATAACGGATGGAAACATTTGAAGTAACATGATAATCAATATATTTTTCTCTAGCTTCTTTTGGAAGATTTATAGGCTGCTATAGGTTATTTATTGTTATTATTATTTTATCCGCACTGCGCATATACCTTATGCCTACAAGGCACAACAAACCTGGTGTTCATTATATTATATATCGTTGGAAACGTGTGTGTGTGTGTGTATTCTGTGAATTTTAAAAAGGAATTTTAAAAAGCAATTTTAACCAGAAAAATCTAATATTTATTTCCAAAATCGTGCAGGCCTTTCTCTTGATATCAGTATGTTCACTTTTTTTTTTTCAGGTCCCAGATGCCACTGAGGACTTCAACATTCACATGAGTCTCAGTACGTGAACATGGTAAAGTGAAAATCTTGGAAATGAAAGGTATGTACAATGTTTTTAGGAATGGCACAAAGGTCTCTGTCTTTGAAGTGCTTTTTTGGCATTTGTTGTGTATCTTTGGATTATGTTGTGTTGTAAATAAATCCAAACAATTTAAAAGCCATTATTTTTTAAATCTCCTCATTTACAGTATTGTGCAAGGTTGCTCAGAATGATAGGGGCCTGATAGCTCCTAATAGGGCCGTTAGGGGAGGTTCTTTGTCTTTCTCAGGTGAGAAAAGCTTACATATTAATGAGCTCTCGCATAAGGCTTTTTCACACAAAACACGTCGTAAAATTTTTAAATCAATATATTGTCTTATCTGAATGAGCAGTCAGGGTGATTTTCACATAGTTTTGCAGCAAATATTCTAGGCTACGTCATACAATTTTCAAAAGTCTTGTGAAGAAATAATCAGTATGGGTTTCATGGCCTTATTTCAGTGAGAATTTTTTTTTGTATTTTCAAAAACCACGCATAAATGTCATTATCTCAAAACTACAAACTTTTACATACATGCTGCTGATATATTATTGTAGCAGAGTTTGTGCTGAATACAGTGTAATTAGACTTTAGCCATGAAAATGTCACAAGTAACAGAAATAACCAGAAATGTCAGAGCATGTCAGAACACCTCCAGGGCCCAGAAAACAGCTCAGACCTCAGAGGGTTAACAAGCATGCCAAATTTTATGGACATCGGACCAAAGGTGGCACTATAACTGTTAAAAAGCTTTAAAACCACATATTTCCTATGGTAAATTGCCTGTATTGGCTGTAAATGGACTTTTCAATCTATTATTTCAGTGGTTAAAAGCTTTCTAAATAAATCTTAATGTCTTAAATGCTTATGTGCTTAAAGGCCTTAAATGCTTGAACCCCGATAAATGCTGCTTGCAGCTTTAATTATTATTATTATTTTTCTTCTGCCGTAAAACGCATCGTGCAGCCCAAACCGTAAGTGCTAGAGACTTGAAACTTTGCCAGATGGTAGTACAAAAATCGAGGAGAGGTTATCAAAATATGACCCCGATTGGCCCATAGGTGGCGCTACAGTACAAAAAACAAAAAAAAATCATATTTTTGCTTAAATCTCATTAACCGTTTGTCACAGACTCAAGTGTCTTATATCATTGGAATCCTTGGGTCAAGCCGAACAAAAAAGGCCTCAAGGATTTCATTTCCGGTATGCAAATTTTCCGCCATTTTGAATTATGTCCAAAACCTACTTTTGCGAACTAGTCCCTGGTTTTGTGTCCGATTGGAACCAAACCAGTGCAGAAATGTTCTCTGGAGTCAGAATATCAATAATTATCGAAAAAAAGTTGAAATTTCGATTGACGGTCGCTAAGGGGCGCCAAAATGTTTAAAGAAGGCGGAGCCTATTTTACTAAAATGGCTATAACTCCAGAAGTAAATGAGGTATCTTCACCAAACTCGGTACACCTGTGTAAGAGGTCAATCTGAGGTCATAGTAAAAAGATTGCGGCGATTGGCCACATGGTGGCGCTATAACATTAAAAAAACATAAATCAGGCTGTAACCACCTGACCGTTAGTCCGATTGACTTGAAAATTGGTATGCAGTGTCTTGGTCCAAGCTGTCATGTATATCTATGAGGACATTGGTGTATCTCAAAAAACATGGCCGCCATCGGCCAATGAAGTTTGAGCACCTATTAGACAAGGTTAATGGAGGCCGATCGGAACAAAACTCGGTGGGCATGTTTGACTCATGGCCCTAGAGGTCTGTAAGAATTTTGAAAGAAATCGGCCACTAGTTGGCGCTAACGAGTTTTATGGCTCTGTAATCACGTGGTGTTACACTTATCATCACAAAATGCATATCATTTGATAGACCTGCTCATGCTGAACAACTTTGCCTCTAGAACCATTGCTGTCAATCAAACAGTTTATTAATTATTCACGAATATGTTAAAAACCTACTTTTGCGAACTAGTCCCTGGTTTTTCGC
Organism: Abramis brama; assembly: GCF_963993115.1. NCBI lineage: Eukaryota > Metazoa > Chordata > Actinopteri > Cypriniformes > Leuciscidae > Abramis > Abramis brama. The sequence continues at coordinate 26,736,132 of NC_139973.1, forward strand.
CCGATCGGAACCAGACCAGTCTAGCACAGTTCTCTGGACTCTCTAGATCAATAATTATTGAAAAAAAGTTGAACTTTTGCATTTGCCTGGCTGTAACAGGGTCATTTAGGAAAGGGGAGGGACAAAAAAACACTCAAAAGCCTATACAACCTAAGGGAAAACCCCAAACTTCACGAAAATCGATGAGCAGATGTGTCAGACCATGGTGAAGAAGCATGCCAAGTTTCGTGAAGATCGGACAATAGGTGGCGCTATAACTGTCCAAAATGTCTCTTCTTATTAGGGGTTCAAGCACGAAGTGCTGAAACCCTATTGTAATTGTACTGATTTTTATTATTATTAGGGGTTCAAGCACGAAGTGCTGAAACCCTATTGTAATTGTACTGATTTTTATTAGGGGTTCAAGCACGAAGTGCTGAAACCCTATTGTAATTGTGCTGATTTTTATTATTATTATTATTATTATTATTCCGCCGTAAAACGCATCGTGCAGCCCAAACCGTAAGAGCTGGAACTTTGAAACTTTGACAGATGGTAGTACAAAAATCGAGGAAAGGTTCAGAGATTATGACCCCGATTGGCCCATAGGTGGCGCTATAGCAACCAAAAGCGCGAAACTGTTCATAACTCCTAGACCTTATGTCGTAGACTCAAGTGTCTTATATCATTGGAAAGCTGGATGCCTGACGAACAAAACGTATATCTCCGATTTCATTTCCGCCATGATAGATTTTCCGCCATTTTGAATTTTGTCAAAAACCTACTTTTGCGAACTAGTCCCTGTTTTTTTGCCCGATTGGAACCAAACCAGTGCAGAAATGTTCTCTGGAGTCTGAATATCAATAATTATCGAAAAAAAGTGGAAATTTCGATTCACGGTCGCTAAGGGGCGCCAAAACGTACATTGTGGGAGGGGCCTATTTTACTAAAATGGCTATAACTCCCGATGTAAATGAGGTATCTTCACCAAACTTGGTAGACATGTGTATGAGTTCAATCTGGGGTCACAGTAAAAAAATCGCGACGATTGGCCTCATGGTGGCGCTATAAAATGAAAAAAACATAAAACAGGCTATAACCACCTGACCGTTAGTCCGATTGACTTGAAAATTGGTATGCAGTGTCTTGGTCCAAGGTGCCATGTATGTGTATGAGGACATTGGCGTATCTCAAAAAACATGGCCGCCATCGGCCAATGAAGTTTGAGCACCTATTAGACAAGGTTAACGGAGGCCGATCGGAACGAAACTCAATGGGCATGTTCGGCTCATGGCCCTAGAGGTCTGTAAGAATTTTGAAAGAAATCGGCCACTAGTTGGCGCTAATGAGTTTTATGGCTCTGTAATCACGTGGTGTTACACTTATCATCACAAAATGCATATCATTTGATAGACCTGCTCATGCTGAACAACTTTGCCTCTAGAACCATTGCTGTCAATCAAACAGTTTATTAATTATTCACGAATATGTTAAAAACCTACTTTTGCGAACTAGTCCCTGGTTTTTCGCCCGATCGGAACCAGACCAGTCTAGGACAATTCTCTGGACTCTCTAGATCAATAATTATCAAAAAAAAGTTAAAATTTTGCTTTTGGTTGGCTATAAGAGGATCATTTATAAAATAGGCATGTCCAAATACACTCAAACGTCTATAAAGCCTAAATAAAAACTCAGAACTTCACAAAAATTGATGGGCATATGTGAAATAACATGCTAAAGAAGCATGGAAATTTTTATGGAGATCGGACCATAGGTGGCGCTATAACTGTTAAAAAGCTTTGAAAACCATATATTTCCTATGGTAAATTTCCTGTATTGGCTGTAAATGGACTTTTCCATCTATTATTTCAGTGGTTCAAAGCTTTCTAAATAAATCTTAATGTCTTAAATGCTTATGTGTTTAAAGGCCTTAAATGCTTGAACCCCGATAAATGCTGCTTGCAGCTTTAATTATTATTATTTTTCTTCTGCCGTAAAACGCATCGTGCAGCCCAAACCGTAAGTGCTAGAGACTTGAAACTTTGCCAGATGGTAGTACAAAAATCGAGGAGAGGTTATCAAAATATGACCCCGATTGGCCCATAGGTGGCGCTACAGTACATAAAACAAAAAAAAATCATATTTTTGCTTAAATCTCATTAACCGTTTGTCACAGACTCAAGTGTCTTATATCATTGGAATCCTTGGGTCAAGCCGAAAAAAAAAGGCCTCAAGGATTTCATTTCCGGTATGCAAATTTTCCGCCATTTTGAATTATGTCCAAAACCTACTTTTGCGAACTAGTCCCTGGTTTTGTGTCCGATTGGAACCAAACCAGTGCAGAAATGTTCTATGGAGTCAGAATATCAATAATTATCGAAAAAAAGTTGAAATTTCGATTGACGGTCGCTAAGGGGCGCCAAAATGTTTAAAGAAGGCGGAGCCTATTTTACTAAAATGGCTATAACTCCAGAAGTAAATGAGGTATCTTCACCAAACTCGGTACACCTGTGTAAGAGGTCAATCTGAGGTCATAGTAAAAAGATTGCGGCGATTGGCCACATGGTGGCGCTATAACATTAAAAAAACATAAATCAGGCTGTAACCACCTGACCGTTAGTCCGATTGACTTGAAAAATGGTATGCAGTGTCTTGGTCCAAGCTGTCATGTATATCTATGAGGACATTGGTGTATCTCAAAAAACATGGCCGCCATCGGCCAATGAAGTTTGAGCACCTATTAGACAAGGTTAATGGAGGCCGATCGGAACAAAACTCGGTGGGCATGTTCGACTCATGGCCCTAGAGGTCTGTAAGAATTTTGAAAGAAATCGGCCACTAGTTGGCGCTAACGAGTTTTATGGCTCTGTAATCACGTGGTGTTACACTTATCATCACAAAATGCATATCATTTGATAGACCTGCTCATGCTGAACAACTTTGCCTCTAGAACCATTGCTGTCAATCAAACAGTTTATTAATTATTCACGAATATGTTAAAAACCTACTTTTGCGAACTAGTCCCTGGTTTTTCGCCCGATCGGAACCAGACCAGTCTAGGACAATTGTCTGGACTCTCTAGATCAATAATTATCAAAAAAAAGTAAAAATTTTGCTTTTGGTTGGCTATAAGAGGATCATTTATAAAATAGGCGTGTCCAAATACACTCAAACGTCTATAAAGCCTAAATAAAAACTCAGAACTTCACAAAAATTGATGGGCATATGTGAAATAACATGCTAAAGAAGCATGGAAATTTTTATGGAGATCGGACCATAGGTGGCGCTATAACTGTTAAAAAGCTTTGAAAACCATATATATTTCCTATGGTAAATTTCCTGTATTGGCTGTAAATGGACTTTTCCATCTATTTTTTCAGTGGTTAAAAGCTTTCTAAATAAATCTTAATGTCTTAAATGCTTATGTGCTTAAAGGCCTTAAATGCTTGAACCCCGATAAATGCTGCTTGCAGCTTTAATTATTATTATTATTATTATTATTCCGCCCTAAAACGCATCGTGCAGACCAAACCGTAAGAGCTGGAACCTTGAAACTTTGCCAAATGGTAGTCCTCAATTTGGGGAGAACCTATCAAAATATGACCCAGATTGGCCCATAGGTGGCGCTACAATGACCACATTTACTAAATTGCTCACAACTCCTAGACAGTTTGTCCTAGATTGTCCATTTTAGCATCACTGTGATCCCTGGATCCAGACGGACAAAATGGCTATCTCCAAATCCCGATTCGGGCCAAAAAATAATTGTTATGGCCAATTTTGTCCAAAACCTACTTTTGCGAACTAGTCCTAGGTTTTTGGCCCAATCGGAACCAGACCAGTCTAGCACAGTTCTCTGGACTCTCTAGATCAATAATTATCGAAAAAAAGTGGAACTTTTGCATTTGCCTGGCTGTAGCAGGGTAATTTAGGAAAGGGGTGGGACAAAAAAACACTCAAAAGCCTATACAACCTAAGGGAAAACCCCAAACTTCACAAAAATCGATGAGCAGATGTGTCATAGCATGGTGAAGAAGCATGCCAAGTTTCGTGAAGATCGGACAAGAGGTGGCGCTATAACTGTCCAAAACGTCTCTTCTTATTAGGGGTTCAAGCACGAAGTGCTGAAACCCTATTGTAATTGTGCTGATTTTTATTATTAGGGGTTCAAGCACGAAGTGCTGAAACCCTATTGTAATTGTACTGATTTTTAGGGGTTCAAGCACGAAGTGCTGAAACCCTATTGTAATTGCTCTGATTTTTAGGGGTTCAAGCACGAAGTGCTGAAACCCTATTGTAATTGCCCTGATTTTTATTAGGGGTTCAAGCACGAAGTGCTGAAACCCTATTGTAATCGTCCTGATTTTTATTATTATTATTTTTCCGCCATAAAACGCATCGTGCAGCCCAAACCGTAAGACCTAGAGACTTGAAACTTTGCCAGATGGTAGTACTATTGCTCGCTACTCAGATACACGGACTCAGCCCAATCGGCCCATAGGTGGCGCTATAGCAATCAAAAGCGCAAAACTGCTCAGAACTCCCAGACCGTAAGGCGTAGCTTCAAGTGTCTTATATCATTGAAATCCAGAGCTTCTGAAGAAAAAAACGTATATCTCCGATTTCATTTCCGCCATGATAGATTTTTCGCCATTTTGAATTTTGTCAAAAACCTACTTTTGCGAACTAGTCCCTGGTTTTTCGCCCGATCGGAACCAAACCAGTGCGGAATTGTTCTCTGGAGTCTGAAGATCAATAATTATCGAAAAAAAGTTGAAATTTCGATTAATGGTCGCTAGGGGGTGCAAAATTAACGTTGTGGGAGGAGCCTATTTTACTAAAATGGCTATAACTCAAGAAGTAATTAAGTAAACTTCACCAAACTTGGTACACATGTGTAAGAGGTCAATCTGAGGTCACAGTAAAAAAATTGCGTCGATTGGCCACATGGTGGCGCTATAAAACAAATAAAAACATATAGACAACTGACCGTTTTTCCGAATGACTTGAAATTTGGTATGCAGTGTCTTGGCCCAAGGGGCCATGTATGTCTAAAAGGATATTGGCGTATCTCAAAAAACATGGCCGCCATTGGCCAATGAGGTTTGAGCACCGTTAACGACGTCCGATCGGAGCGAAACTCGATGGGCATGTTCGGCTCAAGCCCCTAGAGGTCTGTAAGAATTTTGAAAGAAATCGGCCACTAGTTGGCGCTAACGAGTTTTAAGGCTCTGTAATCACGTGGTGTTACACTTATCATCACAAAATGCATATCATCTGATAGATCTGCTCATGCTGAACAACTTTGCCTCAAGAACCATCACTGTCAATCAAACTGTTCATTAAATATTCATGAATATGTTAAAAACCTACTTTTGCGAACTAGTCCCTGGTTTTTCGCCCGATCAGAACCAGACCAGTCTAGGACAATTCTCTGGACTCTCTAGATCAATAATTATCGAAAAAAAGTTGAACTTTTGCATTTTTCGCATGGGTATAATTGGGTCATAAAGAAAATGGGCGTGGCAAAATGCACTCAGAAGCCTATAAATCCTAAACGAAAACTCAGAACTTCACGAAAATGGGTGAGCATATGTGCCATAACATTCTAAACAAGCATGCAAAATTTCATGTAGATCGGACCATAGGTGGCGCTATAACTGGCAAAAAGTTTTAAAACTACATATTTCCTATGGTAAATTGCCTATATTGGCTGTAAATGGATTTTTCCATCTATAATTTCAGTGGTTAAAAGCTTGTTAAATAAAACGTAATGTCTTAAATGCTTATGTGCTTAAAGGCCTTAAATGCTTGAACCCCGATAAATGCTGCTTGCAGCTTTAATTATTATTATTTTTCCGCCATAAAACGCATCGTGCAGCCCAAACCGTAAGACCTAGAGACTTGAAACTTTGCCAGATGGTAGTACTATTGCTCGCTACTCAGATACACGGACTCAGCCCAATCGGCCCATAGGTGGCGCTATAGCAATCAAAAGCGCAAAACTGCTCAGAACTCCCAGACCGTAAGGCGTAGCTTCAAGTGTCTTATATCATTGAAATCCAGAGCTTCTGAAGAAAAAAACGTATATCTCCGATTTCATTTCCGCCATGATAGATTTTTCGCCATTTTGAATTTTGTCAAAAACCTACTTTTGCGAACTAGTCCCTGGTTTTTCGCCCGATCGGAACCAAACCAGTGCGGAATTGTTCTCTGGAGTCTGAAGATCAATAATTATCGAAAAAAAGTTGAAATTTCGATTAATGGTCGCTAGGGGGTGCAAAATTAACGTTGTGGGAGGAGCCTATTTTACTAAAATGGCTATAACTCAAGAAGTAATTAAGTAAACTTCACCAAACTTGGTACACATGTGTAAGAGGTCAATCTGAGGTCACAGTAAAAAAATTGCGTCGATTGGCCACATGGTGGCGCTATAAAACAAATAAAAACATATAGACAACTGACCGTTTTTCCGAATGACTTGAAATTTGGTATGCAGTGTCTTGGCCCAAGGGGCCATGTATGTCTAAAAGGATATTGGCGTATCTCAAAAAACATGGCCGCCATTGGCCAATGAGGTTTGAGCACCGTTAACGACGTCCGATCGGAGCGAAACTCGATGGGCATGTTCGGCTCAAGCCCCTAGAGGTCTGTAAGAATTTTGAAAGAAATCGGCCACTAGTTGGCGCTAACGAGTTTTAAGGCTCTGTAATCACGTGGTGTTACACTTATCATCACAAAATGCATATCATCTGATAGATCTGCTCATGCTGAACAACTTTGCCTCAAGAACCATCACTGTCAATCAAACTGTTCATTAAATATTCATGAATATGTTAAAAACCTACTTTTGCGAACTAGTCCCTGGTTTTTCGCCCGATCAGAACCAGACCAGTCTAGGACAATTCTCTGGACTCTCTAGATCAATAATTATCGAAAAAAAGTTGAACTTTTGCATTTTTCGCATGGGTATAATTGGGTCATAAAGAAAATGGGCGTGGCAAAATGCACTCAGAAGCCTATAAATCCTAAACGAAAACTCAGAACTTCACGAAAATGGGTGAGCATATGTGCCATAACATTCTAAACAAGCATGCAAAATTTCATGTAGATCGGACCATAGGTGGCGCTATAACTGGCAAAAAGTTTTAAAACTACATATTTCCTATGGTAAATTGCCTATATTGGCTGTAAATGGATTTTTCCATCTATAATTTCAGTGGTTAAAAGCTTGTTAAATAAAACGTAATGTCTTAAATGCTTATGTGCTTAAAGGCCTTAAATGCTTGAACCCCGATAAATGCTGCTTGCAGCTTTAATTATTATTATTATTCTTCCCTAAAACGCATCGTGCAGCCAAAACCGTAAGGCCTAGAGACGTGATACTTGGTCAAATGGTAGTAGTATTGCTCGCTACTCAGATACACGGACTTAGCCAAATCGGCCCATAGGTGGCGCTACAGCGACCAAAAGCGCGAAACTGCTCAGAACTCCTAGACCGTATGTCGTAGACTCAAGTGTCTTATATCATTGGAAAGCTGGATGCCTGACGAACAAAACGTATATCTCCGATTTCATTTCCGCCATGATAGATTTTCCGCCATTTTGAATTTTGCCAAAAACCTACTTTTGCGAACTAGTCCTAGGTTTTTGGCCCAATCGGAACCAGACCAGTCTAGCACAGTTCTCTGGACTCTCTAGATCAATAATTATCGAAAAAAAGTGGAACTTTTGCATTTGCCTGGCTGTAGCAGGGTAATTTAGGAAAGGGGTGGGACAAAAAAACACTCAAAAGCCTATACAACCTAAGGGAAAACCCCAAACTTCACAAAAATCGATGAGCAGATGTGTCATAGCATGGTGAAGAAGCATGCCAAGTTTCGTGAAGATCGGACAAGAGGTGGCGCTATAACTGTCCAAAACGTCTCTTCTTATTAGGGGTTCAAGCACGAAGTGCTGAAACCCTATTGTAATTGTGCTGATTTTTATTATTAGGGGTTCAAGCACGAAGTGCTGAAACCCTATTGTAATTGTACTGATTTTTAGGGGTTCAAGCACGAAGTGCTGAAACCCTATTGTAATTGCTCTGATTTTTAGGGGTTCAAGCACGAAGTGCTGAAACCCTATTGTAATTGCCCTGATTTTTATTATTATTATTATTCTTCCCTAAAACGCATCGTGCAGCCAAAACCGTAAGGCCTAGAGACGTGATACTTGGTCAAATGGTAGTAGTATTGCTCGCTACTCAGATACACGGACTTAGCCAAATCGGCCCATAGGTGGCGCTACAGCGACCAAAAGCGCGAAACTGCTCAGAACTCCTAGACCGTATGTCGTAGACTCAAGTGTCTTATATCATTGGAAAGCTGGATGCCTGACGAACAAAACGTATATCTCCGATTTCATTTCCGCCATGATAGATTTTCCGCCATTTTGAATTTTGCCAAAAACCTACTTTTGCGAACTAGTCCTAGGTTTTTCGCCCGATCGGAACCAAACCAGTACAGAAATGTTCTCTGGAGTCTGAATATCAATAATTATCGAAAAAAAGTTGAAATTTCGATTCACGGACGCTAAGGGGCGCCAAAACGTACGTTGTGGGAGGGGCCTATTTTACTAAAATGGCTATAACTCCAGAAGTAAATGAGGTATCTTCACCAAACTCGGTACACATGTGTAAGAGGTCAATCTGAGGTCACAGTAAAAAAATCGCGGCGATTGGCCACATGGTGGCGCTATAACATGAAAAAAACATAAAACAGGCTTTAACCACCTGACCGTTAGTCCGATTGACTTGAAAATTGGTATGCAGTGTCTTGGCCCAAGGTGTCATGTATGTCTATGAGGACATTGGTGTATCTCAAAAAACATGGCCGCCATCGGCCAATGAAGTTTGAGCACCTATTAGACAAGGTTAACGGAGGCCGATCGGAACGAAACTCGATGGGCATGTTCAACTCATAGCCCTAGAGGTCTGTAAGAATTTTGAAAGAAATCGGCCACTAGTTGGCGCTAACGAGTTTAATGGCTCTGTAATCACGTGGTGTTACACTTATTGTCACAAAATGCATATCATTTGATAGATCTGCTCATGCTGAACAACTTTGCCTCAAGAACCATTGCTGTCAATCAAACTGTTCATTAAATATTCGTAATTATGTTAAAAACCTACTTTTGCGAACTAGTCCCTGGTTTTTTGCCCGATCGGAACCAAACAAGTCTAGAACAATTCTATGGACTCTCTAGATAAATAATTATCAAAAAAAAGTTGAACTTTAGCATTTTTCACATGGGTATATTGGGTCATAAAGAAAATGGGCGTGGCAAAATGCACTCAAAAGCCTATAAATCCTAAACGAAAACTCAGAACTTCACGAAAATTGGTAAGCATATGTGACATATCATTCTAAACAAGCATGCAAAGTTTCATGTAGATCGGACCATAGGTGGCGCTATAACTGTTAAAAAGCTTTATAAACCATATATTTCCTATGGTGAATTGCCTGTATTGGCTGTAAATGGTGTTTTGGTGTAATGGTGTAAATGTTCATATAGTAATATTCAAAACCAGTGCATTGCAATTCTCTGGACTCTCCAGATCAATAATTATCAGAAAAAGTATAACTTCTTCATTTGGATGGCCATAATAGGGTCAGTTCAATATGTAGTCTTGACCAAGTGTCCACAAAAGCCTATATCTCTTAAATGACCTTAAAAACAAGTCAGAATAAGCATGACAAATTTCAGACAGATCGGACAAAATTTGCCTCTATAACAGTTAATAAAAAAGGTGAAAATGAATAACATTGGTATAAGCCAATAAGTGGTATTTTACTGCCCCCTGCTGCCATTTCATCATACTACTCCATAATAGTGTTCTATAATTCATATTTATCATATTTATAAAATTACACTTTATAAAATCATTATTTTAACATTTACAATCACATTTTGTCAAAATTCATCTATTTGAGTATTACAATATTATTACTATTGACAATCTTCACTTCTTAATGTGACTATTGAGTCACATTAAGAAGTGAATACTGAAACTGGAAGTAAAACGGCTATTTAAGCCACACCCCCGAATACAAATTCACTCATAACTCGAAAACAGAAAGTCGTTGCGCACTCAAATTTTGATGGTAAGGTCCTCTCCGGGCTCTTGATCGAAACGTGTCGTCGCGGGCCTCGGGAGCGCGCCCCCCGCGTCCGCGGGACCCCCGATTTTGAACGGCCGTAACTCCCGACCCAGACCACCCCGAACCTTGTGTGAGAGCTCGTTGGAAAGGGCCCGTCCTTGGCTAGCTTCGATTCAAATGTGGTGTAATTTGCCCTCGGCATTCCAGGGATAAAAACCCCCAAATATTTGCATTTGAACAGTCATAACTCCCCGCCCCAATCGCCCAAAAACACCTTGATGGTCTCATTCAACAGGGCTCCTCAAGCACTATATATGCTCTGAGTTTCAGAATTTTTCGCCTTCCGGTTCCCGAGATATAAGTGAAAAACCAAATTCCCATTCATTAATTCATTCAATCACTTCAACTGTAAGATGGAAGCTGTAATACCACTGTCCACTAGAGGGAGCAGCAGGATTACAGATTACCTTTTTATTCACTTTCAGTATTGGAAAACAAACAAATGCTTTAAAAAGAAATCTTTTTTATTATGATGTACTGCTATAGGGCTGTAGCTATCGATTCTTTTAGTAATCGAGTATTCTATTCAAGTAATCGGATAAAAAAATGTGGTAAAAAATAGATTCAAGTTAACAACAGCCTTTAAAATGACTTAAAATACAAATATATAATAACAAGCAATAATGATTGGTTCAAGTAAAGTATCAAAGTAAGTAATTATATGGGTTTTATTGAACAACACTGTTAAAATATACCCATGTAAAATAAATGATATAAACTAATATAGAGATAACTTATGTACATGAATAACAAATGCCTGCAGAGGGCACCAGCGGCCTGGTTGTTGTTACACTAAGGCATTATCAAATCCTTGTTTATTGGCCAAACAACATTAAATTCAAATGTCAACTTAACCTTTAATATTTGGCCACTTCAGTACGATAGAAGTGCTACAGCCACTGTAATTTCTTGAACAAGAACATGTGCACATCAAAACATGCAAACTCAGAGCGAGAGTTTAAACTTTTATTTTGAAATCGCGATGTTTAAACTTTTATTTTGAAACCGAGATAAACAGCAGTTTGAGAAACCGAGAAGCAGTTTGAGAAACCCGAGACGCGCTCCACAAATATAAATGATAACAGTACAACTATGAAACACAAACTGCGTCCGACTTGCGTTCCCAAATGCACGTTATTGGAAACGTAAACAAACAGCACTGCAGAGACTGAGTTTGCTTGGAGCAGCGTTTACTGTGGACGGAGCTGAGGTAATTTTAACATGTAATCTGCACTCATGTAATTGAAGCGTCTTCTCTGTGACAAAACAAACAAACAAAAAAACAGAGGATATATTTATTTAACTGAATCACAGCCTTTGTGATTTCACAATAGCACTATGCTATATAATGACTGTAAATGGTTTTAAATACATCGCGTTGTCTTAGAAAACTGTGTAATTGGTTGATGGATTCTCGTCTGTGGAATGCACCACTTCCAGTAAATTGCAATCGAGGATTTTTTAAATCGAGTACTTGACTTTAAAGCTTAAAGGGGTCATATAATGCCATTTTTGTACAGGCTAATATGATTCTTTAGGGTCTAAATTAAAAGTTTGTAATATACTTCAATTAAAAATTCTCATTAGTATTATAAGATAACACTCATTTTACCTGGTCAAAAACTGCTCTGTTTTCAGCACGCCATTTAAGTGCATGTGTCTTTAAATGATAATGAGCTTTGCTCACCCCGCCCCTCTGTTCTGTGCGTACACCGTTTCTAACACAATAACCATCTGTTCATTAACATGGGATTATGAATTATATTGAGAACGTCGTACATACAAAACATGTCGTAATGTACTCTGAGTGTAAACAGCCGCATTCACCGTGAAGCAAGCGATTTGCAAAGATTAATATAAAGATTAATATAAAGGTTAATAAAACATTACACTCACTTCTTCTTCTGGAGGTACAGCAGGAACACGAATAGTTGGTACCAATCCTATTTTCAGGAGCAGCTTCTTAGCAAAACCAGCTTTACTGACCCTCCTTTGTAAAGCTGTCTGGTGTGAAATGATTTGCGCAAACATGAAAGCATGGATTTACTAAAATGGCTATAACTCAAGAAGTAAATGAGATATCTTCACCAAACTCAGTACACATGTGTATGGGTTCAATTTGAGGTCACAGTAAACAATTTTATGGAGATCGGACCATAGGTGGCGCTATAACTGTTAAAAAGCTTTAAAACCATATATATCCCATGGTAAACTGCCTGTATTGGCTGTAAATGGTCTTTTCCATCTATTATGTCAGTGGTTACATGCCTGCTAAATAAATCTTAATAACTTTTGATGCTTTTGTGCTTAAATGCCTTAAAGGCCTTAACTGCTTGAACCCCGATAAATGCTGCTTGCAGCTTTAATTATTATTATTATTTTCCCCTAAAACGCATCGTGCAGCCCAAACCGTAAATGCTGGAGACTTGAAACTCAGCCAAATGGTAGTCCTCAATTTGGGGAGAACCTATCAAAGTATGACCCCGATTGGTCAATAGGTGGCGCTATAGCAAGCAAAAGTATGAAATCAGCCATAACTCCTAGACGATTTGCCATAGAATCAAGTGTCTTATATCACTGTAATCCTTGGCTCAAGACGGTCAAAACGTATATCTCCGATTTCATTTCCGCCTGGGAAAATTTTCCGCCATTTTGAATTTTCTCAAAAACCTACTTTTGCGAACTAGTCCTAGGTTTTTCGTCCGATTGGAACCAAACCAGTGCAGAAATGTTCTCTGGAGTCTGAATATCAATAATTATCGAAAAAAAGTTGAAATTTCGATTCACGGTCGCTAGGGGGTGCCAAAACGTACATTGTGGGAGGAGCCTATTTTACTAAAACGGCTATAACTCGAGAAATAAATGAGGTATCTTCACCAAACTCGGTACACATGTGTAATAGTTCAATTTGAGGTCACAGTAAAAAAATCGCGACGATTTAACAGTAGGTGGCGCTATAACTTGAAAAAAACATGAAAAGGGCTATAACCACCTGACCGTTTGTCCGATTGACTTGAAAATTGGTATGCAGTGTCTTGGTCCAAGGTGCCATGTATGCCTATGAGGACATTGACGTATCTCAAAAAACATGGCCGCCATCGGCCAATGAAGTTTGAGCACCTATTAGACAAGGTTAACGGAGGCTGATCGGAACGAAACTCGATGGGCATGTTCGACTCATGGCCCAAGAGGTCTGTAAGAATTTTGAAAGAAATCGGCCACTAGTTGGCGCTAACAAGTTTTTTCGGCTCTGTAATCACGTGGTGTTGTATACATCCACACAATATGCATATCAGTTGATAGATCTCCTCATACTGAACAACTTTGCCTCAAGAACCATTGCTGTCAATCAAACCGTTCATTTAATATTCGCAAACATGTTAAAAACCTACTTTTGCGAACTAGTCCTAGGTTTTTTGCCCAATCGGAACCAAACCAGTCTAGGACAATTCTCTGGACTCTCTAGATCAATAATTATCAAAAAAAAGTTGAACTTTTGCATTTGGATGGCTGTAATAGGGTCATTTATAAAATGGGCGTGGCAAAATACACTAAAAAGCCTATAAATCCTAAATGAAAACTCAAAACTTCACAAAAATTGGTGAGCATATGTCACATAACCTCATTAACAAGCATGCCAAATTTTATGGACATCGGACCAAAGGTGGCACTATAACTGTTAAAAAGCTTTAAAACCACATATTTCCTATGGTAAATTGCCTGTATTGGCTGTAAATGGACTTTTCAATCTATTATTTCAGTGGTTAAAAGCTTTCTAAATAAATCTTAATGTCTTAAATGCTTATGTGCTTAAAGGCCTTAAATGCTTGAACCCCGATAAATGCTGCTTGCAGCTTTAATTAGGGGTTCAAGCACGAAGTGCTGAAACCCTATTGTAATTGTACTGATTTTTATTATTATTATTATTATTAGGGGTTCAAGCACGAAGTGCTGAAACCCTATTGTAATTGTACTGATTTTTAGGGGTTCAAGCACGAAGTGCTGAAACCCTATTGTAATTGCCCTGATTTTTAGGGGTTCAAGCATGAAATGCTGAAACCCTATTGTAATTGTGCTGATTTTTATTATTATTATTATTATTCCGCCGTAAAACGCATCGTGCAGCCTAAACCGTAAGTGCTAGAGACTTGAAACTTGGCCAGAAGGTAGTACAAAAATCGAGGAGAGGTTCAGAGAATATGAGCTAGATTGGCCAATAGGTGGCGCTACAGTGCAAAAAACAAAAAAATTGCATATTTTTGCTTAAATCTCATCAACCCTTTGTCACAGACTCAAGTGTCTTATATCTTTGGAATCCTTGGGTCAAGCCGAACAAAAAAGGCCTCAAGGATTTCATTTCCGGTATGCAAATTTTTCCGCCATTTTGGATTTTGTCCAAAACCTACTTTTGCGAACTAGTCCCTGGTTTTTCGCCCGATCGGAACCAAACCAGTGCAGAAATATTCACAGGAGTCTGAATATCAATAATTATCGAAAAAAAGTTAAAATTTCGATCCACGGTTGCTAAGGGGCATCAAAACGTTCGCAGGAGGCGGAGCTAATTATACAAAAATGGCTATAACTCGTGAACGAAATGAGATATTTTCACCAAACTCGGTACACATATGTATGAGCTCAAGTTGAGGTCACAGTAAAAAAATCGCGGTGATTGGCCTCATGGTGGCGCTATAATATGAAAAAAACATAAAACAGGCTATAACCACCTGACCGTTAGTCCGATTGACTTGAAAATTGGTATGCAGTGTCTTGGTCCAAGGTGCCATGTATGTCTATGAGGACATTGGTGTATCTCAAAAAACATGGCCGCTATCGGCCAATGAAGTTTGAGCACCTATTAGACAAGGTTAACGGAGGCCGATCGGAACAAAACTCAGTGGGCATGTTCGGCTCAAGCCCCTAGAGGTCTGTAAGAATTTTGAAAGAAATCGGCCACTAGTTGGCGCTAACGAGTTTTATGGCTCTGTAATCACGTGGTGTTACACTTATCGTCACAAAATGCATATCATATGATAGATCTGCTCATGCTGAACAACTTTGCCTCTAGAACCATTGCTGTCAATCAAACAGTTCATTAAATATTCATGAATATGTTAAAAACCTACTTTTGCGAACTAGTCCTAGGTTTTTTGCCCGATCGGAACCAGACCAGTCTAGGACAATTCTCTGGACTCTCTAGATCAATAATTATCAAAAAAAAGTTGAACTTTTGCATTTGGATGGCTGTAATAGGGTAATTTATAAAATGGGCGTGTCAAAATACATTAAAAAGCCTATAAATCCTAAATAAAAACTCAGAACTTCACAAAAATTGGTCAGCATATGTGACATAACATCATTAACAAGCATGAAAAATTCTATGGAGATCGGACGATAGGTGGCGCTATAACTGTTAAAAAGCTTTAAAATCATATATTTCCTATGGTAAACTGCCTGTATTGGCTGTAAATGGTCTTTTCCATCTCTGATCATATAATTTTCATATCATAATGTTAAAAAACTAGTGCAATACAATTCTCTGGACTCACTAGATCAATAATTGTCAGAAAGTTGAACTACTTCATTTGGATAGCTATAATAGGTTCACTTCAAAATCTGGCCTTTACCAAGTGTCCCCGAAAGCCTATATCTCTTTAATCAATGCTCAGACCTTCTTAAAAACAAGTCAGAACGTGTGAAATATCACCCTGAACAAGCATGAAAATTTTCAGACAGATCGGACAAAATTTGCCTCTATAACAGTTAAAAAGGTGAAAATGATATGAATTAATGGCATGTTAAGCCAATAAGTGGTATTTTACTGCCCCCTGCTGTTTAAAATAGTCATTTTCTCATATTGGTATTGGTATCAGCCATGGTAAATCATGATAAATGATGGTGTGTGTGTGTGTGTGTGTGTGTGTGTGTGTGTGTGTGTGGTACAAATATAACAAAGGTTTTATTTTCCAACATGAAAACAAACATAACAGAGTGCTAGTGCACAAACAATAACCGACAATGATAATGGATGAGAGGGGAACTTAAATACACAGATCAAGACAAGGACAACAGGTGACGGTTATGATGATGAGGAGCAGGTGATGATGAGGAGGGTGATGAGGAGCAGGTGCAGGTGATGACGACAGATGGTGAATGTGATGAAGACAGAAGGTGAATGTGATGAAGGTGAATGTGACACCAATATCACTGAAACATTTGTGTGTGTGTGTGTGTGTGTGTGTGTGTGTGTGTGTAGCATTATTGTGTGTAGCATATGTAGCAAGTATGCATTATTGAGTTAACATGGAAACACTGGTTTGCTTTAGTGCAGAAAACTGGTCAAAATCATGAGGTTTAAAGTGAAAGTGAGCCAATAAGTGGTCTTCTACTGCCCTCTGCTGGCCATTCTACTTATTAATTAAATTTTTCCACATGTGCTTGCATTTATACTTGAATACACACTAAAAATCACTTATATAGCAATAACTATTATAACACAATCATATTTTGTCAGTGTTAATCACTTTATTTGCACTGACACTTCAAATAATTGCTAGTAATGTGGTAAATCATGGTTAACTATGCTGTGTGTGTGTGTGTGTGTGTGTGTGTGTAAGCATGCATTGAGTTAACATGGATAAATTGGTTTGCTTTAGTGCAGAAAACTGGTTTAAAGTGAAAGTGAGCCAATAAGTGGTCTTCTACTGCCCTCTGCAGGCCATTCTACTTATTAATGAAATATTTCAACATGTGCTTGCATTCATACTTGAATACACACTAAAAAAATCACTTATATAGCAATAACCATTATAACACAATCATATTTTGTCAGTGTTAATCACTTTATTTGCACTGACACTTCAAATAATTGCTAGTAATGTGATAAATCAGGCTAGAAACATGGTAAATCAAAGTAAATAATACTAGATTGTCGTTTATCTCCTGGTAAATAATACTAGAACGTGGTATATCATGGTAAATCATGGTTAACTATGCTGTGTGTGTGTGTGTGTGTGTGTGTGTGTGTGTAAGCATGCATTGAGTTAACATGGAAAAACTGGTTTGCTTTAGTGCAGAAAACTGGTTTAAAGTGAAAGTGAGCCAATAAGTGGTCTTCTAGTGCCCTCTGCTGGCCATTCTACTTAATAATGAAATATTTTACATGTGCTTTTGCATTCATACTTGGACACACACACAAAAATCACGTATATAACTAACTATTATAACACAATAATATTTTGTCAGTGTTCATCACCTCATTTGCACTGACACTTCACATAATTGCTAGTAATGTGGTTAATCATGCTAGAAACATTGTAAATCATAGTAAATAATACTGAAATGAGGTGTATCAAGGTAAATCATGCTAGAATCCTAATAAATCATTCTGGAACATGGTATATGATAGTAAATCATGCTAGAATCATATTAAATAATTCTAGAATGTGGCAAATCGTTGTGGGAGGAGCCTATTTTACTCAAATGGCTATAACTCAAGAAGTAAATGAGATATCTTCACCAAACTCAGTACACATGTGTATGGGTTCAATTTGAGGTCACAGTAAACAATTTTATGGAGATCGGACCATAGGTGGCGCTATAACTGTTAAAAAGCTTTAAAACCATATATATCCCATGGCAAATTGCCTGTATTGGCTGTAAATGGTCTTTTCCATCTATTATGTCAGTGGTTACATGCTTCCTAAATAAATCTTAATAACTTTTGATGCTTTTGTGCTTAAATGCCTTAAAGGCCTTAACTGCTTGAACCCCGATAAATGCTGCTTGCAGCTTTAATTATTAGGGGTTCAAGCACGAAGTGCTGAAACCCTATTGTAATCGTCCTGATTTTTATTATTATTATTTTTCCGCCATAAAACGCATCGTGCAGCCCAAACCGTAAGACCTAGAGACTTGAAACTTTGCCAGATGGTAGTACTATTGCTCGCTACTCAGATACACGGACTCAGCCCAATCGGCCCATAGGTGGCGCTATAGCAATCAAAAGCGCAAAACTGCTCAGAACTCCCAGACCGTAAGGCGTAGCTTCAAGTGTCTTATATCATTGAAATCCAGAGCTCCTGAAGAAAAAAACGTATATCTCCGATTTCATTTCCGCCATGATAGATTTTTCGCCATTTTGAATTTTGTCAAAAACCTACTTTTGCGAACTAGTCCCTGGTTTTTCGCCCGATCGGAACCAAACCAGTGCGGAATTGTTCTCTGGAGTCTGAAGATCAATAATTATCGAAAAAAAGTTGAAATTTCGATTAATGGTCGCTAGGGGGTGCAAAATTAACGTTGTGGGAGGAGCCTATTTTACTAAAATGGCTATAACTCAAGAAGTAATTAAGTAAACTTCACCAAACTTGGAACACATGTGTAAGAGGTCAATCTGAGGTCACAGTAAAAAAATTGCGTCGATTGGCCACATGGTGGCGCTACAAAACAAATAAAAACATATAGACAACTGACCGTTTTTCCGAATGACTTGAAATTTGGTATGCAGTGTCTTGGCCCAAGGGGCCATGTATGTCTAAAAGGATATTGGCGTATCTCGAAAAACATGGCTGCCATTGGCCAATGAGGTTTGAGCATCGTTAACGAAGTCCGATCGGAGCGAAACTCGATGGGCATGTTCGGCTCAAGCCCCTAGAGGTCTGTAAGAATTTTGAAAGAAATCGGCCACTAGTTGGCGCTAACGTGTTTTAAGGCTCTGTAATCACGTGGTGTTACACTTATCATCACAAAATGCATATCATTTGATAGATCTGCTCATGCTGAACAACTTTGCCTCAAGAACCATCACTGTCAATCAAACTGTTCATTAAATATTCATGAATATGTTAAAAACCTACTTTTGCGAACTAGTCCCTGGTTTTTCGCCCGATCAGAACCAGACCAGTCTAGGACAATTCTCTGGACTCTCTAGATCAATAATTATCGAAAAAAAGTTGAACTTTTGCATTTTTCGCATGGGTATAATTGGGTCATAAAGAAAATGGGCGTGGCAAAATGCACTCAAAAGCCTATAAATCCTAAACGAAAACTCAGAACTTCACGAAAATTGGTGAGCATATGTGCCACAACATCATTAACAAGCATGCAAAATATCATGGAGATCGGACTATAGGTGGCGCTATAACTGTTAAAAAGCTTGCCTGTATTGGCTGTAAATGGACTTTTCCATCTATTATTTCAGTGGTTAAAAGCTTTCTAAACAAATCTTAATGTCTTAAATGCTTATGTGCTTAAAGGCCTTAAATGCTTGAACCCCGATAAATGCTGCTTGCAGCTTTAATTATTATTATTATTCTTCCCTAAAACGCATCGTGCAGCCAAAACCGTAAGACCTAGAGACGTGATACTTGGTCAAATGGTAGTAGTATTGCTCGCTACTCAGATACACGGACTTAGCCAAATCGGCCCATAGGTGGCGCTACAGCGACCAAAAGCGCGAAACTGCTCAGAACTCCTAGACCGTATGTCGTAGACTCAAGTGTCTTATATCATTGGAAAGCTGGATGCCTGACGAACAAAACGTATATCTCCGATTTCATTTCCGCCATGATAGATTTTCCGCCATTTTGAATTTTGCCAAAAACCTACTTTTGCGAACTAGTCCTAGGTTTTTCGCCCGATCGGAACCAAACCAGTACAGAAATGTTCTCTGGAGTCTGAATATCAATAATTATCGAAAAAAAGTTGAAATTTCGATTCACGGACGCTAAGGGGCGCCAAAACGTACGTTGTGGGAGGGGCCTATTTTACTAAAATGGCTATAACTCCAGAAGTAAATGAGGTATCTTCACCAAACTCGGTAAACATGTGTAAGAGGTCAATCTGAGGTCACAGTAAAAAAATAGTGGCGATTGGCCACATGGTGGCGCTATAACATGAAAAAAACATAAAACAGGCTTTAACCACCTGACCGTTAGTCCGATTGACTTGAAAATTGGTATGCAGTGTCTTGGCCCAAGGTGTCATGTATGTCTATGAGGACATTGGTGTATCTCGAAAAACATGGCCGCCATCGGCCAATGAAGTTTGAGCACCTATTAGACAAGGTTAACGGAGGCCGATCGGAACGAAACTCGATGGGCATGTTCAACTCATAGCCCTAGAGGTCTGTAAGAATTTTGAAAGAAATCGGCCACTAGTTGGCGCTAACGAGTTTTACGGCTCTGTAATCACGTGGTGTTACACTTATTGTCACAAAATGCATATCATTTGATAGATCTGCTCATGCTGAACAACATTGCCTCAAGAACCATTGCTGTCAATCAAATCGTTCATTAATTATTCGCGAATATGTTAAAAACCTACTTTTGCGAACTAGTCCCTGGTTTTTCGCCCGATCGGAACCAGACCAGTCTAGGACAATTCTCTGGACTCTCCTGATCAATAATTATCGAAAAAAAGTTGAACTTTTGAATTTTTCGTATGGCTATAATTGGGTCATAAAGAAAATGGGCGTGGCAAAATGCACTCAAAAGCTTATAAATCCTAAACGAAAACTCAGAACTTCACGAAAATTGGTGAGCATATGTGCCATAATATTCTAAACAAGCATGCCAAATTTCATGTTGATCGGACCATAGGTGGCGCTATAACTGTTAAAAAGGTTTGAAAACCATATATTTCCTATGGTAAATTGCCTGTATTGGCTGTAAATGGACTTTTCCATCTATTATTTCAGTGGTTAAAAGCTTTCTAAATAAAACTTAATGTCTTAAATGCTTATGTGCTTAAAGGCCTTAAATGCTTGAACCCCGATAAATGCTGCTTGCAGCTTTAATTATTATTATTATTTTTCTTCTGCCGTAAAACGCATCGTGCAGCCCAAACCGTAAGTGCTAGAGACTTGAAACTTTGCCAGATGGTAGTACAAAAATCGAGGAGAGGTTATCAAAATATGACCCCGATTGGCCCATAGGTGGCGCTACAGTACAAAAAACAAAAAAAAATCATATTTTTGCTTAAATCTCATTAACCGTTTGTCACAGACTCAAGTGTCTTATATCATTGGAATCCTTGGGTCAAGCCGAACAAAAAAGGCCTCAAGGATTTCATTTCCGGTATGCAAATTTTCCGCCATTTTGAATTATGTCCAAAACCTACTTTTGCGAACTAGTCCCTGGTTTTGTGTCCGATTGGAACCAAACCAGTGCAGAAATGTTCTCTGGAGTCAGAATATCAATAATTATCGAAAAAAAGTTGAAATTTCGATTGACGGTCGCTAAGGGGCGCCAAAATGTTTAAAGAAGGCGGAGCCTATTTTACTAAAATGGCTATAACTCCAGAAGTAAATGAGGTATCTTCACCAAACTCGGTACACCTGTGTAAGAGGTCAATCTGAGGTCATAGTAAAAAGATTGCGGCGATTGGCCACATGGTGGCGCTATAACATTAAAAAAACATAAATCAGGCTGTAACCACCTGACCGTTAGTCCGATTGACTTGAAAATTGGTATGCAGTGTCTTGGTCCAAGCTGTCATGTATATCTATGAGGACATTGGTGTATCTCAAAAAACATGGCCGCCATCGGCCAATGAAGTTTGAGCACCTATTAGACAAGGTTAACGGAGGCCGATCGGAACAAAACTCGGTGGGCATGTTCGACTCATGGCCCTAGAGGTCTGTAAGAATTTTGAAAGAAATCGGCCACTAGTTGGCGCTAACGAGTTTTATGGCTCTGTAATCACGTGGTGTTACACTTATCATCACAAAATGCATATCATTTGATAGACCTGCTCATGCTGAACAACTTTGCCTCTAGAACCATTGCTGTCAATCAAACAGTTTATTAATTATTCACGAATATGTTAAAAACCTACTTTTGCGAACTAGTCCCTGGTTTTTCGCCCGATCGGAACCAGACCAGTCTAGGACAATTCTCTGGACTCTCTAGATCAATAATTATCAAAAAAAAGTTAAAATTTTGCTTTTGGTTGGCTATAAGAGGATCATTTATAAAATAGGCGTGTCCAAATACACTCAAACGTCTATAAAGCCTAAATAAAAACTCAGAACTTCACAAAAATTGATGGGCATATGTGAAATAACATGCTAAAGAAGCATGGAAATTTTTATGGAGATCGGACCATAGGTGGCGCTATAACTGTTAAAAAGCTTTGAAAACCATATATTTCCTATGGTAAATTTCCTGTATTGGCTGTAAATGGACTTTTCCATCTATTTTTTCAGTGGTTAAAAGCTTTCTAAATAAATCTTAATGTCTTAAATGCTTATGTGCTTAAAGGCCTTAAATGCTTGAACCCCGATAAATGCTGCTTGCAGCTTTAATTATTATTATTATTTTCCCCTAAAACGCATCGTGCAGACCAAACCGTAAGAGCTGGAACCTTGAAACTTGGCCAAATGGTAGTCCTCAATTTGGGGAGAACCTATCAAAGTATGACCCCGATTGGCCCATAGGTGGCGCTATAGCAACCAAAAGCGCGAAACTGCTCATAACTAGTAGACCGTATGACGTAGACTCAAGTGTCTTATATCATTGGAAAGCTGGACGCCTGACGAACAAAACGTATATCTTCGATTTCATTTCCGCCATGATAGATTTTCCGCCATTTTGAATTTTGTCAAAAACATACTTTTGCGAACTAGTCCTAGGTTTTTCGCCCGATCGGAACCAAACCAGTGCAGAAATGTTCTCTAGTGTCTGATTATCAAAAACTATCGAAAAAAAGTTGAAATTTCGACTCACGGACGGTAAGGGGCGCCAAAACGTACGTTGTGGGAGGGGCCTATTTTACTAAAATGGCTATAACTCCAGAAGTAAATGAGGTATCTTCACCAAACTTGGTACACATGTGTAAGAGGTCAATCTGAGGTCACAGTAAAAAAACCGCGGCAATTGGCCACATGGTGGCGCTATAACAAGAAAAAAACATAAAACAGGCTATAACCACCTGACCATTAGTCCGATTGACTTGAAAATTGGCATGCAGTGTCTTGGTCCAAGGTGCCATGTATGTGTATGAGGACATTGGCGTATCTCGAAAAAGATGGCCGCCATCGGCCAATGAAGTTTGAGCACCTATTAGACAACGTTAACGGAGGCCGATCGGAACGAAACTCGATGGGCATGTTCGACTCAAGGCCATAGAGGTCTGTAACAATTTTGAAAGAAATCGGCCACTAGTTGGCGCTAACGAGTTTTACAGCTCTGTAATCACGTGGTGTTACAAATATCCACACAATATGCATATCATTTGATAGATCTCCTCATCCTGAACAACTTTGCCTCAAGGACCATTGCTGTCAATCAAACCGTTCATTAAATATTTGCAAACATGTTAAAAACCTACTTTTGCGAACTAGTCCTAGGTTTTTCGCACGATTGGAACCAGACCAGTCTAGGACAATTCTCTGGACGCTCTAGATCAAAAACTATCAAAAAAAAGTTGAACTTTTGCATTTGGATGGCTGTAATAGGGTCATTTATAAAATGGGCGTAGCAAAATACACTAAAAAGCCTATAAATCCTAAATGAAAACTCAGAACTTCACAAAAATTGGTGAGCATATGTGACATAACATCATTAACAAGCATGCCAAATTTTATGGAGATCGGACTATAGGTGGCGCTATAACTGTTAAAAAGCTTTAAAACCATATATTTCCTATGGTACATTGCCTGTATTGGCTGTAAATGGTCTTTTCCATCTATTATGTCAGTGGTTACATGCTTGCTAAATAAAACCTGATAACTTTTGATGTTTTTGTGCTTAAAAACCCTTAAAGGCCTTAATAGCTTGAACCCCGATAAATGCTGCTTGCAGCTTTAATTAGGGGTTCAAGCACGAAGTGCTGAAACCCTATTGTAATTGTACTGATTTTTATTATTATTATTAGGGGTTCAAGCACGAAGTGCTGAAACCCTATTGTAATTGCCCTGATTTTTATTATTATTATTATTCTTCCCTAAAACGCATCGTGCAGCCAAAACCGTAAGGCCTAGAGACGTGATACTTGGTCAAATGGTAGTAGTATTGCTCGCTACTCAGATACACGGACTTAGCCAAATCGGCCCATAGGTGGCGCTACAGCGACCAAAAGCGCGAAACTGCTCAGAACTCCTAGACCGTATGTCGTAGACTCAAGTGTCTTATATCATTGGAAAGCTGGATGCCTGACGAACAAAACGTATATCTCCGATTTCATTTCCGCCATGATAGATTTTCGGCCATTTTGAATTTTGCCAAAAACCTACTTTTGCGAACTAGTCCTAGGTTTTTCGCCCGATCGGAACCAAACCAGTACAGAAATGTTCTCTGGAGTCTGAATATCAATAATTATCGAAAAAAAGTTGAAATTTCGATTCACGGACGCTAAGGGGCGCCAAAACGTACGTTGTGGGAGGGGCCTATTTTACTAAAATGGCTATAACTCCAGAAGTAAATGAGGTATCTTCACCAAACTCGGTACACATGTGTAAGAGGTCAATCTGAGGTCACAATAAAAAAATCGCGGCGATTGGCCACATGGTGGCGCTATAACATGAAAAAAACATAAAACAGGCTTTAACCACCTGACCGTTAGTCCGATTGACTTGAAAATTGGTATGCAGTGTCTTGGCCCAAGGTGTCATGTATGTCTATGAGGACATTGGTGTATCTCAAAAAACATGGCCGCCATCGGCCAATGAAGTTTGAGCACCTATTAGACAAGGTTAACGGAGGCCGATCGGAACGAAACTCGATGGGCATGTTCAACTCATAGACCTAGAGGTCTGTAAGAATTTTGAAAGAAATCGGCCACTAGTTGGCGCTAACGAGTTTTACGGCTCTGTAATCACGTGGTGTTACACTTATTGTCACAAAATGCATATCATTTGATAGATCTGCTCATGCTGAACAACATTGCCTCAAGAACCATTGCTGTCAATCAAATCGTTCATTAATTATTCGCGAATATGTTAAAAACCTACTTTTGCGAACTAGTCCCTGGTTTTTCGCCCGATCGGAACCAGACCAGTCTAGGACAATTCTCTGGACTCTCCTGATCAATAATTATCGAAAAAAAGTTGAACTTTTGAATTTTTCGTATGGCTATAATTGGGTCATAAAGAAAATGGGCGTGGCAAAATGCACTCAAAAGCTTATAAATCCTAAACGAAAACTCAGAACTTCACGAAAATTGGTGAGCATATGTGCCATAATATTCTAAACAAGCATGCCAAATTTTATGGACATCGGACCAAAGGTGGCACTATAACTGTTAAAAAGCTTTAAAACCACATATTTCCTATGGTAAATTGCCTGTATTGGCTGTAAATGGACTTTTCAATCTATTATTTCAGTGGTTAAAAGCTTTCTAAATAAATCTTAATGTCTTAAATGCTTATGTGCTTAAAGGCCTTAAATGCTTGAACCCCGATAAATGCTGCTTGCAGCTTTAATTATTATTATTATTATTATTTTCCCCTAAAACGCATCGTGCAGACCAAACCGTAAGAGCTGGAACCTTGAAACTTGGCCAAATGGTAGTCCTCAATTTGGGGAGAACCTATCAAAGTATGACCCCGATTGGCCCATAGGTGGCGCTATAGCAACCAAAAGCGCGAAACTGCTCATAACTACTAGACCGTATGACGTAGACTCAAGTGTGTTATATCATTGGAAAGCTGGACGCCTGACGAACAAAACGTATATCTCCGATTTCATTTCCGCCATGATAGATTTTCCGCCATTTTGAATTTTGTCAAAAACATACTTTTGCGAACTAGTCCTAGGTTTTTCGCCCGATCGGAACCAAACCAGTGCAGAAATGTTCTCTAGAGTCTGATTATCAAAAACTATCGAAAAAAAGTTGAAATTTCGACTCACGGACGGTAAGGGGCGCCAAAACGTACGTTGTGGGAAGGGCCTATTTTACTAAAATGGCTATAACTCCAGAAGTAAATGAGGTATCTTCACCAAACTTGGTACACATGTGTAAGAGGTCAATCTGAGGTCACAGTAAAAAAACCGCGGCAATTGGCCACATGGTGGCGCTATAACATGAAAAAAACATAAAACAGGCTATAACCACCTGACCATTAGTCCGATTGACTTGAAAATTGGCATGCAGTGTCTTGGTCCAAGGTGCCATGTATGTGTATGAGGACATTGGCGTATCTCGAAAAACATGGCCGCCATCGGCCAATGAAGTTTGAGCACCTATTAGACAAGGTTAACGGAGGCCGATCGGAACGAAACTCGATGGGCATGTTCGACTCAAGGCCATAGAGGTCTGTAACAATTTTGAAAGAAATCGGCCACTAGTTGGTGCTAACGAGTTTTACAGCTCTGTAATCACGTGGTGTTACAAATATCCACACAATATGCATATCATTTGATAGATCTCCTCATCCTGAACAACTTTGCCTCAAGGACCATTGCTGTCAATCAAACCGTTCATTAAATATTCGCAAACATGTTAAAAACCTACTTTTGCGAACTAGTCCTAGGTTTTTCGCACGATTGGAACCAGACCAGTCTAGGACAATTCTCTGGACTCTCTAGATCAAAAACTATCAAAAAAAAGTTGAACTTTTGCATTTGGATGGCTGTAATAGGGTCATTTATAAAATGGGTGTGGCAAAATACACTAAAAAGCCTATAAATCCTAAATGAAAACTCAGAACTTCACAAAAATTGGTGAGCATATGTGACATAACATCATTAACAAGCATGCCAAATTTTATGGAGATCGGACTATAGGTGGCGCTATAACTGTTAAAAAGCTTTAAAACCATATATTTCCTATGGTACATTGCCTGTATTGGCTGTAAATGGTCTTTTCCATCTATTATGTCAGTGGTTACATGCTTGCTAAATAAAACCTGATAACTTTTGATGCTTTTGTGCTTAAAAACCCTTAAAGGCCTTAATAGCTTGAACCCCGATAAATGCTGCTTGCAGCTTTAATTATTAGGGGCCAAGCACCGAAGGTGCGGAGGCACCTATTGTATCTGTTCCGTTTCTTATTATTATTATTATTATTATTATTATTATTAGGGGCCAAGCACCGAAGGTGCGGAGGCACCTATTGTTTTTGTTCGCGTTCTTATTATTAGGGGCCAAGCACCGAAGGTGCGGAGGCACCTATTGTATCTGTTCCGTTTCTTATTATTATTATTAGGGGCCAAGCACCGAAGGTGCGGAGGCACCTATTGTATCTGTTCCGTTTCTTATTATTATTATTAGGGGCCAAGCACCGAAGGTGCGGAGGCACCTATTGTATCCGTTCGGTTTCTTATTATTATTATTAGGGGCCAAGCACCGAAGGTGCGGAGGCACCTATTGTATCTGTTCCGTTTCTTATTATTATTATTATTATTATTATTATTATTATTATTATTCTTCCGCCATGGGAGTCTATGGCAGCCCATAGAACCGATTGCGGGAAAGTTGTTTTGGTTTGACATTCTGATAGAGGACCGTCTCAACATTAAATACACCAATTTTGGTGTTTCTAAGTCATTCCCTCTAGCGCCACCACCTGTCCAAAGTTTCACTTTTATTTTGCTAATAACTTTTGAACCGTAAGGCCAATCAGCGAAATTCTTTTTTCCTCTGATTCCTGAGCTCATGGCGATTCGATTGCACCCTATGACGTCATTTGCCGTCATAAAAATATGGCCGCCATCTTGAATTTTCAAAAAAAGCTACTTTTTCAAACTCGTCCTAGACGGTTTGTCCGATTTGCACGAAAATTGAACCAGATCATCTTCAGGTAGTGCTGACAAAAAGTTATGGAATTCAAATGGATTCGTCAAACCGTTTTCAATAAACGCACAAATACATTTTACGTAGCGCTAGCAAAAACAGTCGTAAGGCCGTATCTCCGCAACGGTTTATCGTATTCAGACCAAACTTGGTACTTGTACTCACAAGCATGACCTGAGGCTACATGCTGTGTTTCGGCGCAGCGCCACCTACTGGTCCGGAGATATGAAAAATGGCTATTTTTGCTTATAACTTCTGAACAGTTTGTCCAAAAATCATACAATTGGTCTCGTTAGATTCAGGGCAACATGCCGAGTCGACTGATATCCAATTTGACCATATCGGTCATTTTGGCTGTCGGCCATTTTGAATTTTGTGCTAAAATTCTGTATTTTATGAACGCATGAACGGATTGTTACGAAACGTGGTATGGGTCATCAGCACAATGCCCTGAATGAGCCTGAGAAGTTTCGAAACAGCGCCACCTAGTGGTGAATTTTTTTTTCCAAATGCTTATAACTTTGGGTGTGGTCGACTTATTTTCACGAAACTCATCTTTTTAGACTCCTGAATCGTTGCCGAGTCCTACGATACCAAACATGCTAGGTTTTGCCTTACGGTTTGTGTAGCGTTGTGATTTAGCGCTTAAAAAACATTTGGCTATATCTTTGAAACCGCTAGTCCGATCGAGACGAAACCACCGTCAGAAGTTTGGAAACATAGGTCGATAGCTATACGCCAATGCCCAAATGCGAAAATATTGATGTTTAGGGGTACTAATTTCCAATCAAAGTCATGTGTCAGTCATTTTTTTCGTGTTTTTTCATATAAATGTCTATAACTCCGAAGCGAATTGAGATATTTTCACCAAAATTGACACACATATGTATGGGCTCACTCTGAGGACACGTAAAAAAAATTGTGGGACTGAGCCTCTTGGTGGCGCTATAATTGAACAAAATATGAAATTCCCATTGACTTCAATACAGTTTTGTGAAATAA
Organism: Abramis brama; assembly: GCF_963993115.1. Classification (NCBI taxonomy): domain Eukaryota; kingdom Metazoa; phylum Chordata; class Actinopteri; order Cypriniformes; family Leuciscidae; genus Abramis; species Abramis brama. The sequence continues at coordinate 26,765,047 of NC_139973.1, forward strand.
AATGCTATACTAAACAAATGCATTGGTGTAATATTACAAAACTCAGATTGTGTCATCAGCACCATCCCCTGAAGGCAACCAAAATATTTCAAGACAGCGCCACCTAGTGGTCAAAAGTTATAACAAAATTTCCAAAAAGGCTAATAACTTTTGAATAAATCTGTCTATTGAAATGCCACTGGTCTTAATAGATTCCTTGGGTCAAGCCGAGAACATAGATACCAAGTTTTCCTTATTTGGCCGATCTTCCTGTCCGCCATCTTGATTTTCAGTCAAAACCTACTTTTTCGAACTCCTCCTAGACCGTTTGTCCGATTTTCACCAAAATCGAATCGTATCATCTCCAGACCGTGCCGACTAAAAGTTATGGATTTCGTGTCGATAGACGAAACCGTTTTCGTATAGCGCAGCAGCAAATTTGAGGCATGATGCCAAAATGACTATTCAGGCTTTATATCTGCAATGCCTCGACATATTGACACAAAACTTTGTATGTGTCACTGTCTACTTACTCTGACCACACCACATCAATTTCGTAACAGCGCCACCTTTTGGTCAAAAGTGACAATCCATTAAATCATATTTTGAATCACTTTTTACATGATTTTTCAGCCATTTCGCCTAAAATCCTCTTTAAATGTCTTTAATTGCTCATTGTTGCAGTTAGTCTGACACTTTCAGACATTTTGGCATGTCTTGTCGTCTTATTCTGCTTGGCCCCGGTAATTGCTGCTTGCAGCTATATTTATTATTATTATTATTATTATTATTATTATTCTTCCGCTCTGGGAGTCTATGGCAGCCCATAGAACCGATTGCGGGAAAGTTGTTTTGGTTTGACATTCTGATAGAGGACAGTCCCAACATTAAATTCACCAATTTTGGTGTGTCTAAGTCATTCCCTCTAGCGCCACCAACTGTCCAAAGTTTCACTTTTATTTTGCTAATAACTTTTGAACCGTAAGGCCAATCAACAAAATTCTTTTTTCTTCTGATTCCTGAGCTCATGGCGATTCGATTGCACCCTATGACGTCATTTTGCGTCATAAAAATATGTCCGCCATTTTGAATTTTTTGTAAAACCTACTTTTTCGAACTCGTCCTAGACGGTTTGTCCGATTTGCATGAAAATTGAACCAGATCATCTTCAGGTAGTGCTGACCAAAAGTTATGGAATTCAAATTGATTCGTCAAACCGTTTTCGATAAACGCTCAAACTAATTTTACGTAGCGCCTGCAAAAACAGTCGTAAGGCTGTATCTCCGCAACGGTTTCTCGCATTCAGACCAAACTTGGTACATATACTCACAAGCATGACCTGAGGCTACATGCTGCGTTTCGGCGCAGCGCCACCTACTGGTCCGGAGATATGAAAAATGGCTATTTTTGCTTATAACTTCTGAACAGTTTGTCCAAAAATCATAAAATTGGTCTTGATAGATTCAGGACGACATGCCGAGTCGACAGATATCCAATTTTGCCATATCGGCCATTTTGACTGTCGGCCATTTTGAATTTTGTGCTAAAATGCTGTATTTTAACAACGCATGAACGGATTGTTACGAAACTTGGTATGGGTCATCAACACGATGTCCTGAAGGAGTGTGAGAAGTTTCGTAACAGCGCCACCTAGTGGTGAATTTTTTTTTTCAAAAGCTTATAACTTTGGGTGTGATCGACTTATTTTCACGAAACTCATCTCATTGGACTCCTGAATCGTTGCCGAGTCCAACGATACCAAACATGTTAGGTTTCGCCTAACGGTTTGTGTAGCGTTGTGATTTAGCGCTTAAAAAACATTTGGCTATATCTTCGAAACCGCTTGTCCGATCGAGACGAAACCACCGTCAGAAGTTTGGAAACATAGGTCGATAGCTATACGCCAATGCCCAAATGCGAAAATATTGATGTTTAGGGGTAGTAATATTCAATCAAAGTCATGTGTCAGTCATTTTTTTCGTGTTTTTTCATATAAATGTCTATAACTCCGAAGCAAATTGAGATTTTTGCACCAAAATCGACACATATATGTATGGGCTCACTCTGAGGACACATAAAAAAAATGGTGGGACTGAGCCTCTTGGTGGCGCTATAATAGAACAAAACATGAAATTCCCATTGACTTCAATGCAGTTTTGTGAAATAAAATGCTATACTAAACAAATGCATTGGTGTAATATTACGAAACTCAGAATGTGCCATCAGCACCATCCCCTGAAGGTACCCAAAATATTTAGAGACAGCGCCACCTAGTGGTCAAAAGTTATAACAACATTTCCAAAACTGCTAATAACTTTTGAATACATCGGCCTATGTAAATGCCACTGGTCTTAATAGATTCCTTGGGTCAAGCCGAGAACATAGATACCAAATTTTCCTTATTTGGTCAAACTTCTTGTCCGCCATCTTGATTTTCATTCAAAACCTACTTTTTCGAACTCCTCCTAGACCGTTTGTCCGATTTTCACCAAAATCGAATCGTATCATCTCCAGACCGTGCCGACTAAAAGTTATGGATTTCGTGTCGATAGACGAAACCGTTTTCGTATAGCGCAGCAGCAAAGTTGAGGCATGATGCTAATAGCATTAATTAAGGCTTTATCTCTGCAATGCCTTGACATATTGACACCAAACTTTGTATGTGTCATTGTAACTTCACTCTAACCACATCACATCAGTTTTGTAACTGCGCCACCTATTGGTCGAAAGTGATAATCCATCAAATCATATTTTTAATTATTGTTTCTATGATTTTTCAGGCATTTTGCCTAAAATCCTCTTTAAATGTCTTTAATTGCTCATTGTTGCAGTTGGTCTGACACTTTCAGACATGTCGGCATGTCTTGTCGTCTTATTCTGCTTGGCCCCGGTAATGGCTGCTTGCAGCTATATTTATTATTATTATTATTCTTCCGCCATGGGAGTCTATGGCAGCCCATAGAACCGATTGCGGGAAAGTTGTTTTGGTTTGACATTCTGATAGAGGACCGTCTCAACATTAAATACACCAATTTTGGTGTTTCTAAGTCATTCCCTCTAGCGCCACCACCTGTCCAAAGTTTCACTTTTATTTTGCTAATAACTTTTGAACCGTAAGGCCAATCAGCGAAATTCTTTTTTCCTCTGATTCCTGAGCTCATGGCGATTCGATTGCACCCTATGACGTCATTTGCCGTCATAAAAATATGGCCGCCATCTTGAATTTTCAAAAAAAGCTACTTTTTCGAACTCGTCCTAGACGGTTTGTCCGATTTGCACGAAAATTGAACCAGATCATCTTCAGGTAGTGCTGACAAAAAGTTATGGAATTCAAATGGATTCGTCAAACCGTTTTCAATAAACGCACAAATACATTTTACGTAGCGCTAGCAAAAACAGTCGTAAGGCCGTATCTCCGCAACGGTTTATCGTATTCAGACCAAACTTGGTACTTGTACTCACAAGCATGACCTGAGGCTACATGCTGTGTTTCGGCGCAGCGCCACCTACTGGTCCGGAGATATGAAAAATGGCTATTTTTGCTTATAACTTCTGAACAGTTTGTCCAAAAATCATACAATTGGTCTCGTTAGATTCAGGGCAACATGCCGAGTCGACTGATATCCAATTTGACCATATCGGTCATTTTGGCTGTCGGCCATTTTGAATTTTGTGCTAAAATTCTGTATTTTATGAACGCATGAACGGATTGTTACGAAATGTGGTATGGGTCATCAGCACAATGCCCTGAATGAGCCTGAGAAGTTTCGAAACAGCGCCACCTAGTGGTGAATTTTTTTTTTCAAATGCTTATAACTTTGGGTGTGGTCGACTTATTTTCACGAAACTCATCTTTTTAGACTCCTGAATCGTTGCCGAGTCCTACGATACCAAACATGCTAGGTTTCGCCTTACGGTTTGTGTAGCGTTGTGATTTAGCGCTTAAAAAACATTTGGCTATATCTTTGAAACCGCTAGTCCGATCGAGACGAAACCACCGTCAGAAGTTTGGAAACATAGGTCGATAGCTATATGTCAATGCCCAAATGCGAAAATATTGATGTTTAGGGGTACTAATTTCCAATCAAAGTCATGTGTCAGTCATTTTTTTCGTGTTTTTTCATATAAATGTCTATAACTCCGAAGCGAATTGAGATATTTTCACCAAAATTGACACACATATGTATGGGCTCACTCTGAGGACACGTAAAAAAAATTGTGGGACTGAGCCTCTTGGTGGCGATATAATTGAACAAAATATGAAATTCCCATTGACTTCAATACAGTTTTGTGAAATAAAATGCTATACTAAACAAATGCATTGGTGTAATATTACGAAACTCAGATTGTGTCATCAGCACCATCCCCTGAAGGCAACCAAAATATTTCAAGACAGCGCCACCTAGTGGTCAAAAGTTATAACAAAATTTCCAAAAAGGCTAATAACTTTTGAATACATCTGGCTATTGAAATGCCACTGGTCTTAATAGATTCCTTGGGTCAAGCCGAGAACATAGATACCAAGTTTTCCTTATTTGGCCAAACTTCCTGTCCGCCATCTTGATTTTCATTCAAAACCTACTTTTTCGAACTCCTCCTAGACCGTTTGTCCGATTTTCACCAAAATCGAATCGTATCATCTCCAGACTGTGCCGACAAAAAGTTATGGATTTCGTGTCGATTGATGAAACCGTTTTCGTATAGCACAGCAGCAAAGTTGAGGCATGATGCCAAAATGACTATTCAGGCTTTATATCTGCAATGCCTCGACATATTGACACAAAACTTTGTATGTGTCACTGTCTCCTTACTCTGACCACACCACATCAATTTCGTAACAGCGCCACCTTTTGGTCAAAAGTGACAATCCATTAAATCATATTTTGAATCACTTTTTACATGATTTTTCAGCCATTTCGCCTAAAATCCTCTTTAAATGTCTTTAATTGCTCATTGTTTCAGACATGTTGGCATGTCTTGTCGTCTTATTCTGCTTGGCCCCGGTAATTGCTGCTTGCAGCTATATTTATTATTAGGGGCCAAGCACCGAAGGTGCGGAGGCACCTATTGTATCTGTTCCCGTTCTTATTATTATTCTTCTTCTTCTTCTTCTTCTTCTTCTTCTTCCGCCATGGGAGTCTATGGCAGCCCATAGAACCGATTGCGGGAAAGTTGTTTTGGTTTGACATTCTGATAGAGGACCGTCTCAACATTAAATACACCAATTTTGGTGTTTCTAAGTCATTCCCTCTAGCGCCACCACCTGTCCAAAGTTTCACTTTTATTTTGCTACTAACTTTTGAACCGTAAGGCCAATCAGCGAAATTCTTTTTTCCTCTGATTCCTGAGCTCATGGCGATTCGATTGCACCCTATGACGTCATTTGCCGTCATAAAAATATGGCCGCCATCTTGAATTTTCAAAAAAAGCTACTTTTTCGAACTCGTCCTAGACGGTTTGTCCGATTTGCACGAAAATTGAACCAGATCATCTTCAGGTAGTGCTGACAAAAAGTTATGGAATTCAAATGGATTCGTCAAACCGTTTTCGATAAACGCACGAATACATTTTACGTAGCGCTAGCAAAAACAGTCGTAAGGCCGTATCTCCGCAACGGTTTATCGTATTCAGACCAAACTTGGTACTTGTACTCACAAGCATGACCTGAGGCTACATGCTGTGTTTCGGCGCAGCGCCACCTACTGGTCCGGAGATATGAAAAATGGCTATTTTTGCTTATAACTTCTGAACAGTTTGTCCAAAAATCATACAATTGGTCTCGTTAGATTCAGGGCAACATGCCGAGTCGACTGATATCCAATTTTGCCATATCGGTCATTTTGGCTGTCGGCCATTTTGAATTTTGTGCTAAAATTCTGTATTTTATGAACGCATGAACGGATTGTTACGAAACGTGGTATGGGTCATCAGCACGATGCCCTGAATGAGCCTGAGAAGTTTCGAAACAGCGCCACCTAGTGGTGAATTTTTTTTTTCAAATGCTTATAACTTTGGGTGTGGTCGACTTATTTTCACGAAACTCATCTTTTTAGACTCCTGAATCGTTGCCGAGTCCTACGATACCAAACATGCTAGGTTTCGCCTTACGGTTTGTGTAGCGTTGTGATTTAGCGCTTAAAAAACATTTGGCTATATCTTTGAAACCGCTAGTCCGATCGAGACGAAACCACCGTCAGAAGTTTGGAAACATAGGTCGATAGCTATACGCCAATGCCCAAATGCGAAAATATTGATGTTTAGGGGTACTAATTTCCAATCAAAGTCATGTGTCAGTCATTTTTTTCGTGTTTTTTCATATAAATGTCTATAACTCCGAAGCGAATTGAGATATTTTCACCAAAATTGACACACATATGTATGGGCTCACTCTGAGGACACGTAAAAAAAATTGTGGGACTGAGCCTCTTGGTGGCGCTATAATTGAACAAAATATGAAATTCCCATTGACTTCAATACAGTTTTGTGAAATAAAATGCTATACTAAACAAATGCATTGGTGTAATATTACGAAACTCAGATTGTGTCATCAGCACCATCCCCTGAAGGCAACCAAAATATTTCAAGACAGCGCCACCTAGTGGTCAAAAGTTATAACAAAATTTCCAAAAAGGCTAATAACTTTTGAATAAATCTGGCTATTGAAATGCCACGGGTCTTAATAGATTCCTTGGGTCAAGCCGAGAACATAGATACCAAGTTTTCCTTATTTGGCCAAACTTCCTGTCCGCCATCTTGATTTTCATTCAAAACCTACTTTTTCGAACTCCTCCTAGACCGTTTGTCCGATTTTCACCAAAATCGAATCGTATCATCTCCAGACTGTGCCGACAAAAAGTTATGGATTTCGTGTCGATTGATGAAACCGTTTTCGTATAGCACAGCAGCAAAGTTGAGGCATGATGCCAAAATGACTATTCAGGCTTTATATCTGCAATGCCTCGACATATTGACACAAAACTTTGTATGTGTCACTGTCTCCTTACTCTGACCACACCACATCAATTTCGTAACAGCGCCACCTTTTGGTCAAAAGTGACAATCCATTAAATCATATTTTGAATCACTTTTTACATGATTTTTCAGCCATTTCGCCTAAAATCCTCTTTAAATGTCTTTAATTGCTCATTGTTGCAGTTGGTCTGACACTTTCAGACATGTTGGCATGTCTTGTCGTCTTATTCTGCTTGGCCCCGGTAATTGCTGCTTGCAGCTATATTTATTATTATTATTATTATTAGGGGCCAAGCACCGAAGGTGCGGAGGCACCTATTGTATCTGTTCCGTTTCTTATTATTATTATTATTATTATTATTATTATTATTATTCTTCCGCCATGGGAGTCTATGGCAGCCCATAGAACCGATTGCGGGAAAGTTGTTTTGGTTTGACATTCTGATAGAGGACCGTCTCAACATTAAATACACCAATTTTGGTGTTTCTAAGTCATTCCCTCTAGCGCCACCACCTGTCCAAAGTTTCACTTTTATTTTGCTAATAACTTTTGAACCGTAAGGCCAATCAGCGAAATTCTTTTTTCCTCTGATTCCTGAGCTCATGGCGATTCGATTGCACCCTATGACGTCATTTGCCGTCATAAAAATATGGCCGCCATCTTGAATTTTCAAAAAAAGCTACTTTTTCGAACTCGTCCTAGACGGTTTGTCCGATTTGCACGAAAATTGAACCAGATCATCTTCAGGTAGTGCTGACAAAAAGTTATGGAATTCAAATGGATTCGTCAAACCGTTTTCAATAAACGCACAAATACATTTTACGTAGCGCTAGCAAAAACAGTCGTAAGGCCGTATCTCCGCAACGGTTTATCGTATTCAGACCAAACTTGGTACTTGTACTCACAAGCATGACCTGAGGCTACATGCTGTGTTTCGGCGCAGCGCCACCTACTGGTCCGGAGATATGAAAAATGGCTATTTTTGCTTATAACTTCTGAACAGTTTGTCCAAAAATCATACAATTGGTCTCGTTAGATTCAGGGCAACATGCCGAGTCGACTGATATCCAATTTGACCATATCGGTCATTTTGGCTGTCGGCCATTTTGAATTTTGTGCTAAAATTCTGTATTTTATGAACGCATGAACGGATTGTTACGAAACGTGGTATGGGTCATCAGCACAATGCCCTGAATGAGCCTGAGAAGTTTCGAAACAGCGCCACCTAGTGGTGAATTTTTTTTTTCAAATGCTTATAACTTTGGGTGTGGTCGACTTATTTTCACGAAACTCATCTTTTTAGACTCCTGAATCGTTGCCGAGTCCTACGATACCAAACATGCTAGGTTTTGCCTTACGGTTTGTGTAGCGTTGTGATTTAGCGCTTAAAAAACATTTGGCTATATCTTTGAAACCGCTAGTCCGATCGAGACGAAACCACCGTCAGAAGTTTGGAAACATAGGTCGATAGCTATACGCCAATGCCCAAATGCGAAAATATTGATGTTTAGGGGTACTAATTTCCAATCAAAGTCATGTGTCAGTCATTTTTTTCGTGTTTTTTCATATAAATGTCTATAACTCCGAAGTGAATTGAGATATTTTCACCAAAATTGACACACATATGTATGGGCTCACTCTGAGGACACGTAAAAAAAATTGTGGGACTGAGCCTCTTGGTGGCGCTATAATTGAACAAAATATGAAATTCCCATTGACTTCAATACAGTTTTGTGAAATAAAATGCTATACTAAACAAATGCATTGGTGTAATATTACGAAACTCAGATTGTGTCATCAGCACCATCCCCTGAAGGCAACCAAAATATTTCAAGACAGCGCCACCTAGTGGTCAAAAGTTATAACAAAATTTCCAAAAAGGCTAATAACTTTTGAATAAATCTGGCTATTGAAATGCCACGGGTCTTAATAGATTCCTTGGGTCAAGCCGAGAACATAGATACCAAGTTTTCCTTATTTGGCCAAACTTCCTGTCCGCCATCTTGATTTTCATTCAAAACCTACTTTTTCGAACTCCTCCTAGACCGTTTGTCCGATTTTCACCAAAATCGAATCGTATCATCTCCAGACTGTGCCGACAAAAAGTTATGGATTTCGTGTCGATTGATGAAACCGTTTTTGTATAGCACAGCAGCAAAGTTGAGGCATGATGCCAAAATGACTATTCAGGATTTATATCTGCAATGCCTCGACATATTGACACAAAACTTTGTATGTGTCACTGTCTCCTTACTCTGACCACACCACATCAATTTCGTAACAGCGCCACCTTTTGGTCAAAAGTAACAATCCATTAAATCATATTTTGAATCACTTTTTACATGATTTTTCAGCCATTTCGCCTAAAATCCTCTTTAAATGTCTTTAATTGCTCATTGTTGCAGTTGGTCTGACACTTTCAGACATGTTGGCATGTCTTGTCGTCTTATTCTGCTTGGCCCCGGTAATTGCTGCTTGCAGCTATATTTATTATTATTATTATTATTCTTCCGCCATGGGAGTCTATGGCAGCCCATAGAACCGATTGCGGGAAAGTTGTTTTGGTTTGACATTCTGATAGAGGACCGTCTCAACATTAAATACACCAATTTTGGTGTTTCTAAGTCATTCCCTCTAGCGCCACCACCTGTCCAAAGTTTCACTTTTATTTTGCTAATAACTTTTGAACCGTAAGGCCAATCAGCGAAATTCTTTTTTCCTCTGATTCCTGAGCTCATGGCGATTCGATTGCACCCTATGACGTCATTTGCCGTCATAAAAATATGGCCGCCATCTTGAATTTTCAAAAAAAGCTACTTTTTCGAACTCGTCCTAGACGGTTTGTCCGATTTGCACGAAAATTGAACCAGATCATCTTCAGGTAGTGCTGACAAAAAGTTATGGAATTCAAATGGATTCGTCAAACCGTTTTCAATAAACGCACAAATACATTTTACGTAGCGCTAGCAAAAACAGTCGTAAGGCCGTATCTCCGCAACGGTTTATCGTATTCAGACCAAACTTGGTACTTGTACTCACAAGCATGACCTGAGGCTACATGCTGTGTTTCGGCGCAGCGCCACCTACTGGTCCGGAGATATGAAAAATGGCTATTTTTGCTTATAACTTCTGAACAGTTTGTCCAAAAATCATACAATTGGTCTCGTTAGATTCAGGGCAACATGCCGAGTCGACTGATATCCAATTTGACCATATCGGTCATTTTGGCTGTCGGCCATTTTGAATTTTGTGCTAAAATTCTGTATTTTATGAACGCATGAACGGATTGTTACGAAACGTGGTATGGGTCATCAGCACAATGCCCTGAATGAGCCTGAGAAGTTTCGAAACAGCGCCACCTAGTGGTGAATTTTTTTTTTCAAATGCTTATAACTTTGGGTGTGGTCGACTTATTTTCACGAAACTCATCTTTTTAGACTCCTGAATCATTGCCGAGTCCTACGATACCAAACATGCTAGGTTTCGCCTTACGGTTTGTGTAGCGTTGTGATTTAGCGCTTAAAAAACATTTGGCTATATCTTTGAAACCGCTAGTCCGATCGAGACGAAACCACCGTCAGAAGTTTGGAAACATAGGTCGATAGCTATACGCCAATGCCCAAATGCGAAAATATTGATGTTTAGGGGTACTAATTTCCAATCAAAGTCATGTGTCAGTCATTTTTTTCGTGTTTTTTCATATAAATGTCTATAACTCCGAAGCGAATTGAGATATTTTCACCAAAATTGACACACATATGTATGGGCTCACTCTGAGGACACGTAAAAAAAATTGTGGGACTGAGCCTCTTGGTGGCGCTATAATTGAACAAAATATGAAATTCCCATTGACTTCAATACAGTTTTGTGAAATAAAATGCTATACTAAACAAATGCATTGGTGTAATATTACGAAACTCAGATTGTGTCATCAGCACCATCCCCTGAAGGCAACCAAAATATTTCAAGACAGCGCCACCTAGTGGTCAAAAGTTATAACAAAATTTCCAAAAAGGCTAATAACTTTTGAATAAATCTGGCTATTGAAATGCCACGGGTCTTAATAGATTCCTTGGGTCAAGCCGAGAACATAGATACCAAGTTTTCCTTATTTGGCCAAACTTCCTGTCCGCCATCTTGATTTTCATTCAAAACCTACTTTTTCGAACTCCTCCTAGACCGTTTGTCCGATTTTCACCAAAATCGAATCGTATCATCTCCAGACTGTGCCGACAAAAAGTTATGGATTTCGTGTCGATTTATGAAACCGTTTTCGTATAGCACAGCAGAAAAGTTGAGGCATGATGCCAAAATGACTATTCAAGCTTTATATCTGCAATGCCTCGACATATTGACACAAAACTTTGTATGTGTCACTGTCTCCTTACTCTGACCACACCACATCAATTTCGTAACAGCGCCACCTTTTGGTCAAAAGTGACAATCCATTAAATCATATTTTGAATCACTTTTTACATGATTTTTCAGCCATTTCGCCTAAAATCCTCTTTAAATGTCTTTAATTGCTCATTGTTTCAGACATGTTGGCATGTCTTGTCGTCTTATTCTGCTTGGCCCCGGTAATTGCTGCTTGCAGCTATATTTATTATTATTATTATTATTCTTCCGCCATGGGAGTCTATGGCAGCCCATAGAACCGATTGCGGGAAAGTTGTTTTGGTTTGACATTCTGATAGAGGACCGTCTCAACATTAAATACACCAATTTTGGTGTTTCTAAGTCATTCCCTCTAGCGCCACCACCTGTCCAAAGTTTCACTTTTATTTTGCTAATAACTTTTGAACCGTAAGGCCAATCAGCGAAATTCTTTTTTCCTCTGATTCCTGAGCTCATGGCGATTCGATTGCACCCTATGACGTCATTTGCCGTCATAAAAATATGGCCGCCATCTTGAATTTTCAAAAAAAGCTACTTTTTCGAACTCGTCCTAGACGGTTTGTCCGATTTGCACGAAAATTGAACCAGATCATCTTCAGGTAGTGCTGACAAAAAGTTATGGAATTCAAATGGATTCGTCAAACCGTTTTCAATAAACGCACAAATACATTTTACGTAGCGCCAGCAAAAACAGTCGTAAGGCCGTATCTCCGCAACGGTTTATCGTATTCAGACCAAACTTGGTACTTGTACTCACAAGCATGACCTGAGGCTACATGCTGCGTTTCGGCGCAGCGCCACCTACTGGTCCGGAGATATGAAAAATGGCTATTTTTGCTTATAACTTCTGAACAGTTTGTCCAAAAATCATACAATTGGTCTCGTTAGATTCAGGGCAACATGCCGAGTCGACTGATATCCAATTTGACCATATCGGTCATTTTGGCTGTCGGCCATTTTGAATTTTGTGCTAAAATTCTGTATTTTATGAACGCATGAACGGATTGTTACGAAATGTGGTATGGGTCATCAGCACAATGCCCTGAATGAGCCTGAGAAGTTTCGAAACAGCGCCACCTAGTGGTGAATTTTTTTTTTCAAATGCTTATAACTTTGGGTGTGATCGACTTATTTTCACGAAACTCATCTTTTTAGACTCCTGAATCGTTGCCGAGTCCTACGATACCAAACATGCTAGGTTTCGCCTTACGGTTTGTGTAGCGTTGTGATTTAGCGCTTAAAAAACATTTGGCTATATCTTTGAAACCGCTAGTCCGATCGAGACGAAACCACCGTCAGAAGTTTGGAAACATAGGTCGATAGCTATACGCCAATGCCCAAATGCGAAAATATTGATGTTTAGGGGTAGTAATATTCAATCAAAGTCATGTGTCAGTCATTTTTTTCGTGTTTTTTCATATAAATGTCTATAACTCCGAAGCAAATTGAGATTTTTGCACCAAAATCGACACATATATGTATGGGCTCACTCTGAGGACACATTAAAAAAATGGTGGGACTGAGCCTCTTGGTGGCGCTATAATAGAACAAAACATGAAATTCCCATTGACTTCAATGCAGTTTTGTGAAATAAAATGCTATACTAAACAAATGCATTGGTGTAATATTACGAAACTCAGAATGTGCCATCAGCACCATCCCCTGAAGGTACCCAAAATATTTAGAGACAGCGCCACCTAGTGGTCAAAAGTTATAACAACATTTCCAAAACTGCTAATAACTTTTGAATACATCGGCCTATGTAAATGTCACTGGTCTTAATAGATTCCTTGGGTCAAGCCGAGAACATAGATACCAAATTTTCCTTATTTGGTCAAACTTCTTGTCCGCCATCTTGATTTTCATTCAAAACCTACTTTTTCGAACTCCTCCTAGACCGTTTGTCCGATTTTCACCAAAATCGAATCGTATCATCTCCAGACCGTGCCGACTAAAAGTTATGGATTTCGTGTCGATAGACGAAACCGTTTTCGTATAGCGCAGCAGCAAAGTTGAGGCATGATGCTAATAGCATTAATTAAGGCTTTATCTCTGCAATGCCTTGACATATTGACACCAAACTTTGTATGTGTCATTGTAACTTCACTCTGACCACATCACATCAGTTTTGTAACTGCGCCACCTATTGGTCGAAAGTGATAATCCATCAAATCATATTTTTAATTATTGTTTCTATGATTTTTCAGGCATTTTGCCTAAAATCCTCTTTAAATGTCTTTAATTGCTCATTGTTGCAGTTGGTCTGACACTTTCAGACATGTCGGCATGTCTTGTCGTCTTATTCTGCTTGGCCCCGGTAATGGCTGCTTGCAGCTATATTTAGGGGCCAAGCACCGAAGGTGCGGAGGCACCTATTGTATCTGTTCCCGTTCTTATTATTAGGGGCCAAGCACCGAAGGTGCGGAGGCACCTATTGTATCTGTTCCGTTTCTTATTATTATTATTATTATTATTATTATTAGGGGCCAAGCACCGAAGGTGCGGAGGCACCTATTGTATCTGTTCCGTTTCTTATTATTATTAGGGGCCAAGCACCGAAGGTGCGGAGGCACCTATTGTATCTGTTCCGTTTCTTATTATTATTATTATTATTATTATTAGGGGCCAAGCACCGAAGGTGCGTAGGCACCTATTGTATCTGTTCCCGTTCTTATTATTATTATTCTTCCTTCTTCCAACTGGGAGTCTATGGCAGCCCATAGAACCGAATGCGGGAAAGTTGTTTTGGTTTGACATTCTGATAGAGGACAGTCCCAACATTAAATACACCAATTTTGGTGTGTCTAAGTCATTCCCTCTAGCGCCACCACCTGTCCAAAGTTTCACTTTTATTTTGCTAATAACTTTTGAACCGTAAGGCCAATCAACAAAATTATTTTTCTCTCTGATTCCTGAGCTCATGCCAATTCGATTGCACCCTATGACATCATTTCTGTCATAACAATATGGCCGCCATTTTGAATTTATCTAAAAAGCTACTTTTTCGAACTCGTCCTAGACGGTTTGTCCGATTTGCACGAAAATTGAACCAGATCATCTACAGACCATGCTGACAAAAAGTTATGGAATTCAAGTTGATTCGCTTAACAGTTTTCGATAAACCCACGAATACATTTTACGTAGCGCTTGCGAAAACAGATGTAAGGCCGTATCTCCGCAACGCTTTATCGGATTCAGACCAAACTTGGTACATGTCATCACAAGCATGACCTGAGGCTACATGCTGTGTTTCGGCGCAGCGCCACCTACTGGTCCGGAGATATGAAAAATGGCTATTTTTGCTTATAACTTCTGAACAGTTTGTCCAAAAATCATAAAATTGGTCTCGTTAGATTCAGGGTAACATGCCGAGTCGACTGATATCCAATATTACCATATCGGCCATTTTGACTGTCGGCCATTTTGAATTTTGTGCTAAAATGCTGTATTTTAAGAACGCATGAACAGATTGTTACGAAACGTGGTATGGGTCATCAGCACAATGCCCTGAATGAGCCTGAGAAGTTTCGAAACAGCGCCACCTAGTGGTGAATTTTTTTTTTCAAATGCTTATAACTTTGGGTGTGGTCGACTTATTTTCACGAAACTCATCTTTTTAGACTCCTGAATCGTTGCCGAGTCCTATGATACCAAACATGCTAGGTTTCGCCTTACGGTTTGTGTAGCGTTGTGATTTAGCGCTTAAAAAACATTTGGCTATATCTTTGAAACCGCTAGTCCGATCGAGATGAAACCACCGTCAGAAGTTTGGAAACATAGGTCGATAGCTATATGCCAATGCCCAAATGCGAAAATATTGATGTTTAGGGGTAGTAAATTCCAAACAAAGTCATGTGTCAGTCATTTTTTACATGTTTTTTCATATAAATGTCTATAACTCCGAAGCGAATTGAGATATTTTCACCAAAATCGACACACATATGTATGAGCTCACTCTGAGGACATGTAAAAAAGATGGTGGGACTCAGCCTCTTGGTGGCGCTATAATAGAACAAAACATGAAATTCCCATTGACTTCAATGCAGTTTTGTGAAATAAAATGCTATACTAAACAAATGCATTGGTGTAATATTACGAAACTCAAAATGTGCCATCAGCACCATCCCCTGAAGGTACCCAAAATATTTCGAGACAGTGCCACCTAGTGGTCAAAAGTTATAACAAAATTTACAAAACTGCTAATAACTTTTGAATAAGTTGGCCTATTGTAATGCAACTGGTCTTAATAGATTCCTTGGGTCAAGACGAGAACATAGATACCAAGGTTTCCTTATTTGGCCTAGCTTCCTGTCCGCCATCTTGATTTTCAGTCAAAACCTACTTTTTCGAACTCCTCCTAGACCGTTTGTCCGATTTTCACCAAAATCGAATCGTATCATCTCCAGACTGTGCTGACTAAAAGTTATGGATTTCGTGTCTATAGACGAAACCGTTTTCGTATAGCGTAGCAGCAAAGTTGAGGCATGATGCTAAAAGCACTATTCAGGCTTTATCTCTGCAATGCCTTGACATATTGACACCAAACTTTGTATGTGTCATTGTCACTTCACTCTGACCACATCACATCAGTTTTGTAACTGCGCCACAGATTGGTCGAAAGTGATAATCCATTAAATCATATTTCGAATGACTTTTTATATGATTTTTCAGCCATTTCGCCTAAAATCCTCTTTAAATGTATTTAATTGCTCATTGTTGCAGTTGGTCTGACACCTTCAGCCATGTTGGCATATCCTGTCGTCTGCTTGCGCTTGGCCCCGATAATTGCTGCTTGCAGCTATATTTATTATTATTATTATTATTCTTCCGCTCTGGGAGTCTATGGCAGCCCATAGAACCGATTGCGGGAAAGTTGTTTTGGTTTGACATTCTGATAGAGGACAGTCCCAACATTAAATACACCAATTTTGGTGTTTCTAAGTCATTCCCTCTAGCGCCACCACCTGTCCAAAGTTTCACTTTTACTTTGCTAATAACTTTTGAACCGTAAGGCCAATCAACAAAATTATTTTTTCCTCTGATTCCTGAGCTCATGGCGATTCGATTGCACCCTATGACGTCATTTTCCGTCATAAAAATATGGCCGCCATCTTGAATTTTCAAAAAAAGCTACTTTTTCGAACTCGTCCTAGACGGTTTGTCCGATTTGCACGAAAATTGAACCAGATCATCTTCAGGTAGTGCTGACCAAAAGTTATGGAATTCAAATGGATTCGTCAAACCGTTTTCGATAAACGCACAAATACATTTTACGTAGCGCTAGCAAAAACAGTCGTAAGGCCGTATCTCCGCAACGGTTTATCGTATTCAGACCAAACTTGGTACTTGTACTCACAAGCATGACCTGAGGCTACATGCTGTGTTTCGGCGCAGCGCCACCTACTGGTCCGGAGATATGAAAAATGGCTATTTTTGCTTATAACTTCTGAACAGTTTGTCCAAAAATCATAAAATTGGTCTCGTTAGATTCAGGGCAACATGCCGAGTCGACTGATATCCAATTTGACCATATCGGTCATTTTGGCTGTCGGCCATTTTGAATTTTGTGCTAAAATTCTGTATTTTATGAACGCATGAACGGATTGTTACGAAACGTGGTATGGGTCATCAGCACAATGCCCTGAATGAGCCTGAGAAGTTTCGAAACAGCGCCACCTAGTGGTGAATTTTTTTTTTCAAATGCTTATAACTTTGGGTGTGGTCGACTTATTTTCACGAAACTCATCTTTTTAGACTCCTGAATCGTTGCCGAGTCCTACGATACCAAACATGCTAGGTTTCGCCTTACGGTTTGTGTAGCGTTGTGATTTAGTGCTTAAAAAACATTTGGCTATATCTTTGAAACCGCTAGTCCGATCGAGACGAAACCACCGTCAGAAGTTTGGAAACATAGGTCGATAGCTATACGCCAATGCCCAAATGCGAAAATATTGATGTTTAGGGGTACTAATTTCCAATCAAAGTCATGTGTCAGTCAATTTTTTCGTGTTTTTTCATATAAATGTCTATAACTCCGAAGCGAATTGAGATATTTTCACCAAAATTGACACACATATGTATGGGCTCACTCTGAGGACACGTAAAAAAAATTGTGGGACTGAGCCTCTTGGTGGCGCTATAATTGAACAAAATATGAAATTCCCATTGACTTCAATACAGTTTTGTGAAATAAAATGCTATACTAAACAAATGCATTGGTGTAATATTACGAAACTCAGATTGTGTCATCAGCACCATCCCCTGAAGGCAACCAAAATATTTCAAGACAGCGCCACCTAGTGGTCAAAAGTTATAACAAAATTTCCAAAAAGGCTAATAACTTTTGAATAAATCTGGCTATTGAAATGGCACGGGTCTTAATAGATTCCTTGGGTCAAGCCGAGAACATAGATACCAAGTTTTCCTTATTTGGCCAAACTTCCTGTCCGCCATCTTGATTTTCATTCAAAACCTACTTTTTCGAACTCCTCCTAGACCGTTTGTCCGATTTTCACCAAAATCGAATCGTATCATCTCCAGACTGTGCCGACAAAAAGTTATGGATTTCGTGTCGATTGATGAAACCGTTTTCGTATAGCACAGCAGCAAAGTTGAGGCATGATGCCAAAATGACTATTCAGGCTTTATATCTGCAATGCCTCGACATATTGACACAAAACTTTGTATGTGTCACTGTCTCCTTACTCTGACCACACCACATCAATTTCGTAACAGCGCCACCTTTTGGTCAAAAGTGACAATCCATTAAATCATATTTTGAATCACTTTTTACATGATTTTTCAGCCATTTCGCCTAAAATCCTCTTTAAATGTCTTTAATTGCTCATTGTTGCAGTTGGTCTGACACTTTCAGACATGTTGGCATGTCTTGTCGTCTTATTCTGCTTGGCCCCGGTAATTGCTGCTTGCAGCTATATTTATTATTATTATTCTTCCGCCATGGGAGTCTATGGCAGCCCATAGAACCGATTGCGGGAAAGTTGTTTTGGTTTGACATTCTGATAGAGGACCGTCTCAACATTAAATACACCAATTTTGGTGTTTCTAAGTCATTCCCTCTAGCGCCACCACCTGTCCAAAGTTTCACTTTTATTTTGCTAATAACTTTTGAACCGTAAGGCCAATCAGCGAAATTCTTTTTTCCTCTGATTCCTGAGCTCATGGCGATTCGATTGCACCCTATGACGTCATTTGCCGTCATAAAAATATGGCCACCATCTTGAATTTTCAAAAAAAGCTACTTTTTCGAACTCGTCCTAGACGGTTTGTCCGATTTGCACGAAAATTGAACCAGATCATCTTCAGGTAGTGCTGACAAAAAGTTATGGAATTCAAATGGATTCGTCAAACCGTTTTCGATAAACGCACGAATACATTTTACGTAGCGCTAGCAAAAACAGTCGTAAGGCCGTATCTCCGCAACGGTTTATCGTATTCAGACCAAACTTGGTACTTGTACTCACAAGCATGACCTGAGGCTACATGCTGTGTTTCGGCGCAGCGCCACCTACTGGTCCGGAGATATGAAAAATGGCTATTTTTGCTTATAACTTCTGAACAGTTTGTCCAAAAATCATACAATTGGTCTCGTTAGATTCAGGGCAACATGCCGAGTCGACTGATATCCAATTTTGCCATATCGGTCATTTTGGCTGTCGGCCATTTTGAATTTTGTGCTAAAATTCTGTATTTTATGAACGCATGAACGGATTGTTACGAAACGTGGTATGGGTCATCAGCACGATGCCCTGAATGAGCCTGAGAAGTTTCGAAACAGCGCCACCTAGTGGTGAATTTTTTTTTTCAAATGCTTATAACTTTGGGTGTGGTCGACTTATTTTCACGAAACTCATCTTTTTAGACTCCTGAATCGTTGCCGAGTCCTACGATACCAAACATGCTAGGTTTCGCCTTACGGTTTGTGTAGCGTTGTGATTTAGCGCTTAAAAAACATTTGGCTATATCTTTGAAACCGCTAGTCCGATCGAGACGAAACCACCGTCAGAAGTTTGGAAACATAGGTCGATAGCTATACGCCAATGCCCAAATGCGAAAATATTGATGTTTAGGGGTACTAATTTCCAATCAAAGTCATGTGTCAGTCATTTTTTTCGTGTTTTTTCATATAAATGTCTATAACTCCGAAGCGAATTGAGATATTTTCACCAAAATTGACACACATATGTATGGGCTCACTCTGAGGACACGTAAAAAAAATTGTGGGACTGAGCCTCTTGGTGGCGCTATAATTGAACAAAATATGAAATTCCCATTGACTTCAATACAGTTTTGTGAAATAAAATGCTATACTAAACAAATGCATTGGTGTAATATTACGAAACTCAGATTGTGTCATCAGCACCATCCCCTGAAGGCAACCAAAATATTTCAAGACAGCGCCACCTAGTGGTCAAAAGTTATAACAAAATTTCCAAAAAGGCTAATAACTTTTGAATACATCTGGCTATTGAAATGCCACTGGTCTTAATAGATTCCTTGGGTCAAGCCGAGAACATAGATACCAAGTTTTCCTTATTTGGCCAAACTTCCTGTCCGCCATCTTGATTTTCATTCAAAACCTACTTTTTCGAACTCCTCCTAGACCGTTTGTCCGATTTTCACCAAAATCGAATCGTATCATCTCCAGACTGTGCCGACAAAAAGTTATGGATTTCGTGTCGATTGATGAAACCGTTTTCGTATAGCACAGCAGCAAAGTTGAGGCATGATGCCAAAATGACTATTCAGGCTTTATATCTGCAATGCCTCGACATATTGACACAAAACTTTGTATGTGTCACTGTCTCCTTACTCTGACCACACCACATCAATTTCGTAACAGCGCCACCTTTTGGTCAAAAGTGACAATCCATTAAATCATATTTTGAATCACTTTTTACATGATTTTTCAGCCATTTCGCCTAAAATCCTCTTTAAATGTCTTTAATTGCTCATTGTTGCAGTTGGTCTGACACTTTCAGACATGTTGGCATGTCTTGTCGTCTTATTCTGCTTGGCCCCGGTAATTGCTGCTTGCAGCTATATTTATTATTATTATTATTATTATTATTCTTCCGCCATGGGAGTCTATGGCAGCCCATAGAACCGATTGCGGGAAAGTTGTTTTGGTTTGACATTCTGATAGAGGACCGTCTCAACATTAAATACACCAATTTTGGTGTTTCTAAGTCATTCCCTCTAGCGCCACCACCTGTCCAAAGTTTCACTTTTATTTTGCTAATAACTTTTGAACCGTAAGGCCAATCAGCGAAATTCTTTTTTCCTCTGATTCCTGAGCTCATGGCGATTCGATTGCACCCTATGACGTCATTTGCCGTCATAAAAATATGGCCGCCATCTTGAATTTTCAAAAAAAGCTACTTTTTCGAACTCGTCCTAGACGGTTTGTCCGATTTGCACGAAAATTGAACCAGATCATCTTCAGGTAGTGCTGACAAAAAGTTATGGAATTCAAATGGATTCGTCAAACCGTTTTCAATAAACGCACAAATACATTTTACGTAGCGCTAGCAAAAACAGTCGTAAGGCCGTATCTCCGCAACGGTTTATCGTATTCAGACCAAACTTGGTACTTGTACTCACAAGCATGACCTGAGGCTACATGCTGTGTTTCGGCGCAGCGCCACCTACTGGTCCGGAGATATGAAAAATGGCTATTTTTGCTTAGAACATCTGAACAGTTGGTCCAAAAATCATACAATTGGTCTCGTTAGATTCAGGGCAACATGCCGAGTCGACTGATATCCAATTTGACCATATCGGTCATTTTGGCTGTCGGCCATTTTGAATTTTGTGCTAAAATTCTGTATTTTATGAACGCATGAACGGATTGTTACGAAACGTGGTATGGGTCATCAGCACAATGCCCTGAATGAGCCTGAGAAGTTTCGAAACAGCGCCACCTAGTGGTGAATTTTTTTTTCCAAATGCTTATAACTTTGGGTGTGGTCGACTTATTTTCACGAAACTCATCTTTTTAGACTCCTGAATCGTTGCCGAGTCCTACGATACCAAACATGCTAGGTTTTGCCTTACGGTTTGTGTAGCGTTGTGATTTAGCGCTTAAAAAACATTTGGCTATATCTTTGAAACCGCTAGTCCGATCGAGACGAAACCACCGTCAGAAGTTTGGAAACATAGGTCGATAGCTATACGCCAATGCCCAAATGCAAAAATATTGATGTTTAGGGGTACTAATTTCCAATCAAAGTCATGTGTCAGTCATTTTTTTCGTGTTTTTTCATATAAATGTCTATAACTCCGAAGTGAATTGAGATATTTTCACCAAAATTGACACACATATGTATGGGCTCACTCTGAGGACACGTAAAAAAAATTGTGGGACTGAGCCTCTTGGTGGCGCTATAATTGAACAAAATATGAAATTCCCATTGACTTCAATACAGTTTTGTGAAATAAAATGCTATACTAAACAAATGCATTGGTGTAATATTACGAAACTCAGATTGTGTCATCAGCACCATCCCCTGAAGGCAACCAAAATATTTCAAGACAGCGCCACCTAGTGGTCAAAAGTTATAACAAAATTTCCAAAAAGGCTAATAACTTTTGAATAAATCTGGCTATTGAAATGCCACGGGTCTTAATAGATTCCTTGGGTCAAGCTGAGAACATAGATACCAAGTTTTCCTTATTTGGCCAAACTTCCTGTCCGCCATCTTGATTTTCATTCAAAACCTACTTTTTCTAACTCCTCCTAGACCGTTTGTCCGATTTTCACCAAAATCGAATCGTATCATCTCCAGACTGTGCCGACAAAAAGTTATGGATTTCGTGTCGATTGATGAAACCGTTTTTGTATAGCACAGCAGCAAAGTTGAGGCATGATGCCAAAATGACTATTCAGGCTTTATATCTGCAATGCCTCGACATATTGACACAAAACTTTGTATGTGTCACTGTCTCCTTACTCTGACCACACCACATCAATTTCGTAACAGCGCCACCTTTTGGTCAAAAGTGACAATCCATTAAATCATATTTTGAATCACTTTTTACATGATTTTTCAGCCATTTCGCCTAAAATCCTCTTTAAATGTCTTTAATTGCTCATTGTTGCAGTTGGTCTGACACTTTCAGACATGTTGGCATGTCTTGTCGTCTTATTCTGCTTGGCCCCGGTAATTGCTGCTTGCAGCTATATTTATTATTATTATTATTATTATTATTATTATTCTTCCGCCATGGGAGTCTATGGCAGCCCATAGAACCGATTGCGGGAAAGTTGTTTTGGTTTGACATTCTGATAGAGGACCGTCTCAACATTAAATACACCAATTTTGGTGTTTCTAAGTCATTCCCTCTAGCGCCACCACCTGTCCAAAGTTTCACTTTTATTTTGCTAATAACTTTTGAACCGTAAGGCCAATCAGCGAAATTCTTTTTTCCTCTGATTCCTGAGCTCATGGCGATTCGATTGCACCCTATGACGTCATTTGCCGTCATAAAAATATGGCCGCCATCTTGAATTTTCAAAAAAAGCTACTTTTTCGAACTCGTCCTAGACGGTTTGTCCGATTTGCACGAAAATTGAACCAGATCATCTTCAGGTAGTGCTGACAAAAAGTTATGGAATTCAAATGGATTCGTCAAACCGTTTTCGATAAACGCACGAATACATTTTACGTAGCGCTAGCAAAAACAGTCGTAAGGCCGTATCTCCGCAACGGTTTATCGTATTCAGACCAAACTTGGTACTTGTACTCACAAGCATGACCTGAGGCTACATGCTGTGTTTCGGCGCAGCGCCACCTACTGGTCCGGAGATATGAAAAATGGCTATTTTTGCTTATAACTTCTGAACAGTTTGTCCAAAAATCATACAATTGGTCTCGTTAGATTCAGGGCAACATGCCGAGTCGACTGATATCCAATTTTGCCATATCGGTCATTTTGGCTGTCGGCCATTTTGAATTTTGTGCTAAAATTCTGTATTTTATGAACGCATGAACGGATTGTTACGAAACGTGGTATGGGTCATCAGCACGATGCCCTGAATGAGCCTGAGAAGTTTCGAAACAGCGCCACCTAGTGGTGAATTTTTTTTTTCAAATGCTTATAACTTTGGGTGTGGTCGACTTATTTTCACGAAACTCATCTTTTTAGACTCCTGAATCGTTGCCGAGTCCTACGATACCAAACATGCTAGGTTTTGCATTACGGTTTGTGTAGCGTTGTGATTTAGCGCTTAAAAAACATTTGGCTATATCTTTGAAACCGCTAGTCCGATCGAGACGAAACCACCGTCAGAAGTTTGGAAACATAGGTCGATAGCTATACGCCAATGCCCAAATGCAAAAATATTGATGTTTAGGGGTACTAATTTCCAATCAAAGTCATGTGTCAGTCATTTTTTTCGTGTTTTTCCATATAAATGTCTATAACTCCGAAGCGAATTGAGATATTTTCACCAAAATTGACACAAATATGTATGGGCTCACTCTGAGGACACATAAAAAAAATTGTGGGACTGAGCCTCTTGGTGGCGCTATAACAGAACAAAACATGAAATTCCCATTGACTTCAATACAGTTTTGTGAAATAAAATGCTATACTAAACAAATGCATTGGTGTAATATTACGAAACTCAGAATGTGCCATCAGCTCCATCCCCTGAAGGTACCCAAAATATTTCGAGACAGCGCCACCTAGTGGTCAAAAGTTATAACAAAATTTTCAAAAAGGCTAATAACTTTTGAATAAATCTGGCTATTGAAATGCCACTGGTCTTAATAGATTCCCTGGGTCAAGCCGAGAACATAGATACCAAGTTTTCCTTATTTGGCCAAACTTCCTGTCCGCCATCTTGATTTTCATTCAAAACCTACTTTTTCGAACTCCTCCTAGACCGTTTGTCCGATTTTCACCAAAATCGAATCGTATCATCTCCAGACTGTGCCGACTAAAAGTTATGGATTTCGTGTCGATAGACGAAACCGTTTTCGTATAGCGCAGCAGCAAAGTTGAGGCATGATGCCAAAAGCACTATTCAGGCTTTATCTCTGAAATCCCTTGAAATATTGACACCAAACTTTGTATATGTCATTGTCACTTCACTCTGACCACATCACATCAGTTTTGTAACTGCTCCACCTATTGGTCGAAAGTGATAATCCATTAAATTATATTCTGAATTACTTTTTATATGATTTTTCAGCCATTTCGCCTAAAATCCTCTCTAAATGTCTTTAATTGCTCATTGTTGCAGTTGGTCTGACACCTTCAGCCATGTTGGCATATCCTGTCATCTGCTTGCGCTTGGCCCCGATAATTGCTGCTTGCAGCTATATTTATTATTATTATTATTATTCTTCCGCCATGGGAGTCTATGGCAGCCCATAGAACCGATTGCGGGAAAGTTGTTTTGGTTTGACATTCTGATAGAGGACCGTCTCAACATTAAATACACCAATTTTGGTGTTTCTAAGTCATTCCCTCTAGCGCCACCACCTGTCCAAAGTTTCACTTTTATTTTGCTAATAACTTTTGAACCGTAAGGCCAATCAGCGAAATTCTTTTTTCCTCTGATTCCTGAGCTCATGGCGATTCGATTGCACCCTATGACGTCATTTGCCGTCATAAAAATATGGCCGCCATCTTGAATTTTCAAAAAAAGCTACTTTTTCGAACTCGTCCTAGACGGTTTGTCCGATTTGCACGAAAATTGAACCAGATCATCTTCAGGTAGTGCTGACAAAAAGTTATGGAATTCAAATGGATTCGTCAAACCGTTTTCAATAAACGCACAAATACATTTTACGTAGCGCTAGCAAAAACAGTCGTAAGGCCGTATCTCCGCAACGGTTTATCGTATTCAGACCAAACTTGGTACTTGTACTCACAAGCATGACCTGAGGCTACATGCTGTGTTTCGGCGCAGCGCCACCTACTGGTCCGGAGATATGAAAAATGGCTATTTTTGCTTATAACTTCTGAACAGTTTGTCCAAAAATCATACAATTGGTCTCGTTAGATTCAGGGCAACATGCCGAGTCGACTGATATCCAATTTGACCATATCGGTCATTTTGGCTGTCGGCCATTTTGAATTTTGTGCTAAAATTCTGTATTTTATGAACGCATGAACGGATTGTTACGAAATGTGGTATGGGTCATCAGCACAATGCCCTGAATGAGCCTGAGAAGTTTCGAAACAGCGCCACCTAGTGGTGAATTTTTTTTTTCAAATGCTTATAACTTTGGGTGTGGTCGACTTATTTTCACGAAACTCATCTTTTTAGACTCCTGAATCGTTGCCGAGTCCTACGATACCAAACATGCTAGGTTTCGCCTTACGGTTTGTGTAGCGTTGTGATTTAGCGCTTAAAAAACATTTGGCTATATCTTTGAAACCGCTAGTCCGATCGAGACGAAACCACCGTCAGAAGTTTGGAAACATAGGTCGATAGCTATACGCCAATGCCCAAATGCGAAAATATTGATGTTTAGGGGTACTAATTTCCAATCAAAGTCATGTGTCAGTCATTTTTTTCGTGTTTTTTCATATAAATGTCTATAACTCCGAAGCGAATTGAGATATTTTCACCAAAATTGACACACATATGTATGGGCTCACTCTGAGGACACGTAAAAAAAATTGTGGGACTGAGCCTCTTGGTGGCGCTATAATTGAACAAAATATGAAATTCCCATTGACTTCAATACAGTTTTGTGAAATAAAATGCTATACTAAACAAATGCATTGGTGTAATATTACGAAACTCAGATTGTGTCATCAGCACCATCCCCTGAAGGCAACCAAAATATTTCAAGACAGCGCCACCTAGTGGTCAAAAGTTATAACAAAATTTCCAAAAAGGCTAATAACTTTTGAATAAATCTGGCTATTGAAATGCCACGGGTCTTAATAGATTCCTTGGGTCAAGCCGAGAACATAGATACCAAGTTTTCCTTATTTGGCCAAACTTCCTGTCCGCCATCTTGATTTTCATTCAAAACCTACTTTTTCGAACTCCTCCTAGACCGTTTGTCCGATTTTCACCAAAATCGAATCGTATCATCTCCAGACTGTGCCGACAAAAAGTTATGGATTTCGTGTCGATTGATGAAACCGTTTTCGTATAGCACAGCAGCAAAGTTGAGGCATGATGCCAAAATGACTATTCAGGCTTTATATCTGCAATGCCTCGACATATTGACACAAAACTTTGTATGTGTCACTGTCTCCTTACTCTGACCACACCACATCAATTTCGTAACAGCGCCACCTTTTGGTCAAAAGTGACAATCCATTAAATCATATTTTGAATCACTTTTTACATGATTTTTCAGCCATTTCGCCTAAAATCCTCTTTAAATGTCTTTAATTGCTCATTGTTGCAGTTGGTCTGACACTTTCAGACATGTTGGCATGTCTTGTCGTCTTATTCTGCTTGGCCCCGGTAATGGCTGCTTGCAGCTATATTTATTATTATTATTATTCTTCCGCCATGGGAGTCTATGGCAGCCCATAGAACCGATTGCGGGAAAGTTGTTTTGGTTTGACATTCTGATAGAGGACCGTCTCAACATTAAATACACCAATTTTGGTGTTTCTAAGTCATTCCCTCTAGCGCCACCACCTGTCCAAAGTTTCACTTTTATTTTGCTAATAACTTTTGAACCGTAAGGCCAATCAGCGAAATTCTTTTTTCCTCTGATTCCTGAGCTCATGGCGATTCGATTGCACCCTATGACGTCATTTGCCGTCATAAAAATATGGCCGCCATCTTGAATTTTCAAAAAAAGCTACTTTTTCGAACTCGTCCTAGACGGTTTGTCCGATTTGCACGAAAATTGAACCAGATCATCTTCAGGTAGTGCTGACAAAAAGTTATGGAATTCAAATGGATTCGTCAAACCGTTTTCAATAAACGCACAAATACATTTTACGTAGCGCTAGCAAAAACAGTCGTAAGGCCGTATCTCCGCAACGGTTTATCGTATTCAGACCAAACTTGGTACTTGTACTCACAAGCATGACCTGAGGCTACATGCTGTGTTTCGGCGCAGCGCCACCTACTGGTCCGGAGATATGAAAAATGGCTATTTTTGCTTATAACTTCTGAACAGTTTGTCCAAAAATCATACAATTGGTCTCGTTAGATTCAGGGCAACATGCCGAGTCGACTGATATCCAATTTGACCATATCGGTCATTTTGGCTGTCGGCCATTTTGAATTTTGTGCTAAAATTCTGTATTTTATGAACGCATGAACGGATTGTTACGAAACGTGGTATGGGTCATCAGCACAATGCCCTGAATGAGCCTGAGAAGTTTCGAAACAGCGCCACCTAGTGGTGAATTTTTTTTTCCAAATGCTTATAACTTTGGGTGTGGTCGACTTATTTTCACGAAACTCATCTTTTTAGACTCCTGAATCGTTGCCGAGTCCTACGATACCAAACATGCTAGGTTTTGCCTTACGGTTTGTGTAGCGTTGTGATTTAGCGCTTAAAAAACATTTGGCTATATCTTTGAAACCGCTAGTCCGATCGAGACGAAACCACCGTAAGAAGTTTGGAAACATAGGTCGATAGCTATACGCCAATGCCCAAATGCGAAAATATTGATGTTTAGGGGTACTAATTTCCAATCAAAGTCATGTGTCAGTCATTTTTTTCGTGTTTTTTCATATAAATGTCTATAACTCCGAAGCGAATTGAGATATTTTCACCAAAATTGACACACATATGTATGGGCTCACTCTGAGGACACGTAAAAAAAATTGTGGGACTGAGCCTCTTGGTGGCGCTATAATTGAACAAAATATGAAATTCCCATTGACTTCAATACAGTTTTGTGAAATAAAATGCTATACTAAACAAATGCATTGGTGTAATATTACGAAACTCAGATTGTGTCATCAGCACCATCCCCTGAAGGCAACCAAAATATTTCAAGACAGCGCCACCTAGTGGTCAAAAGTTATAACAAAATTTCCAAAAAGGCTAATAACTTTTGAATAAATCTGGCTATTGAAATGCCACGGGTCTTAATAGATTCCTTGGGTCAAGCCGAGAACATAGATACCAAGTTTTCCTTATTTGGCCAAACTTCCTGTCCGCCATCTTGATTTTCATTCAAAACCTACTTTTTCGAACTCCTCCTAGACCGTTTGTCCGATTTTCACCAAAATCGAATCGTATCATCTCCAGACTGTGCCGACAAAAAGTTATGGATTTCGTGTCGATTGATGAAACCGTTTTCGTATAGCACAGCAGCAAAGTTGAGGCATGATGCCAAAATGACTATTCAGGCTTTATATCTGCAATGCCTCGACATATTGACACAAAACTTTGTATGTGTCACTGTCTCCTTACTCTGACCACACCACATCAATTTCGTAACAGCGCCACCTTTTGGTCAAAAGTGACAATCCATTAAATCATATTTTGAATCACTTTTTACATGATTTTTCAGCCATTTCGCCTAAAATCCTCTTTAAATGTCTTTAATTGCTCATTGTTGCAGTTGGTCTGACACTTTCAGACATGTCGGCATGTCTTGTCGTCTTATTGTGCTTGGCCCCGGTAATGGCTGCTTGCAGCTATATTTCTTCTTCTTCTTCTTCTTCCGCCATGGGAGTCTATGGCAGCCCATAGAACCGATTGCGGGAAAGTTGTTTTGGTTTGACATTCTGATAGAGGACCGTCTCAACATTAAATACACCAATTTTGGTGTTTCTAAGTCATTCCCTCTAGCGCCACCACCTGTCCAAAGTTTCACTTTTATTTTGCTAATAACATTTGAACCGTAAGGCCAATCAGCGAAATTCTTTTTTCCTCTGATTCCTGAGCTCATGGCGATTCGATTGCACCCTATGACGTCATTTGCCGTCATAAAAATATGGCCACCATCTTGAATTTTCAAAAAAAGCTACTTTTTCGAACTCGTCCTAGACGGTTTGTCCGATTTGCACGAAAATTGAACCAGATCATCTTCAGGTAGTGCTGACAAAAAGTTATGGAATTCAAATGGATTCGTCAAACCGTTTTCGATAAACGCACGAATACATTTTACGTAGCGCTAGCAAAAACAGTCGTAAGGCCGTATCTCCGCAACGGTTTATCGTATTCAGACCAAACTTGGTACTTGTACTCACAAGCATGACCTGAGGCTACATGCTGTGTTTCGGCGCAGCGCCACCTACTGGTCCGGAGATATGAAAAATGGCTATTTTTGCTTATAACTTCTGAACAGTTTGTCCAAAAATCATACAATTGGTCTCGTTAGATTCAGGGCAACATGCCGAGTCGACTGATATCCAATTTTGCCATATCGGTCATTTTGGCTGTCGGCCATTTTGAATTTTGTGCTAAAATTCTGTATTTTATGAACGCATGAACGGATTGTTACGAAACGTGGTATGGGTCATCAGCACGATGCCCTGAATGAGCCTGAGAAGTTTCGAAACAGCGCCACCTAGTGGTGAATTTTTTTTTTCAAATGCTTATAACTTTGGGTGTGGTCGACTTATTTTCACGAAACTCATCTTTGTAGACTCCTGAATCGTTGCCGAGTCCTACGATACCAAACATGCTAGGTTTCGCCTTACGGTTTGTGTAGCGTTGTGATTTAGCGCTTAAAAAACATTTGGCTATATCTTTGAAACCGCTAGTCCGATCGAGACGAAACCACCGTCAGAAGTTTGGAAACATAGGTCGATAGCTATACGCCAATGCCCAAATGCGAAAATATTGATGTTTAGGGGTACTAATTTCCAATCAAAGTCATGTGTCAGTCATTTTTTTCGTGTTTTTTCATATAAATGTCTATAACTCCGAAGCGAATTGAGATATTTTCACCAAAATTGACACACATATGTATGGGCTCACTCTGAGGACACGTAAAAAAAATTGTGGGACTGAGCCTCTTGGTGGCGCTATAATTGAACAAAATATGAAATTCCCATTGACTTCAATACAGTTTTGTGAAATAAAATGCTATACTAAACAAATGCATTGGTGTAATATTACGAAACTCAGATTGTGTCATCAGCACCATCCCCTGAAGGCAACCAAAATATTTCAAGACAGCGCCACCTAGTGGTCAAAAGTTATAACAAAATTTCCAAAAAGGCTAATAACTTTTGAATACATCTGGCTATTGAAATGCCACTGGTCTTAATAGATTCCTTGGGTCAAGCCGAGAACATAGATACCAAGTTTTCCTTATTTGGCCAAACTTCCTGTCCGCCATCTTGATTTTCATTCAAAACCTACTTTTTCGAACTCCTCCTAGACCGTTTGTCCGATTTTCACCAAAATCGAATCGTATCATCTCCAGACTGTGCCGACAAAAAGTTATGGATTTCGTGTCGATTGATGAAACCGTTTTCGTATAGCACAGCAGCAAAGTTGAGGCATGATGCCAAAATGACTATTCAGGCTTTATATCTGCAATGCCTCGACATATTGACACAAAACTTTGTATGTGTCACTGTCTCCTTACTCTGACCACACCACATCAATTTCGTAACAGCGCCACCTTTTGGTCAAAAGTGACAATCCATTAAATCATATTTTGAATCACTTTTTACATGATTTTTCAGCCATTTCGCCTAAAATCCTCTTTAAATGTCTTTAATTGCTCATTGTTGCAGTTGGTCTGACACTTTCAGACATGTTGGCATGTCTTGTCGTCTTATTCTGCTTGGCCCCGGTAATTGCTGCTTGCAGCTATATTTATTAGGGGCCAAGCACCGAAGGTGCGGAGGCACCTATTGTATCTGTTCCGTTTCTTATTATTAGGGGCCAAGCACCGAAGGTGCGTAGGCACCTATTGTATCTGTTCCTGTTCTTATTATTATTATTCTTCCTTCTTCCAACTGGGAGTCTATGGCAGCCCATAGAACCGAATGCGGGAAAGTTGTTTTGGTTTGACATTCTGATAGAGGACAGTCCCAACATTAAATACACCAATTTTGGTGTGTCTAAGTCATTCCCTCTAGCGCCACCACCTGTCCAAAGTTTCACTTTTATTTTGCTAATAACTTTTGAACCGTAAGGCCAATCAACAAAATTATTTTTCTCTCTGATTCCTGAGCTCATGCCAATTCGATTGCACCCTATGACATCATTTCTGTCATAACAATATGGCCGCCATTTTGAATTTATCTAAAAAGCTACTTTTTCGAACTCGTCCTAGACGGTTTGTCCGATTTGCACGAAAATTGAACCAGATCATCTACAGACCATGCTGACAAAAAGTTATGGAATTCAAGTTGATTCGCTTAACAGTTTTCGATAAACCCACGAATACATTTTACGTAGCGCTTGCGAAAACAGATGTAAGGCCGTATCTCCGCAACGCTTTATCGGATTCAGACCAAACTTGGTACATGTCATCACAAGCATGACCTGAGGCTACATGCTGTGTTTCGGCGCAGCGCCACCTACTGGTCCGGAGATATGAAAAATGGCTATTTTTGCTTATAACTTCTGAACAGTTTGTCCAAAAATCATACAATTGGTCTCGTTAGATTCAGGGTAACATGCCGAGTCGACTGATATCCAATATTACCATATCGGCCATTTTGACTGTCGGCCATTTTGAATTTTGTGCTAAAATGCTGTATTTTAAGAACGCATGAACAGATTGTTACGAAACGTGGTATGGGTCATCAGCACAATGCCCTGAATGAGCCTGAGAAGTTTCGAAACAGCGCCACCTAGTGGTGAATTTTTTTTTCCAAATGCTTATAACTTTGGGTGTGGTCGACTTATTTTCACGAAACTCATCTTTTTAGACTCCTGAATCGTTGCCGAGTCCTATGATACCAAACATGCTAGGTTTCGCCTTACGGTTTGTGTAGCGTTGTGATTTAGCGCTTAAAAAACATTTGGCTATATCTTTGAAACCGCTAGTCCGATCGAGATGAAACCACCGTCAGAAGTTTGGAAACATAGGTCGATAGCTATACGCCAATGCCCAAATGCGAAAATATTGATGTTTAGGGGTAGTAAATTCCAAACAAAGTCATGTGTCAGTCATTTTTTACATGTTTTTTCATATAAATGTCTATAACTCCGAAGCGAATTGAGATATTTTCACCAAAATCGACACACATATGTATGAGCTCACTCTGAGGACATGTAAAAAAGATGGTGGGACTCAGCCTCTTGGTGGCGCTATAATAGAACAAAACATGAAATTCCCATTGACTTCAATGCAGTTTTGTGAAATAAAATGCTATACTAAACAAATGCATTGGTGTAATATTACGAAACTCAAAATGTGCCATCAGCACCATCCCCTGAAGGTACCCAAAATATTTCGAGACAGTGCCACCTAGTGGTCAAAAGTTATAACAAAATTTACAAAACTGCTAATAACTTTTGAATAAGTTGGCCTATTGTAATGCAACTGGTCTTAATAGATTCCTTGGGTCAAGACGAGAACATAGATACCAAGGTTTCCTTATTTGGCCTAGCTTCCTGTCCGCCATCTTGATTTTCAGTCAAAACCTACTTTTTCGAACTCCTCCTAGACCGTTTGTCCGATTTTCACCAAAATCGAATCGTATCATCTCCAGACTGTGCTGACTAAAAGTTATGGATTTCGTGTCTATAGACGAAACCGTTTTCGTATAGCGTAGCAGCAAAGTTGAGGCATGATGCTAAAAGCACTATTCAGGCTTTATCTCTGCAATGCCTTGACATATTGACACCAAACTTTGTATGTGTCATTGTCACTTCACTCTGACCACATCACATCAGTTTTGTAACTGCGCCACAGATTGGTCGAAAGTGATAATCCATTAAATCATATTTCGAATGACTTTTTATATGATTTTTCAGCCATTTCGCCTAAAATCCTCTTTAAATGTATTTAATTGCTCATTGTTGCAGTTGGTCTGACACCTTCAGCCATGTTGGCATATCCTGTCGTCTGCTTGCGCTTGGCCCCGATAATTGCTGCTTGCAGCTATATTTATTATTATTCTTCATTTTTCCGACTGGGAGTCTATGGCAGCCCATAGAACCGCTTGCGGGAAAGTTATAAAATTTGGCACACTGATAGAGGAGAGTCTGAACTATCAGCATAGCAAATTTGGAGTCTGCAATTCATTCCCTCTAGCGCCACCAGCTGTCCAAAGTTGCACTCATGTTTATGCTAATAACTTTTGAACCACAAGGGCTAGAAACAAAATTCTTTTTTCCTCTTATTCCTTGGCTCAGTACGATTCGATTGCACCATATGACGTCATTTTCCGTCATGAAAATTTTTCCGCCATTTTGAATTTTCCGAAAAACCTACTTTTTCGAACTCCTCCTAAGCCGTTACTCCGATTTTCACGAAAATTGAACCAGATCATCTCCAGACCATGCCGACAAAAAGTTATGGAATTCAAGTTGATTCTCCAAACCGTTTTCGATAAACCCTTGAACAAATTTTACGTAGCGCTTGCGAAAACAGACATAAGGCTGTATCTCCGCAACGCTTTATTGGATTCAGACCACACTTGGTACATGTCATCACAAGCATGACCTGAGGCAACATGCTGCGTTTCGGCACAGCACCACCTACTGGTCCGGAGATATGAAAAATAGATTTTTTTTCTTATAACTTCTGAACAGTTTGTCCAAAAATCATAAATTTGGTCTTGTTAGATTCAGGGCGTCATGCTGAGTCGATTTATATCTAATTTTCCCAGATCAGCCATTTTGGCTGTCGGCCATTTTGAATTTTGTGCTAAAATGCTGTATTTTAAGAACGCATTAACGGATTGTTACGAAAATTGGTATGGGTCATCAGCACAATGCCTTGAAGTAGCGTGAGAAGTTTCGAGACAGCGCCTCCTAGTGGTCAAAAGTTATAACAAAATTTACATAAAAGCTAATAACTTTTGAATAAATCTGGCTATTGAAATGCCACTGGTCTTAATAGATTCCTTGGGTCAAGCCGAGAACATAGATACCAAGTTTACCTTATTTGGCCGAACTTCCTGTCCGCCATCTTGATTTTCATTCAAAACCTACTTTTTCGAACTCCTCCTAGACCGTTTGTCCGATTTTCACCAAAATCGAATCGTATCATCTCCAGACCGTGCTGACTAAAAGTTATGGATTTCGTGTCGATAGACGAAACCGTTTTCGTATAGCGCAACAGCAAAGTTGAGGCATGATGCCAAAAGGACTATTCAGGCTTTATCTCTGCAATGCCTTGACATATTGACACCAAACTTTGTATGTGTCATTGTCACTTCTCTCTGACCACATCACATCAGTTTTGTAACTGTGGTCGAAAGTGATAATCAATTAAATCATATTTTGTATTACTGTTTATGTGATTTTACAGCCATTTCGCCTAAAATCCTCTTTAAATGTCTTTAATTGCTCATTGTTGCAGTTGGTCTGACACCTTCAGCCATGTTGGCATATCCTGTCATCTGCTTGCGCTTGGCCCCGATAATTGCTGCTTGCAGCTATATTTATTATTATTATTATTATTCTTCCGCCATGGGAGTCTATGGCAGCCCATAGAACCGATTGCGGGAAAGTTGTTTTGGTTTGACATTCTGATAGAGGACCGTCTCAACATTAAATACACCAATTTTGGTGTTTCTAAGTCATTCCCTCTAGCGCCACCACCTGTCCAAAGTTTCACTTTTATTTTGCTAATAACTTTTGAACCGTAAGGCCAATCAGCGAAATTCTTTTTTCCTCTGATTCCTGAGCTCATGGCGATTCGATTGCACCCTATGACGTCATTTGCCGTCATAAAAATATGGCCGCCATCTTGAATTTTCAAAAAAAGCTACTTTTTCGAACTCGTCCTAGACGGTTTGTCCGATTTGCACGAAAATTGAACCAGATCATCTTCAGGTAGTGCTGACAAAAAGTTATGGAATTCAAATGGATTCGTCAAACCGTTTTCAATAAACGCACAAATACATTTTACGTAGCGCTAGCAAAAACAGTCGTAAGGCCGTATCTCCGCAACGGTTTATCGTATTCAGACCAAACTTGGTACTTGTACTCACAAGCATGACCTGAGGCTACATGCTGTGTTTCGGCGCAGCGCCACCTACTGGTCCGGAGATATGAAAAATGGCTATTTTTGCTTATAACTTCTGAACAGTTTGTCCAAAAATCATACAATTGGTCTCGTTAGATTCAGGGCAACATGCCGAGTCGACTGATATCCAATTTGACCATATCGGTCATTTTGGCTGTCGGCCATTTTGAATTTTGTGCTAAAATTCTGTATTTTATGAACGCATGAACGGATTGTTACGAAATGTGGTATGGGTCATCAGCACAATGCCCTGAATGAGCCTGAGAAGTTTCGAAACAGCGCCACCTAGTGGTGAATTTTTTTTTTCAAATGCTTATAACTTTGGGTGTGGTCGACTTATTTTCACGAAACTCATCTTTTTAGACTCCTGAATCGTTGCCGAGTCCTACGATACCAAACATGCTAGGTTTCGCCTTACGGTTTGTGTAGCGTTGTGATTTAGCGCTTAAAAAACATTTGGCTATATCTTTGAAACCGCTAGTCCGATCGAGACGAAACCACCGTCAGAAGTTTGGAAACATAGGTCGATAGCTATACGCCAATGCCCAAATGCGAAAATATTGATGTTTAGGGGTACTAATTTCCAATCAAAGTCATGTGTCAGTCATTTTTTTCGTGTTTTTTCATATAAATGTCTATAACTCCGAAGCGAATTGAGATATTTTCACCAAAATTGACACACATATGTATGGGCTCACTCTGAGGACACGTAAAAAAAATTGTGGGACTGAGCCTCTTGGTGGCGCTATAATTGAACAAAATATGAAATTCCCATTGACTTCAATACAGTTTTGTGAAATAAAATGCTATACTAAACAAATGCATTGGTGTAATATTACGAAACTCAGATTGTGTCATCAGCACCATCCCCTGAAGGCAACCAAAATATTTCAAGACAGCGCCACCTAGTGGTCAAAAGTTATAACAAAATTTCCAAAAAGGCTAATAACTTTTGAATAAATCTGGCTATTGAAATGCCACGGGTCTTAATAGATTCCTTGGGTCAAGCCGAGAACATAGATACCAAGTTTTCCTTATTTGGCCAAACTTCCTGTCCGCCATCTTGATTTTCATTCAAAACCTACTTTTTCGAACTCCTCCTAGACCGTTTGTCCGATTTTCACCAAAATCGAATCGTATCATCTCCAGACTGTGCCGACAAAAAGTTATGGATTTCGTGTCGATTGATGAAACCGTTTTCGTATAGCACAGCAGCAAAGTTGAGGCATGATGCCAAAATGACTATTCAGGCTTTATATCTGCAATGCCTCGACATATTGACACAAAACTTTGTATGTGTCACTGTCTCCTTACTCTGACCACACCACATCAATTTCGTAACAGCGCCACCTTTTGGTCAAAAGTGACAATCCATTAAATCATATTTTGAATCACTTTTTACATGATTTTTCAGCCATTTCGCCTAAAATCCTCTTTAAATGTCTTTAATTGCTCATTGTTGCAGTTGGTCTGACACTTTCAGACATGTTGGCATGTCTTGTCGTCTTATTCTGCTTGGCCCCGGTAATGGCTGCTTGCAGCTATATTTATTATTATTATTATTCTTCCGCCATGGGAGTCTATGGCAGCCCATAGAACCGATTGCGGGAAAGTTGTTTTGGTTTGACATTCTGATAGAGGACCGTCTCAACATTAAATACACCAATTTTGGTGTTTCTAAGTCATTCCCTCTAGCGCCACCACCTGTCCAAAGTTTCACTTTTATTTTGCTAATAACTTTTGAACCGTAAGGCCAATCAGCGAAATTCTTTTTTCCTCTGATTCCTGAGCTCATGGCGATTCGATTGCACCCTATGACGTCATTTGCCGTCATAAAAATATGGCCGCCATCTTGAATTTTCAAAAAAAGCTACTTTTTCGAACTCGTCCTAGACGGTTTGTCCGATTTGCACGAAAATTGAACCAGATCATCTTCAGGTAGTGCTGACAAAAAGTTATGGAATTCAAATGGATTCGTCAAACCGTTTTCAATAAACGCACAAATACATTTTACGTAGCGCTAGCAAAAACAGTCGTAAGGCCGTATCTCCGCAACGGTTTATCGTATTCAGACCAAACTTGGTACTTGTACTCACAAGCATGACCTGAGGCTACATGCTGTGTTTCGGCGCAGCGCCACCTACTGGTCCGGAGATATGAAAAATGGCTATTTTTGCTTATAACTTCTGAACAGTTTGTCCAAAAATCATACAATTGGTCTCGTTAGATTCAGGGCAACATGCCGAGTCGACTGATATCCAATTTGACCATATCGGTCATTTTGGCTGTCGGCCATTTTGAATTTTGTGCTAAAATTCTGTATTTTATGAACGCATGAACGGATTGTTACGAAACGTGGTATGGGTCATCAGCACAATGCCCTGAATGAGCCTGAGAAGTTTCGAAACAGCGCCACCTAGTGGTGAATTTTTTTTTTCAAATGCTTATAACTTTGGGTGTGGTCGACTTATTTTCACGAAACTCATCTTTTTAGACTCCTGAATCGTTGCCGAGTCCTACGATACCAAACATGCTAGGTTTCGCCTTACGGTTTGTGTAGCGTTGTGATTTAGCGCTTAAAAAACATTTGGCTATATCTTTGAAACCGCTAGTCCGATCGAGACGAAACCACCGTCAGAAGTTTGGAAACATAGGTCGATAGCTATATGACAATGCCCAAATGCGAAAATATTGATGTTTAGGGGTACTAATTTCCAATCAAAGTCATGTGTCAGTCATTTTTTTCCTGTTTTTTCATATAAATGTCTATAACTCCGAAGCGAATTGAGATATTTTCACCAAAATTGACACACATATGTATGGGCTCACTCTGAGGACACGAAAAAAAAATTGTGGGACTGAGCCTCTTGGTGGCGCTATAATTGAACAAAATATGAAATTCCCATTGACTTCAATACAGTTTTGTGAAATAAAATGCTATACTAAACAAATGCATTGGTGTAATATTACGAAACTCAGATTGTGTCATCAGCACCATCCCCTGAAGGCAACCAAAATATTTCAAGACAGCGCCACCTAGTGGTCAAAAGTTATAACAAAATTTCCAAAAAGGCTAATAACTTTTGAATAAATCTGGCTATTGAAATTCCACGGTTCTTAATAGATTCCTTGGGTCAAGCCGAGAACATAGATACCAAGTTTTCCTTATTTGGCCAAACTTCCTGTCCGCCATCTTGATTTTCATTCAAAACCTACTTTTTCGAACTCCTCCTAGACCGTTTGTCCGATTTTCACCAAAATCGAATCGTATCATCTCCAGACTGTGCCGACAAAAAATTATGGATTTCGTGTCGATTGATGAAACCGTTTTCGTATAGCACAGCAGCAAAGTTGAGGCATGATGCCAAAATGACTATTCAGGCTTTATATCTGCAATGCCTCGACATATTGACACAAAACTTTGTATGTGTCACTGTCTACTTACTCTGACCACACCACATCAATTTCGTAACAGCGCCACCTTTTGGTCAAAAGTGACAATCCATTAAATCATATCTTGAATCACTTTTTACATGATTTTTCAGCCATTTCGCCTAAAATCCTCTTTAAATGTCTTTAATTGCTCATTGTTGCAGTTGGTCTGACACTTTCAGACATTTTGGCATGTCTTGTCGTCTTATTCTGCTTGGCCCCGGTAATTGCTGCTTGCAGCTATATTTAGGGGCCAAGCCCCGAAGGGGCAAGGCACCTATTGTATCTGTTAGTTTTCTTATTATTATTATTCTTCTTCTTCTTCTTCTTCTTCTTCTTCCGCCAATGGAAGTCTATGGCAGCCCTATGAACCGTACATAGGAAAATGATGAAATTTGGCACAGTTGTAGAGATAGCCATGAATAGTAATTGGACCAAATTTGGTGTCTCTAGGACCAACTCTATAGCGCCACCACCAGTTCAAAAATTCAACATTGAAATGGTTATAACTTTTGAACCCTTTGATCTAGAGAAATAAAACTTAGTACACTTGATTCATCTCATCATGGTGATCAAAATCAATAGCTTACATTAAGACTCCGCCCATTACAGTAGTAGCCATTTTGTAAAGTACAGTATTCCGTTTTTTCGCTACTCCTCCTTCAAAATTTGTCCAATTTTGTCCAAAATTTGCTCAAATGATCTTTGGACTGAGCCGCATAGAAATGACTGAACAGATTTTTTTTATTCATCTTTGTTCAAAAGTTATGATGTCGCAAACTTAATGAGGTTGACCCAAAATTGGTGTAGAGGCTGTATCTCGGCCAAAGTTTGATCAATCGAAACAAAAATTGATACACTTGATTGGAAGCATTGTTTGAGGGTCCGTGCCAAAGTTGGGAACAGCGCCACCTACGGGTCATGAGATATGGAAAATAGCTATTTTGGTCAATAACTTTTGAACAGTTTGTCAGAAAATCATAAATGTGGTATCTATGGATTCCTTGGGTCATGCCAAATCCATGCATACCGATTTTGCCAGGATGGGATGTACCACGTGTCCGCCATTTTGAATTTTGTCATAATTTGCAATAACTTTTAAACTATTTGACATATCTTCACAAAATTTAGTATGGATCATCGACACAATGTCCTGAAAGTACATGAGAAGATTGAGCACAGCGCCACCTAGTGTTCCAGAGATATAAGGTCTTTTGTAAAAACGCTTATAACTTTTGTAAATATTGTTCAAATTTTGATTTCTTTATGTCATTACATTCTTTGGCTTATGCCGATTCCGTCGATATCTCATTTGTCATTTTCCAACAATGTGACTATCCGCCATATTGGAACAAATGAAAAACAGTTTTTTCGCTACTCCTCCTTCAAATCTTACTCAATTTTGTCCAAAATTTGATCAGATGTTCTTTGGACTGAGCTGCACAGAAATGACTGAACAGATTTTTGATATTCGCTACCGTTCCTGAGATATTCATCTCCGAATTTGACCTAGCCTGTGTATGTTGCCTTATGCCAGTTACCTTAGCATAATAATTGGTTAGCATGCTAACCAGATGCCATTCTTTCTAATGTGGCTCTAGAGCTATCAGGATAACCATAAGCTACATTAGCATTAAGCTAGCTTAGCATGCTAATCTCGTTAACATGTTTTTGTGTGCTTATTCTTACACTGAAGCCTCTCCTCTGCAGCTTTGAAATTTACGTCCTCTGAGTGGCGCAAGTTGTTAAACCATGTGTCATGAATCCCGAACCATTACGGTCGTGGGTTCGATTCCTGTGTGGCACATGTCCAGACTGAAGAGGTACTGTGGCCTTAAGTGGTGGAAAAGTTGTTTTAGTTCCACACATGATGTGTATCTGAGAAAGGATCTCCATAAATATAACATGCAGCAAATTTATATAAAACATCTTCATATTGAGTTCATTTTCACTTGTACTACTAAAACAGCTGTTTTTTTTTTTTTTCAAATTTAGCACACTTGTAGTGATTGTAATGAATAGCAATTGGACCAATTTTAGAGTCTCTAGGACCACCTCTATAGCGCCACCACCAGTTCAAAAATTCAAGGAAGGGCAGGAGAGGGGCAGAGGGGGCAGGAGAGGGGCAGGGGTCAGGAGAGGGGCAGGGATCAGGAGAGGGGCAGGGAGGGGAGTGATGGGGAGAGTTGCTGCTGCTTCAGGGCTTGGCCCCTGTATTGCTGCTTGCAGCTATATTAGCAATTGTTATTGTCAGAATAACAATTCTTCTTCCGCAAATGGGAGTCTATGGCAGCCCTATGAACCGTACATAGGAAAATGATGAAATTTGGCACACTTGTAGTGATGGCCATGAATAGTAAATGTAGCAATTTTTGAGTCTCTAGGACCAACTCTATAGCGCCACCAGCAGTTAAAAAAATCAACATTGAAATGGTTATAACTTTTGAACCCTTTGATCTAGAAAAATGAAACTAAGTACACCTGATTCATCTCATCATGTTGATCAGAACCAATATCTTACATTAAGACTCCGCCCATTACAGTAGTGGCCATTTTGAAAAGTACAGTATTCAGTTTTTTTCGCTACTCCTCCTTCAAAATTTCTCCAATTTTGTCCAAAATTTGCCCAAATGATCTTTGGACTGAGCCGCACAGAAATGACTGAACAGATTTTTTTAATTCATCCTTGTTCAAAAGCTATGATGTCACAAACTTGACGAGGTCCACCCAAAATTGGCTAAGAGGCTGTATCTCGGCCAAAGTTTGATCAATCGAAACAAAAATTGGTACACTTCATCAGAAGCTTGATCTGAGGTTCCATGCCAAAGTTGGGAACAGCGCCACCTACGGGTCATGAGATATGGAAAATGGCTATTTTGGCCAATAACTTTTAAACAGTTTGTCATAAAATCATAAATGTGGTATCTATGGATTCCTTGCGTCAAGCCAAATCCGGGGATACCGATTTTGCCAGGATGGGATGTACCACGTGTCCGCCATTTTGAATTTTGTCATAATTTACAATAACTTTTAAACTATTTGACATATCTTCACAAAATTTAGTATGGATGATCGACACAATGCCTTGAAGGTACACGAGAAGACTAAACACAGCGCCACCTAGTGTTCCAGAGATATAAGGTATTTTGCAAAAACACTTATAACTTTTGACAACATTGTTCAAATTTTTATTTCTTTACGTCATTATGTTCCTTGGATGCTGCCGATTTCGTCGATATCTCATTTGTCATTTTCCAACAATGTGACTATCCGCCATATTGGAACAAATGAAAAACAGTTTTTTCGCTACTCCTCCTTCAAATCTTGATCAATTTTGTCCAAAATTTGATCACATGATCTTTGGACTGAGCCGCACAGAAATGACTGAACAGATTTCTGATATTTGCTACCGTTCCCGAGATATTCATCTTCAAAGTTGACCTAGCCTGGTGTTTTTTTGCCTTATGCTAGTTAACTTAGCATAACCATAAGCTACATTAGCATTAAGCTAGCTTAGCATGCTAATCTCGTTAACATGATTTTGTGTGCTTATTTTTACACTGAAGCCTCTGCTCTGAAGCTTTGTAAAACAAGTCCTCTGGGTGGCGCAATCTGTACAACCATGCGTCATGAATCCCAAACCGTTCTGGTCGTGGGTTTGAGACCAGTGTGGGGTGACTTTGAAATTGTGTGTAAAATTGTCATTTGAACTCTTTTATCATCTGGGTAAGAGCTGTACTAATGTTTCTAACACTGGGATTAGAAATAAGTGTTTTTTTCTACATTCTGTGTTCGTTCTCATCAGAACTTTTGTTCATTTTGATTTCATCCTATCTGTACCTCTGAACCCATCTGTTCTTCATGTACATTCTATTTCTGGTGTTTTTGCTCTTCTGGCTCCGCATTGCGCTACAGCCCTACTGTGCTACAGCGGCTTGGCCCCTGTATTGCTGCTTGCAGCTATATTAGTAATTGGAATTGTCAGAATAACAATATTCTTCTTCTTCCGCCAATGGAAGTCTATGGCAGCCCTATGAACCGTACATAGTAAAATGATGAAATTTGGTACACTTCTAGTGATGGTAATGAATAGTAATTGGACCAATTTTTGAGTCTCCAGCACCAACTCCATAGCGCCACCACCAGTTCAAAAATTCAACATTGAAATGGTTATAACTTTTGAACCCTTTGATCTAGAGACATGAAACTTAGTACACCTGATTCCACTCATCATGCTGATCACAACCAATACCTTACATTAAGACTCCGCCCATTACAGTAGTGGCCATTTTGAAAAGTACAGTATCCAGTTTTTTCGCTACTCCTCCTTCAAAATTTGTCCAATTTTCTCCAAAATTTGCTCAAATGATCTTTGGACTGAGCCGCATAGAAATGACTGAACAGAATGTTTTGCTATACTGGAAAAAAAAAAGTTATGATGTCGCAAACTTACCGAGGTCCACCCAAAATTGGCTAAGAGGCTGTATCTCAGCCAAACTTTGATCAATCGAAATGACAATTGGTACGCTTCATCGGAAGCATGATCTGAGGTTCCATGCCAAAGTTGGGAACAGCGCCACCTACGGGTCATGAGATATGAAAAATAGATATTTTGGACAATAACTTTTGAACAGTTTGTCAGAAAATCATAAATGTGGTATCTATGGATTCCTTGCATCATGTCGAATCCGTGGATACCGAATAATCCAAAATCGGATGAACCACGTGTCCGCCATTTTGAATTTTGTCATAGTTTGCAATAACTTTTAAACTCTTTGACATATCTTCACAAAATTTAGTATGGATCATCGACACAATGTCCTGAAGGTCCATGAGAAGATTGAACACAGCGCCACCTAGTGTTCCAGAGATATAAGGTCTTATGCAAAAACGCTTATAACTTTTGAAAACATTGTTCAAATTTTGATTTCTTTATGTCATTATGTTCCGTGGCTTATGCAGATTCTGACGATATCTCATTTGTCATTTTCCAACAATGTGACTGTCCGCCAAATTGGAGCAAATGAAAAACAGTTTTTTCGCTACTCCTCCTTTAAATTTTGCTCAATTTTGCCCAAAATTTGATCAGATGTTCTTTGGACTGAGCCACACAGAAGTGAGTGAACAGATTTGTGATATTCTCTACCGTTCTCGAGATATTTGTCTCCAAAGTTGACCTAGCTTGTGTTTGTTGCATTATGCTAGTTAGCTTAGCATAATCATTGGTTAAAATGCTAACCAAATGCCATTCTTTCTAATGTGGCTCTTCAGATATCAGGTTAACCATAATCTACATTAGCATTAAGCTATTTTAGCATGCTAATCTGGTTAACATGATTTTTTTGTGCTTAATCTTACTCTGAAGCCTCTCCTCTGCAACTTCTGTCCTCTGAGTGGCGCAAGTTGCTAAACCACGTGTCATGAATCCCGAACAATTCAGGTCGTGGGTTTGAATCCTGTGTGGGGCAACTTTAAAATTGGGTATAAGGTTTTCATTTCAATTCATTCTGGCTCTGCACTGCTGTTGGTGCTTAAATGCTTGCTGTGCTTGATGTACATTTACATGGATATTCAATTTCTGCTCTTTTTGTTCTTCTGGCTCCACACTGCTGTTGGTGCTTAAATGTTTGCTGTGCTGCTGTGCTTACAGTACTTGCTGTGCTTGATGTACATTTACATGTACATTTAATTTCTGATGTTTTTGGCTCTTCTGGCTCCGCATTGCACTACAGCCCCTTCAGGGGCTTGGCCCCGTATTGCTGCTTGCAGCTATATTCTTATTAGGGGCCAAGCCCCGAAGGGGCAAGGCACCTATTGTATCTGTTAGTTTTCTTCTTATTATTATTCTTCTTCTTCTTCTTCCGCCAATGGAAGTCTATGGCAGCCCTATGAACCGTACATAGGAAAATGATGAAATTTGGCACAGT
This sequence comes from Abramis brama, assembly GCF_963993115.1. Lineage (NCBI taxonomy): Eukaryota > Metazoa > Chordata > Actinopteri > Cypriniformes > Leuciscidae > Abramis > Abramis brama. Next base: position 26,809,840 of record NC_139973.1, read on the forward strand.
TGTAGAGATGGCCATGAATAGTAATTGGACCAAATTTGGTGTCTCTAGGGTCAACTCTATAGCGCCACCACCAGTTCAAAAATTCAACATTGAAATGATTATAACTTTTGAACCATTTGATCTAGAAAAATAAAAGTTAGTACACCTGATTCCTCTCATCATGCTGATCAAAACCAATATAGTCCATTAAGACTCCGCCCATTACAGTAGTAGCCATTTTGAAAAGTACAGTATTCAGTTTTTTCGCTACTCCTCCTTCAAAATTTCTCCAATTTTGTCCAAAATTTGCTCAAATGATCTTTGGACTGAGCCGCACAGAAATGACTGAACAGATTTTTTTTATTCATCTTTGTTCAAAAGTTATGGTGTCACAAACTTGACGAGGTCCACCCAAAATTGGCTAAGAGGCTGTATCTCGGCCAAAGTTTGATCAATCGAAACAAAAATTGGTACACTTCATCAGAAGCTTGGTTTGAGGTTCCATGCCAAAGTTGGGAACAGCGCCACCTACAGGTTATGAGATATGAAAAATTGCTATTTTGGCCAATAACTTTTGGACAGTTTGTCAGAAAATCATAAATGTGGTATCTATGGATTCCTTGCATCATGCCAAATCCGTGGATACCAATTTTGCCAGGATGGGATCTACCACGTGTCCGCCATTTTGAATTTTGTCATAATTTGCAATAACTTTTAAACTATTTGACATATCTTCACAAAAATTAGCATTGATCATTGACACATTGTCATGAAGGTACATGAGAAGATTGAACACAGCGCCACCTAGTGTTCCATGGATATAAGGTATTTTGCAAAAATGCTTATAACTTTTGAAAACATTGTTCAAATTTTGATTTCTTTACGTCATTATGTTCCTTGGCTTATGCCGATTCCGTTGATATCTCATTTGTCATTTTCCAACAATGTGACTATCCGCCATATTGGAACAAATGAAAAACAGTTTTTTCGCTACTCCTCCTTCAAATCTTGCTCAATTTTGTCCAAAATTTGATCAGATGATCTTTGGACTGAGCCGCACAGAAATGACTGAACAGATTTCTGATATTCGCTACCGTTCCCGAGATATTCATCTTTAAAGTTGACCTAGCCTGTGTTTTTTGCCTTATGCTAGTTAACTTATCATAATAATTGGTTAGCATGCTAACCAGATGCCATTCTTTCTAATGTGGCTCTTCAGCTATCAGGTTAACCATAAGCTACATTAGCATTAAGCTAGCTTAGCATGCTAATCTCGTTAACATGATTTTGTGTGCTTATTCTTACACTGAAGCCTCTGCTCTGAAGCTTTGTAAAACAAGTCCTCTGGGTGGTGCAATCTGTTCAACCATGCGTCATGAATCCCGAACCATTCCGGTCGTGGGTTCGAGACCAGTGTGGGGCAATTATAAAATTGTCATTTGAACTCCTTTATCATCTGGGTAAAAGCTGTACTAATGTTTCTAACACTGGGATTAGAAATGTGTTTTTTCTACATTCTGTGTTTGTTCTCATCAGAACTTTTGTTCATTTTGATTTCATCCTATCTGTACCTCTGAACCCATCTGTTCTTCATGTACATTCTATTTCTGCTGTTTTTGCTCTTCTGGCTCCGCATTGCGCTACAGCCCTACTGTGCTACAGCGGCTTGGCCCCTGTATTGCTGCTTGCAGCTATATTTATTATTATTATTATTCTTCCGCCATGGGAGTCTATGGCAGCCCATAGAACCGATTGCGGGAAAGTTGTTTTGGTTTGACATTCTGATAGAGGACCGTCTCAACATTAAATACACCAATTTTGGTGTTTCTAAGTCATTCCCTCTAGCGCCACCACCTGTCCAAAGTTTCACTTTTATTTTGCTAATAACTTTTGAACCGTAAGGCCAATCAGCGAAATTCTTTTTTCCTCTGATTCCTGAGCTCATGGCGATTCGATTGCACCCTATGACGTCATTTGCCGTCATAAAAATATGGCCGCCATCTTGAATTTTCAAAAAAAGCTACTTTTTCGAACTCGTCCTAGACGGTTTGTCCGATTTGCACGAAAATTGAACCAGATCATCTTCAGGTAGTGCTGACAAAAAGTTATGGAATTCAAATGGATTCGTCAAACCGTTTTCAATAAACGCACAAATACATTTTACGTAGCGCTAGCAAAAACAGTCGTAAGGCCGTATCTCCGCAACGGTTTATCGTATTCAGACCAAACTTGGTACTTGTACTCACAAGCATGACCTGAGGCTACATGCTGTGTTTCGGCGCAGCGCCACCTACTGGTCCGGAGATATGAAAAATGGCTATTTTTGCTTATAACTTCTGAACAGTTTGTCCAAAAATCATACAATTGGTCTCGTTAGATTCAGGGCAACATGCCGAGTCGACTGATATCCAATTTGACCATATCGGTCATTTTGGCTGTCGGCCATTTTGAATTTTGTGCTAAAATTCTGTATTTTATGAACGCATGAACGGATTGTTACGAAATGTGGTATGGGTCATCAGCACAATGCCCTGAATGAGCCTGAGAAGTTTCGAAACAGCGCCACCTAGTGGTGAATTTTTTTTTCCAAATGCTTATAACTTTGGGTGTGGTCGACTTATTTTCACGAAACTCATCTTTTTAGACTCCTGAATCGTTGCCGAGTCCTACGATACCAAACATGCTAGGTTTCGCCTTACGGTTTGTGTAGCGTTGTGATTTAGCGCTTAAAAAACATTTGGCTATATCTTTGAAACCGCTAGTCCGATCGAGACGAAACCACCGTCAGAAGTTTGGAAACATAGGTCGATAGCTATACGCCAATGCCCAAATGCGAAAATATTGATGTTTAGGGGTACTAATTTCCAATCAAAGTCATGTGTCAGTCATTTTTTTCGTGTTTTTTCATATAAATGTCTATAACTCCGAAGCGAATTGAGATATTTTCACCAAAATTGACACACATATGTATGGGCTCACTCTGAGGACACGTAAAAAAAATTGTGGGACTGAGCCTCTTGGTGGCGCTATAATTGAACAAAATATGAAATTCCCATTGACTTCAATACAGTTTTGTGAAATAAAATGCTATACTAAACAAATGCATTGGTGTAATATTACGAAACTCAGATTGTGTCATCAGCACCATCCCCTGAAGGCAACCAAAATATTTCAAGACAGCGCCACCTAGTGGTCAAAAGTTATAACAAAATTTCCAAAAAGGCTAATAACTTTTGAATAAATCTGGCTATTGAAATGGCACGGGTCTTAATAGATTCCTTGGGTCAAGCCGAGAACATAGATACCAAGTTTTCCTTATTTGGCCAAACTTCCTGTCCGCCATCTTGATTTTCATTCAAAACCTACTTTTTCGAACTCCTCCTAGACCGTTTGTCCGATTTTCACCAAAATCGAATCGTATCATCTCCAGACTGTGCCGACAAAAAGTTATGGATTTCGTGTCGATTGATGAAACCGTTTTCGTATAGCACAGCAGCAAAGTTGAGGCATGATGCCAAAATGACTATTCAGGCTTTATATCTGCAATGCCTCGACATATTGACACAAAACTTTGTATGTGTCACTGTCTCCTTACTCTGACCACACCACATCAATTTCGTAACAGCGCCACCTTTTGGTCAAAAGTGACAATCCATTAAATCATATTTTGAATCACTTTTTACATGATTTTTCAGCCATTTCGCCTAAAATCCTCTTTAAATGTCTTTAATTGCTCATTGTTGCAGTTGGTCTGACACTTTCAGACATGTTGGCATGTCTTGTCGTCTTATTCTGCTTGGCCCCGGTAATTGCTGCTTGCAGCTATATTTATTATTATTATTCTTCCGCTCTGGGAGTCTATGGCAGCCCATAGAACCGATTGCGGGAAAGTTGTTTTGGTTTGACATTCTGATAGAGGACAGTCCCAACATTAAATTCACCAATTTTGGTGTGTCTAAGTCATTCCCTCTAGCGCCACCAACTGTCCAAAGTTTCACTTTTATTTTGCTAATAACTTTTGAACCGTAAGGCCAATCAACAAAATTCTTTTTTCTTCTGATTCCTGAGCTCATGGCAATTCGATTGCACCCTATGACGTCATTTTGCGTCATAAAAATATGTCCGCCATTTTGAATTTTTTGTAAAACCTACTTTTTCGAACTCGTCCTAGACGGTTTGTCCGATTTGCATGAAAATTGAACCAGATCATCTTCAGGTAGTGCTGACCAAAAGTTATGGAATTCAAATTGATTCGTCAAACCGTTTTCGATAAACGCTCAAACTAATTTTACGTAGCGCCTGCAAAAACAGTCGTAAGGCTGTATCTCCGCAACGGTTTATCGTATTCAGACCAAACTTGGTACATGTACTCACAAGCATGACCTGAGGCTACATGCTGCGTTTCAGCGCAGCGCCACCTACTGGTCCGGAGATATGAAAAATGGCTATTTTTGCTTATAACTTCTGAACAGTTTGTCCAAAAATCATAAAATTGGTCTTGATAGATTCAGGACGACATGCCGAGTCGACTGATATCCAATTTTGCCATATCGGCCATTTTGACTGTCGGCCATTTTGAATTTTGTGCTAAAATGCTGTATTTTAACAACGCATGAACGGATTGTTACGAAACTTGGTATGGGTCATCAACACGATGTCCTGAAGGAGTGTGAGAAGTTTCGTAACAGCGCCACCTAGTGGTGAATTTTTTTTTTCAAATGCTTATAACTTTGGGTGTGATCGACTTATTTTCACGAAACTCATCTCATTGGACTCCTGAATCGTTGCCGAGTCCAACGATACCAAACATGTTAGGTTTCGCCTAACGGTTTGTGTAGCGTTGTGATTTAGCGCTTAAAAAACATTAGGCTATATCTTCGAAACCGCTTGTCCGATCGAGACGAAACCACCGTCAGAAGTTTGGAAACATAGGTCGATAGCTATACACCAATGCCCAAATGCGAAAATATTGATGTTTAGGGGTAGTAATATTCAATCAAAGTCATGTGTCAGTCATTTTTTACGTGTTTTTTCATATAAATGTCTATAACTCCGAAGCAAATTGAAATTTTTGCACCAAAATCGACACATATATGTATGGGCTCACTCTGATGACACATAAAAAAAATGGTGGGACTGAGCCTCTTGGTGGCGCTATAATAGAACAAAACATGAAATTCCAATTGATTTCAATACAGTTTTGTGAAATAAAATGCTATACTAAACAAATGCATTGGTGTAATATTACGAAACTCAGAATGTTCCTTCAGCACCATCCCCTGAAGGTATTCAAAATATTTCGAAACAGCGCCACCTAGTGGTCAAAAGTTATAACAAATTTTCCAAAAAGGCTAATAACTTTTGAATAAATCTGGCTATTGAAATGCCACTGGTCTTAATAGAGTCCTTGGGTCAAGCCGAGAACATAGATACCAAGTTTTCCTTATTTGGCCGAACTTCCTGTCCGCCATCTTGATTTTCAGTCAAAACCTACTTTTTCGAACTCCTCCTAGACCATTTGTCCGATTTTCACCAAAATCGAATCGTATCATCTCCAGACCGTGCCGACTAAAAGTTATGGATTTCGTGTCGATAGACGAAACCGTTTTCGTATAGCGCAGCAGCAAAGTTGAGGCATGATGCTAATAGCACTATTCAGGCTTTATCTCTGCAATGCCTTGACATATTAACACCAAACTTTGTATGTGTCATTGTCACTTCACTCTGACCACATCACATCAGTTTTGTAACTGCGCCACCTATTGGTCGAAAGTGATAGTCCATTAAATCATATTTTTCTTCACTGTTTCTATGATTTTTCAGGCATTTTGCCTAAAATCCTCTTTAATGTCTTTAATTGCTCATTGGTCTGACACTTTCAGCAATGTTGGCATGTCTTGTCATCTGATTGTGCTTGGCCCCGGTAATTGCTGCTTGCAGCTATATTTATTATTATTATTATTATTATTTTCCCCTAAAACGCATCGTGCAGACCAAACCGTAAGAGCTGGAACCTTGAAACTTGGCCAAATGGTAGTCCTCAATTTGGGGAGAACCTATAAAAGTATGACCCTGATTGGCCCATAGGTGGCGCTATAGCAACCAAAAGCGCAAAACTGCTCATAACTACTAGACCGTATGACATAGACTCAAGTGTCTTATATCATTGGAAAGCTGGACGCCTGTCGAACAAAACGTATATCTCCGATTTCATTTCCGCCATGATAGATTTTCCGCCATTTTGAATTTTGTCAAAAACCTACTTTTGCGAACTAGTCCTAGGTTTTTCGCCCGATCGGAACCAAACCAGTGCAGAAATGTTCTCTTGAGTCTGAATATCAAAAACTATCGAAAAAAAGTTGAAATTTTGATTAACGGACGCTAAGGGCCGCCAAAACGTATGTTGTGGGAGGGGCCTATTTTACTAAAATGGCTATAACTCCAGAAGTAAATGAGGTATCTTCACCAAACTTGGTACACATGTGTAAGAGGTCAATCTGAGGTCACAATAAAAAAACCGCGGCGATTGTCCACATGGTGGCGCTATAACATGAAAAAAACATAAAACAGGCTATAACCACCTGACCATTAGTCCGATTGACTTGAAAATTGGTATGCAGTGTCTTGGTCCAAGGTGCCATGTATGTGTATGAGGACATTGGCGTATCTCAAAAAACATGGCCGCCATTGGCCAATGAAATTTGAGCACCTATTAGACAAGGTTAACGGAGGCCGAACGGAACGAAGCTCGATGGGCATGTTCGACTCAAGGCCCTAGAGGTCTGTAAGAATTTTGAAAGAAATCGGCCACTAGTTGGCGCTAACGAGTTTTACGGCTCTGTAATCACGTGGTGTTACAAATATCCACACAATATGCATATAATTTGATAGATCTCCTCATCCTGAACAACTTTGCCTCAAGAACCATTGCTGTCAATCAAACAGTTTATTAATTATTCACGAATATGTTAAAAACCTACTTTTGCGAACTAGTCCTAGGTTTTTCGCCCGATCGGAACCAGACCAGTCTAGGACAATTCTCTGGACGCTCTAGATCAAAAACTATCAAAAAAAAGTTGAACTTTTGCATTTGGATGGCTGTAGTAGGGTCATTTATAAAATGGGCGTGGCAAGATACACTCAAACGTCTATAAAGCCTAAATGAAAACTCAGAACTTCACAAAAATTGATGGGCATATGTGAAATAACATGCTAAAGAAGCATGGAAATTTTTATGGAGATCGGACCATAGGTGGCGCTATAACTGTTAAAAAGCTTTGAAAACCATATATTTCCTATGGTAAATTTCCTGTATTGGCTGTAAATGGACTTTTCCATCTATTATTTCAGTGGTTCAAAGCTTTCTAAATAAATCTTAATGTCTTAAATGCTTATGTGTTTAAAGGCCTTAAATGCTTGAACCCCGATAAATGCTGCTTGCAGCTTTAATTATTAGGGGTTCAAGCACGAAGTGCTGAAACCCTATTGTAATTGCTCTGATTTTTAGGGGTTCAAGCATGAAATGCTGAAACCCTATTGTAATTGTGCTGATTTTTAGGGGTTCAAGCACGAAGTGCTGAAACCCTATTGTAATTGTACTGATTTTTATTATTATTAGGGGTTCAAGCACGAAGTGCTGAAACCCTATTGTAATTGTGCTGATTTTTATTATTTTTCTTCTGCCGTAAAACGCATCGTGCAGCCTAAACCGTAAGTGCTGGAGACTTGAAACTTTGCCAAATGGTAGTACAAAAATCGAGGAGAGGTTCAAAGAGTATGACTCCGATTGGCCCATAGGTGGCGCTATAGCGACCAAAAGCGTGAAACTGCTCATAACTCCTAGACCATATGTCGTAGACTCAAGTGTCTTATATCATTGGAAAGCTGGAACCCTGAAGAACAAAACGTATATCTCCGATTTCATTTCCGGTATGCAAATTTTTCCGCCATTTTGAATTTTGTCAAAAACCTACTTTTGCGAACTAGTCCTAGGTTTTTCGTCCGATCGGAACCAAACCAGTGCAGAAATGTTCTCTGGAGTCTGAATATCAATAATTATCGAAAAAAAGTTGAAATTTCGATTCACAGTCGCTAGGGGGCGCAAAACTAATGTTGTAGGAGGAGCCTATTTTACTAAAAGGGCTATAACTCAAGATGTAAATGAGGTATCTTCACCAAACTCGGTCCACATGTGTAGGAGTTCAATCTTGGGTCACAGTAAAAAAATCGCGACGATTAAACTCTAGGTGTCGCTATAACATGAAAAAAACATGAAAAGGGCTATGACGACCTGACCGTTAGTCCGATTGACTTGAAAATTGGTATGCAGTGTCTTGGTCCAAGGTGCCTTGTATGTCTATGAGGACATTGGCGTATCTCAAAAAACATGGCCGCCATCGGCCAATGAAATTTGAGCACCTATTAGACAAGGTTAACGGAGGCTGATCGGAACAAAACTCGGTAGGCATGTTCGACTCATGGCCCTAGAGGTCTGTAAGAATTTTGAAAGAAATCGGCCACTAGTTGGCGCTAACGAGTTTTACAGCTCCGTAATCACGTGGTGTTACAAATATCCACACAATATGCATATCATTTGATAGACCTTCTCATGGAAAACAACTTTGCCTCAAGAACCATTGCTGTCAATCAAACCGTTCATTAAATCCTCGTAATTATGTTAAAAACCTACTTTTGCGAACTAGTCCCTGGTTTTTCGCCCGATCGGAACCAAACGAGTCTAAGACAATTCTATGGACTCTCTAGATAAATAATTATCAAAAAAAAGTCGAACTTTTGCATTTTTCGCATGGGTATATTGGGTCATAAAGAAAATGGGCGTGGCAAAATGCACTCAAAAGCCTATAAATCCTAAACGAAAACACAGAACTTCACAAAAATTGATGCGCATATTTGTCATAACATGCTAAAGAAGCCTGGAAATTTGTATGGAGATCGGACCAAAGGTGGCGCTATAACTGTTAAAACGCTTTAAAACCATATATTTCCTATGGTAAATTGCCTGTATTGGCTGTGAATGGTCTTTTCCTAGGAAAAATTCCTATTCCTATCTATGTTCATATAATTCTCATATAATAATGTTCATGACTCTTAATAAGCATGAAAAATTTCAGACAGATCAGACAAAATTTGCCTCTATAACAGTTAAAAAGGTAAAAATTATATAACATGTCATTAAGCCAATAAGTGGTATTTTACTGCCCCCTGCTGCCATTTCATCATACTGCTCCCTAATATTGTCATATAATTCATATTTAGACTTTATAAAATCATTATTTTAACATTTTAAATCATATTTTGTATCTATTCTCTATTGGAGTATTACTTGACAATTGTGTCACACTGAGATATGGAAATGGACTAAAGTAAATTAATGAAATGAAACGAAAGTAAAACGGGCATTTAAGCCCCGCCCCCAAATACAAATTCACTCATAACTCGAAAACGGGAAGTCGTTTCGCGCTCAAATTTTGATGGTAAGGTCTTCTCCAGGCTCTTGATCGAAACGTGTCGTCGCGGGCCTCGGGAGCGCGCCCCCCGCGCGGATCTAGTCCGCGGGACCCCCGATTTTGAACGGCCGTAACTCCCGATCCAGACCACCCCGAACCTTGTGTGAGAGCTCGTTGGAAAGGGCCCATCCTTGGCTAGCTTCGATTCAAATGTGGTGTAATTTGTCCTGCGCATTCCAGAGATAAAAGCCCCCAAATATTTGCATTTGAACAGTCATAACTTCCAGCATCAATCGCCCAAAAACACATTGATGGTCTCATTTAACAGGGCTCCTCAAGCACTATATATGCTTTTTTGCCTTCTGGTTCCCGAGATATAAATTCCCATTCATTAATTCATTAAAACACTTCAATTGTAAAATGCAAGCTTTAACCTGTTAAGCTGCAATCCCACTTTTGAAAAATCCCAAGAAATGACATACCCAAACTGAAACAGATACAGTTCATGAACCCTTTGTACTAAAAGCACAAGTATGATCTCATTTGAAAGCTGACACCTGGCAGTTTATTGTAAATGTAGAATTAATTATTGTCATAATGACAAAAATTGTTATAAATAGCTTCAAAGTTTTGTAAAGTTATTAGAAATTATTTTTTATGAAACATCCTCATGAAAAAAAAATTGAAGTTGGCACTGGAGCAATCTAGAAATGCACTACAGCTAATGCCACATGTCTAAACATTTTATGTTTAAAATCTTAAGATAATAAGTCCAAAACTCTGTATTTAGTGAAATGTTTTTCAAGACCATGTCATGTGACTTTATTTTGATTTGACGCTAAAATGCTACTGATGTTTATTGTCATCTTCTAACCATCTATCCAGTATATTGTCTTTATTGTTTTGTGGTGCAAACGAGCCCCATTCAGTCTCAGTCTCCCCCTGCACACATTCACACCTCTCCAGCCCGGTTATGGCTCTAAATATGCATTTCTTTTGTCTGCATTATAGTTACTAACGACTGGCTATTCACAGGCTATTCATAGGGTTTCAGTCACTAATTTCTTTTCTTAAAGTTCACCCTTACATTTTAAACTGTATCAAATGCATTTCTTGAATAAAGAAACATTTCAGTAAGCATTCAAAAAATAATAAAAATATAACTTCTAGGTGGCAGGTGCACCTAGGGCTAGCTAGCATGTTAGCTTAGCACACCATCAATACACGACAATTTATGAGATTAAAACCATGTTTGTGCTTATAAACTTACTTTATAAAGCAAATCGAGTATTTTAAATAATTTTTTGTGATCTAATTTGGCTTCAGATAAAAAATCAGACAGAAAATATACTATTGGATAGTGTTCTGCACAACGATTCTATATAGATTAGCATTACATTATAAATATAATCTATTATTATGGAAATACCTGGCATGGATTGAAAAACACAGGTAACTCAAATATCATAGCAAACATGTTTATTGTCTTCAAAACTGCATGTTACAGCCATAGTTACAGCGCGATCTCGTTAGCTTTGTGTGTGTTCGAGGCTTCCTGGATTGTCACATGATTATGGCACTTCTTCATGTTCTAATACTGTGCACAGGGCGGCGAGGGCGCCCTCAGGCTATTGGTATGAATTGAAAACACAGTATCAGAGTTATGCAAACGCTCATAATGATTACATCGACGCATTTGGGTATAAATTCAATAAATATTATTCCTGTCTATAGAAATCTGATGTAAACCTATGAGAATATATCAATATTTCTCCAAATCTGCCCATTTTTGAGCTAAAGCCCTGAGGCACGTTGTTTTGTGTATCGCTGTCATGACGACGGCACGGGAGTTTTTTTATGAATGAAAGCGGCTGACGCGCATAATTCATATCAAAGGTATCGACTAATTTTTTTATTTCATAACTCCTGACACAAATTAAGAAATAACTGTCGCTATAAGTTTCTCAGAATACAATAGTGGTCAAATTCTGAAACTTGAGTCTTATATCTTTTTAATGATGTATAGTTTGTCAAGGTATAACATTAAATCTGATAGTAACTTTGAACTATATATAAATAAAACCGCTTCAGTGCGTCCGCGCTCTGGCAACGGTTAACAGGTTAATACCACTTTTGTCCACTCGAGGGAGCAGCAGGATTGCACATTACCTTTTCATTAGCTTTCAGTATTGGGAAACAAACAAATGCTTTAAAAAGCAATCTTTTTTATTATGATAGGGCTGTAGCTATCGATTATTTTAGTATTTTAGTATTTAGTATTTTAGTATTCTATTCAAGTAATCGGATAAAAAAAATTGTGGTAAAAAATAGATTCAAGTTAACAACAGCCTTTAAAATGACTTAAAATAGAAATATATAATAACAAGCAACAATAATTGGTTCAAGTAAAGTATCAAAGTAAGTAATTATATTGGTTTTATTGAAGAACACTGTTAAAATATACCCATGTAAAATAAATTATATAAACTAATATAAACATAACTTATGTACATAAATAACAAATGCCTGCAGAGGGCGCCAGCTGCCTGGTTGTTGTTACACTAAGCCTGGCATTATCAAATCCTTGTTTAATATTGTCCAAACAACTAATTCAAATGTCAACTTAAACTTTAATATTTGACCACTTCTGTACGATAGAAATGCTACAGTCACTGTAATTTCTTGAACGAGAACATGTGCACATCAAAACATGCAAATTCAGAGCAAGAGTTTAAACTTTTATTTTGAAATCGCGATGGACAGCAGTTTGAGAAACCCAGATGTGCTCCACAAATGATAACAGTGCAACTATGAAACACAAATTGCGTCCGACTTGCGTTCCCATATTTGCATGTTATTGGAAACCTAAACAAACAGCACTGCAGAGACTGAGTTTGCTTGGAGCAGCGTTTACTGTGGATGGAGCTGAGGTAATTTTAACATGTAGGCTAATCTGCACCCATGTGTCTTCTGTGTGAAAAAAAAAACAAACAAGCAAAAAACAGAGGATATATTTATTTAACTGAATCACAGACTTTGTGATTTCACAATGGCACTATGCTATACTATGACTGTAAATGGTTTTAAATATCGCGTTGTCTTAGAAAACTGTAATTCTGCGGTTGTTTGATTCTCGTCTGTGGAATGCACCACTTTTGGTATTTTGCCAATTACTCTAGGGGTAAATTGCAATCAAGGATTTTTTTTAATCGAGTACTTGACTATAATTGAGGAATCGTTACAGCCCTATACTGGTAACATAGTTTTATATTATTAGATCACAAAGAAATGCCTATAGACAAATAAATATATTTTCTCAATAGCATATCCAAAAAACGTGTGTGTGTGTGTGTGTGCGTGTGCGTGCGTGTGTGTGCGTGCGTGTGTGTGTGTGTGTGTGTGTGTGTGTGAGCATGCATTATTGAGTTGACATGGAAAAACTGGTTTGATTTAGTGCAGAAAACTGGTGCAAATCATTAAGTTTAAAGTGAAAGTGAGCCAATAAGTGGTCTTCTACTGGCTTCTGCTGGCCATTCTACTTATTAATGAAGTCTTTTCACATGTGCTTTTGGATTAATTCATATTTAGGGTAGACACTAAAAAAAATCTCTTGTATAACAATAACTATTATAACACAATCATATTTTGTCAGTGTTTATCACTTCATTTGCACTGACACTTCACATAATTGCTAGTAATGTGGTAAATCATGGTAAATCACGCTAGAAGCATGGTAAGTCATAGTAAATAATAGTAGAATGTGGTGTATTAAGGTAAATCAGTAAGAATCCTGTTAAATCTTTCTAGAACGTGGTTTATCATGCTATAACATGGTAAATCATGGTAAACTATGCTAGAACAGGGTAAATCATGGTAAACCATGATAAATCATGATGAACTATGGTAAATAATTTTAGAATGTGGTATATCATGGTAAATCATGCTAGAACATGATATTTTCCATCTATGATGTCAGTGGTTAAATGCTTGCTAAATAAAACTTAATAACTTTTTATGCTTTTGTGCTTTGAGGCCTTACAGGCCTTAATTGCTTGAACCCCGATAAATGCTGCTTGCAGCTTTAATTATTATTATTATTTTTCCGCCATAAAACGCATCGTGCAGCCCAAACCGTAAGACCTAGAGACTTGAAACTTTGCCAGATGGTAGTACTATTGCTCGCTACTCAGATACACGGACTCAGCCCAATCGGCCCATAGGTGGCGCTATAGCAATCAAAAGCGCAAAACTGCTCAGAACTCCCAGACCGTAAGGCGTAGCTTCAAGTGTCTTATATCATTGAAATCCAGAGCTCCTGAAGAAAAAAACGTATATCTCCGATTTCATTTCCGCCATGATAGATTTTTCGCCATTTTGAATTTTGTCAAAAACCTACTTTTGCGAACTAGTCCCTGGTTTTTCGCCCGATCGGAACCAAACCAGTGCGGAATTGTTCTCTGGAGTCTGAAGATCAATAATTATCGAAAAAAAGTTGAAATTTCGATTAATGGTCGCTAGGGGGTGCAAAATTAACGTTGTGGGAGGAGCCTATTTTACTAAAATGGCTATAACTCAAGAAGTAATTAAGTAAACTTCACCAAACTTGGAACACATGTGTAAGAGGTCAATCTGAGGTCACAGTAAAAAAATTGCGTCGATTGGCCACATGGTGGCGCTATAAAACAAATAAAAACATATAGACAACTGACCGTTTTTCCGAATGACTTGAAATTTGGTATGCAGTGTCTTGGCCCAAGGGGCCATGTATGTCTAAAAGGATATTGGCGTATCTCGAAAAACATGGCTGCCATTGGCCAATGAGGTTTGAGCATCGTTAACGAAGTCCGATCGGAGCGAAACTCGATGGGCATGTTCGGCTCAAGCCCCTAGAGGTCTGTAAGAATTTTGAAAGAAATCGGCCACTAGTTGGCGCTAACGAGTTTTAAGGCTCTGTAATCACGTGGTGTTACACTTATCATCACAAAATGCATATCATTTGATAGATCTGCTCATGCTGAACAACTTTGCCTCAAGAACCATCACTGTCAATCAAACTGTTCATTAAATATTCATGAATATGTTAAAAACCTACTTTTGCGAACTAGTCCCTGGTTTTTCGCCCGATCAGAACCAGACCAGTCTAGGACAATTCTCTGGACTCTCTAGATCAATAATTATCGAAAAAAAGTTGAACTTTTGCATTTTTCGCATGGGTATAATTGGGTCATAAAGAAAATGGGCGTGGCAAAATGCACTCAAAAGCCTATAAATCCTAAACGAAAACTCAGAACTTCACGAAAATTGGTGAGCATATGTGCCACAACATCATTAACAAGCATGCAAAATATCATGGAGATCGGACTATAGGTGGCGCTATAACTGTTAAAAAGCTTGCCTGTATTGGCTGTAAATGGACTTTTCCATCTATTTCAGTGGTTAAAAGCTTTCTAAACAAATCTTAATGTCTTAAATGCTTATGTGCTTAAAGGCCTTAAATGCTTGAACCCCGATAAATGCTGCTTGCAGCTTTAATTATTATTATTATTATTATTATTCTGCCGTAAAACGCATCGTGCAGCCCAAACTGTAAGAGCTGGAACCTTGAAACTTGGCCAAATGGTAGTCCTCAATTTGGGGAGAACCTATCAAAATATGACCCAGATTGGCCCATAGGTGGCGCTACATTGACCACATTTACTAAATTGCTCACAACTCCTAGACAGTTTGTCCTAGATTGTCCATTTTAGCATCACTGTGATCCCTGGATCCAGACGGACAAAATGGCTATCTCCAAATCCCGATTCGGGCCAAAAAAAATTGTTATGGCCAATTTTGTCCAAAACCTACTTTTGCGAACTAGTCCTAGGTTTTTGGCCCAATCGGAACCAGACCAGTCTAGCACAGTTCTCTGGACTCTCTAGATCAATAATTATCGAAAAAAAGTGGAACTTTTGCATTTGCCTGGCTGTAGCAGGGTAATTTAGGAAAGGGGTGGGACAAAAAAACACTCAAAAGCCTATACAACCTAAGGGAAAACCCCAAACTTCACAAAAATCGATGAGCAGATGTGTCATAGCATGGTGAAGAAGCATGCCAAGTTTCGTGAAGATCGGACAAGAGGTGGCGCTATAACTGTCCAAAACGTCTCTTCTTATTAGGGGTTCAAGCACGAAGTGCTGAAACCCTATTGTAATTGTGCTGATTTTTATTATTAGGGGTTCAAGCACGAAGTGCTGAAACCCTATTGTAATTGTACTGATTTTTAGGGGTTCAAGCACGAAGTGCTGAAACCCTATTGTAATTGCTCTGATTTTTAGGGGTTCAAGCACGAAGTGCTGAAACCCTATTGTAATTGCCCTGATTTTTATTATTATTATTATTCTTCCCTAAAACGCATCGTGCAGCCAAAACCGTAAGGCCTAGAGACGTGATACTTGGTCAAATGGTAGTAGTATTGCTCGCTACTCAGATACACGGACTTAGCCAAATCGGCCCATAGGTGGCGCTACAGCGACCAAAAGCGCGAAACTGCTCAGAACTCCTAGACCGTATGTCGTAGACTCAAGTGTCTTATATCATTGGAAAGCTGGATGCCTGACGAACAAAACGTATATCTCCGATTTCATTTCCGCCATGATAGATTTTCCGCCATTTTGAATTTTGCCAAAAACCTACTTTTGCGAACTAGTCCTAGGTTTTTGGCCCAATCGGAACCAGACCAGTCTAGCACAGTTCTCTGGACTCTCTAGATCAATAATTATCGAAAAAAAGTGGAACTTTTGCATTTGCCTGGCTGTAGCAGGGTAATTTAGGAAAGGGGTGGGACAAAAAAACACTCAAAAGCCTATACAACCTAAGGGAAAACCCCAAACTTCACAAAAATCGATGAGCAGATGTGTCATAGCATGGTGAAGAAGCATGCCAAGTTTCGTGAAGATCGGACAAGAGGTGGCGCTATAACTGTCCAAAACGTCTCTTCTTATTAGGGGTTCAAGCACGAAGTGCTGAAACCCTATTGTAATTGTGCTGATTTTTATTATTAGGGGTTCAAGCACGAAGTGCTGAAACCCTATTGTAATTGTACTGATTTTTAGGGGTTCAAGCACGAAGTGCTGAAACCCTATTGTAATTGCTCTGATTTTTAGGGGTTCAAGCACGAAGTGCTGAAACCCTATTGTAATTGCCCTGATTTTTATTATTATTATTATTCTTCCCTAAAACGCATCGTGCAGCCAAAACCGTAAGGCCTAGAGACGTGATACTTGGTCAAATGGTAGTAGTATTGCTCGCTACTCAGATACACGGACTTAGCCAAATCGGCCCATAGGTGGCGCTACAGCGACCAAAAGCGCGAAACTGCTCAGAACTCCTAGACCGTATGTCGTAGACTCAAGTGTCTTATATCATTGGAAAGCTGGATGCCTGACGAACAAAACGTATATCTCCGATTTCATTTCCGCCATGATAGATTTTCCGCCATTTTGAATTTTGCCAAAAACCTACTTTTGCGAACTAGTCCTAGGTTTTTCGCCCGATCGGAACCAAACCAGTACAGAAATGTTCTCTGGAGTCTGAATATCAATAATTATCGAAAAAAAGTTGAAATTTCGATTCACGGACGCTAAGGGGCGCCAAAACGTACGTTGTGGGAGGGGCCTATTTTACTAAAATGGCTATAACTCCAGAAGTAAATGAGGTATCTTCACCAAACTCGGTACACATGTGTAAGAGGTCAATCTGAGGTCACAGTAAAAAAATCGCGGCGATTGGCCACATGGTGGCGCTATAACATGAAAAAAACATAAAACAGGCTTTAACCACCTGACCGTTAGTCCGATTGACTTGAAAATTGGTATGCAGTGTCTTGGCCCAAGGTGTCATGTATGTCTATGAGGACATTGGTGTATCTCAAAAAACATGGCCGCCATCGGCCAATGAAGTTTGAGCACCTATTAGACAAGGTTAACGGAGGCCGATCGGAACGAAACTCGATGGGCATGTTCAACTCATAGCCCTAGAGGTCTGTAAGAATTTTGAAAGAAATCGGCCACTAGTTGGCGCTAACGAGTTTAATGGCTCTGTAATCACGTGGTGTTACACTTATTGTCACAAAATGCATATCATTTGATAGATCTGCTCATGCTGAACAACTTTGCCTCAAGAACCATTGCTGTCAATCAAACTGTTCATTAAATATTCGTAATTATGTTAAAAACCTACTTTTGCGAACTAGTCCCTGGTTTTTTGCCCGATCGGAACCAAACAAGTCTAGAACAATTCTATGGACTCTCTAGATAAATAATTATCAAAAAAAAGTTGAACTTTAGCATTTTTCACATGGGTATATTGGGTCATAAAGAAAATGGGCGTGGCAAAATGCACTCAAAAGCCTATAAATCCTAAACGAAAACTCAGAACTTCACGAAAATTGGTAAGCATATGTGACATATCATTCTAAACAAGCATGCAAAGTTTCATGTAGATCGGACCATAGGTGGCGCTATAACTGTTAAAAAGCTTTATAAACCATATATTTCCTATGGTGAATTGCCTGTATTGGCTGTAAATGGTGTTTTGGTGTAATGGTGTAAATGTTCATATAGTAATATTCAAAACCAGTGCATTGCAATTCTCTGGACTCTCCAGATCAATAATTATCAGAAAAAGTATAACTTCTTCATTTGGATGGCCATAATAGGGTCAGTTCAATATGTAGTCTTGACCAAGTGTCCACAAAAGCCTATATCTCTTAAATGACCTTAAAAACAAGTCAGAATAAGCATGACAAATTTCAGACAGATCGGACAAAATTTGCCTCTATAACAGTTAATAAAAAAGGTGAAAATGAATAACATTGGTATAAGCCAATAAGTGGTATTTTACTGCCCCCTGCTGCCATTTCATCATACTACTCCATAATAGTGTTCTATAATTCATATTTATCATATTTATAAAATTACACTTTATAAAATCATTATTTTAACATTTACAATCACATTTTGTCAAAATTCATCTATTTGAGTATTACAATATTATTACTATTGACAATCTTCACTTCTTAATGTGACTATTGAGTCACATTAAGAAGTGAATACTGAAACTGGAAGTAAAACGGCTATTTAAGCCACACCCCCGAATACAAATTCACTCATAACTCGAAAACAGAAAGTCGTTGCGCACTCAAATTTTGATGGTAAGGTCCTCTCCGGGCTCTTGATCGAAACGTGTCGTCGCGGGCCTCGGGAGCGCGCCCCCCGCGTCCGCGGGACCCCCGATTTTGAACGGCCGTAACTCCCGACCCAGACCACCCCGAACCTTGTGTGAGAGCTCGTTGGAAAGGGCCCGTCCTTGGCTAGCTTCGATTCAAATGTGGTGTAATTTGCCCTCGGCATTCCAGGGATAAAAACCCCCAAATATTTGCATTTGAACAGTCATAACTCCCCGCCCCAATCGCCCAAAAACACCTTGATGGTCTCATTCAACAGGGCTCCTCAAGCACTATATATGCTCTGAGTTTCAGAATTTTTCGCCTTCCGGTTCCCGAGATATAAGTGAAAAACCAAATTCCCATTCATTAATTCATTCAATCACTTCAACTGTAAGATGGAAGCTGTAATACCACTGTCCACTAGAGGGAGCAGCAGGATTACAGATTACCTTTTTATTCACTTTCAGTATTGGAAAACAAACAAATGCTTTAAAAAGAAATCTTTTTTATTATGATGTACTGCTATAGGGCTGTAGCTATCGATTCTTTTAGTAATCGAGTATTCTATTCAAGTAATCGGATAAAAAAATGTGGTAAAA
Source organism: Abramis brama (assembly GCF_963993115.1). Classification (NCBI taxonomy): domain Eukaryota; kingdom Metazoa; phylum Chordata; class Actinopteri; order Cypriniformes; family Leuciscidae; genus Abramis; species Abramis brama. The sequence continues at coordinate 26,829,093 of NC_139973.1, forward strand.
AATAGATTCAAGTTAACAACAGCCTTTAAAATGACTTAAAATACAAATATATAATAACAAGCAATAATGATTGGTTCAAGTAAAGTATCAAAGTAAGTAATTATATGGGTTTTATTGAACAACACTGTTAAAATATACCCATGTAAAATAAATGATATAAACTAATATAGAGATAACTTATGTACATGAATAACAAATGCCTGCAGAGGGCACCAGCGGCCTGGTTGTTGTTACACTAAGGCATTATCAAATCCTTGTTTATTGGCCAAACAACATTAAATTCAAATGTCAACTTAACCTTTAATATTTGGCCACTTCAGTACGATAGAAGTGCTACAGCCACTGTAATTTCTTGAACAAGAACATGTGCACATCAAAACATGCAAACTCAGAGCGAGAGTTTAAACTTTTATTTTGAAATCGCGATGTTTAAACTTTTATTTTGAAACCGAGATAAACAGCAGTTTGAGAAACCGAGAAGCAGTTTGAGAAACCCGAGACGCGCTCCACAAATATAAATGATAACAGTACAACTATGAAACACAAACTGCGTCCGACTTGCGTTCCCAAATGCACGTTATTGGAAACGTAAACAAACAGCACTGCAGAGACTGAGTTTGCTTGGAGCAGCGTTTACTGTGGACGGAGCTGAGGTAATTTTAACATGTAATCTGCACTCATGTAATTGAAGCGTCTTCTCTGTGACAAAACAAACAAACAAAAAAACAGAGGATATATTTATTTAACTGAATCACAGCCTTTGTGATTTCACAATAGCACTATGCTATATAATGACTGTAAATGGTTTTAAATACATCGCGTTGTCTTAGAAAACTGTGTAATTGGTTGATGGATTCTCGTCTGTGGAATGCACCACTTCCAGTAAATTGCAATCGAGGATTTTTTAAATCGAGTACTTGACTTTAAAGCTTAAAGGGGTCATATAATGCCATTTTTGTACAGGCTAATATGATTCTTTAGGGTCTAAATTAAAAGTTTGTAATATACTTCAATTAAAAATTCTCATTAGTATTATAAGATAACACTCATTTTACCTGGTCAAAAACTGCTCTGTTTTCAGCACGCCATTTAAGTGCATGTGTCTTTAAATGATAATGAGCTTTGCTCACCCCGCCCCTCTGTTCTGTGCGTACACCGTTTCTAACACAATAACCATCTGTTCATTAACATGGGATTATGAATTATATTGAGAACGTCGTACATACAAAACATGTCGTAATGTACTCTGAGTGTAAACAGCCGCATTCACCGTGAAGCAAGCGATTTGCAAAGATTAATATAAAGATTAATATAAAGGTTAATAAAACATTACACTCACTTCTTCTTCTGGAGGTACAGCAGGAACACGAATAGTTGGTACCAATCCTATTTTCAGGAGCAGCTTCTTAGCAAAACCAGCTTTACTGACCCTCCTTTGTAAAGCTGTCTGGTGTGAAATGATTTGCGCAAACATGAAAGCATGGATTTACTAAAATGGCTATAACTCAAGAAGTAAATGAGATATCTTCACCAAACTCAGTACACATGTGTATGGGTTCAATTTGAGGTCACAGTAAACAATTTTATGGAGATCGGACCATAGGTGGCGCTATAACTGTTAAAAAGCTTTAAAACCATATATATCCCATGGTAAACTGCCTGTATTGGCTGTAAATGGTCTTTTCCATCTATTATGTCAGTGGTTACATGCCTGCTAAATAAATCTTAATAACTTTTGATGCTTTTGTGCTTAAATGCCTTAAAGGCCTTAACTGCTTGAACCCCGATAAATGCTGCTTGCAGCTTTAATTATTATTATTATTTTCCCCTAAAACGCATCGTGCAGCCCAAACCGTAAATGCTGGAGACTTGAAACTCAGCCAAATGGTAGTCCTCAATTTGGGGAGAACCTATCAAAGTATGACCCCGATTGGTCAATAGGTGGCGCTATAGCAAGCAAAAGTATGAAATCAGCCATAACTCCTAGACGATTTGCCATAGAATCAAGTGTCTTATATCACTGTAATCCTTGGCTCAAGACGGTCAAAACGTATATCTCCGATTTCATTTCCGCCTGGGAAAATTTTCCGCCATTTTGAATTTTCTCAAAAACCTACTTTTGCGAACTAGTCCTAGGTTTTTCGTCCGATTGGAACCAAACCAGTGCAGAAATGTTCTCTGGAGTCTGAATATCAATAATTATCGAAAAAAAGTTGAAATTTCGATTCACGGTCGCTAGGGGGTGCCAAAACGTACATTGTGGGAGGAGCCTATTTTACTAAAACGGCTATAACTCGAGAAATAAATGAGGTATCTTCACCAAACTCGGTACACATGTGTAATAGTTCAATTTGAGGTCACAGTAAAAAAATCGCGACGATTTAACAGTAGGTGGCGCTATAACTTGAAAAAAACATGAAAAGGGCTATAACCACCTGACCGTTTGTCCGATTGACTTGAAAATTGGTATGCAGTGTCTTGGTCCAAGGTGCCATGTATGCCTATGAGGACATTGACGTATCTCAAAAAACATGGCCGCCATCGGCCAATGAAGTTTGAGCACCTATTAGACAAGGTTAACGGAGGCTGATCGGAACGAAACTCGATGGGCATGTTCGACTCATGGCCCAAGAGGTCTGTAAGAATTTTGAAAGAAATCGGCCACTAGTTGGCGCTAACAAGTTTTTTCGGCTCTGTAATCACGTGGTGTTGTATACATCCACACAATATGCATATCAGTTGATAGATCTCCTCATACTGAACAACTTTGCCTCAAGAACCATTGCTGTCAATCAAACCGTTCATTTAATATTCGCAAACATGTTAAAAACCTACTTTTGCGAACTAGTCCTAGGTTTTTTGCCCAATCGGAACCAAACCAGTCTAGGACAATTCTCTGGACTCTCTAGATCAATAATTATCAAAAAAAAGTTGAACTTTTGCATTTGGATGGCTGTAATAGGGTCATTTATAAAATGGGCGTGGCAAAATACACTAAAAAGCCTATAAATCCTAAATGAAAACTCAAAACTTCACAAAAATTGGTGAGCATATGTCACATAACCTCATTAACCCTCTGAGGTCGACAAACGCGCCGACGCGTTTTGCCGGATTTTCTCCACATTGTAGCACTATAAACTTAAATTACTCCATCATTTATGGTCATACAGAAAAAAGAAATATAAAAAAAGAATCTGTGATATTTCTCCTTTTGTATGTGTCCACTTACAATCAAATCAAAACATTGTGCTTTTGTAAAATAAAGAAAATAAACAGGGTGTGCGTTCTGCCTCTCCGTCGCGGTGAACTTTTTTTTCTTGAGCACGTCTATAAACTGAAACAAAACTCAGCGAATACTTGTCACACATTTATGAGCCATATACCTTTATAAACATTTAAGTGTGTACTTTTAAATGATCGGATTCAAAACGAAAACAAATATTCTCTGTTTAAGTAATTTGTATAAAACCAACAAGATGTCCAGCTTCTCAAACGCTTGCTCATTACAGTTAATTTGGCCACGCCTACTCGCGCAAAAGATATTCACATGCAAATCTCCACATGGAACGCGAACGCGCTCGTTACCTCAACAACAAAACACTTCACTTCACTTTTCGTCGAGTTTGAAAGACGTGCCTGAGCTTACATTGGATTTAGGCTACCTCAGAAGAAGAAGAACGCGATTTGAAGACAAGAAAGATAAGGTAAGAAATTCTTACATAGCCTAGTTTGTTATTGTTGCATAAATGTCACGTTGCAGCTGAACTGTTGCTAGATATATGGGGAATATTATAATATTTAGACCCGTGTTTACTGTGTTTGTGGATATCTGCTCAAACATAGATATGTTTATGGTAACCATAATGTTTTATATTTGAGAGTGATCGCGTTTGAATGTATCATATTTTGCAAGCGATCGCGTTTGAATGTATCATATTTTGCAAGCGATCGCGTTTGAATGTATCATATGTGTTTACTGTGTTTGTGGATATCTGCTCAAACATAGATATGTTTATGGTAACCATAATGTTTTATATTTGAGAGTGATCGCGTTTGAATGTATCATATTTTGCAAGCGATCGCGTTTGAATGCATCATATTTTGCAAGCGATCGCGTTTGAATGTATCATATTTTGGATGAAAGCAAAACGCACCAAACGGCTTCATGTTTTTATTATCTCATTTCATATCATCATAACGGATGGAAACATTTGAAGTAACATGATAATCAATATATTTTTCTCTAGCTTCTTTTGGAAGATTTATAGGCTGCTATAGGTTATTTATTGTTATTATTATTTTATCCGCACTGCGCATATACCTTATGCCTACAAGGCACAACAAACCTGGTGTTCATTATATTATATATCGTTGGAAACGTGTGTGTGTGTGTGTATTCTGTGAATTTTAAAAAGGAATTTTAAAAAGCAATTTTAACCAGAAAAATCTAATATTTATTTCCAAAATCGTGCAGGCCTTTCTCTTGATATCAGTATGTTCACTTTTTTTTTTTCAGGTCCCAGATGCCACTGAGGACTTCAACATTCACATGAGTCTCAGTACGTGAACATGGTAAAGTGAAAATCTTGGAAATGAAAGGTATGTACAATGTTTTTAGGAATGGCACAAAGGTCTCTGTCTTTGAAGTGCTTTTTTGGCATTTGTTGTGTATCTTTGGATTATGTTGTGTTGTAAATAAATCCAAACAATTTAAAAGCCATTATTTTTTAAATCTCCTCATTTACAGTATTGTGCAAGGTTGCTCAGAATGATAGGGGCCTGATAGCTCCTAATAGGGCCGTTAGGGGAGGTTCTTTGTCTTTCTCAGGTGAGAAAAGCTTACATATTAATGAGCTCTCGCATAAGGCTTTTTCACACAAAACACGTCGTAAAATTTTTAAATCAATATATTGTCTTATCTGAATGAGCAGTCAGGGTGATTTTCACATAGTTTTGCAGCAAATATTCTAGGCTACGTCATACAATTTTCAAAAGTCTTGTGAAGAAATAATCAGTATGGGTTTCATGGCCTTATTTCAGTGAGAATTTTTTTTTGTATTTTCAAAAACCACGCATAAATGTCATTATCTCAAAACTACAAACTTTTACATACATGCTGCTGATATATTATTGTAGCAGAGTTTGTGCTGAATACAGTGTAATTAGACTTTAGCCATGAAAATGTCACAAGTAACAGAAATAACCAGAAATGTCAGAGCATGTCAGAACACCTCCAGGGCCCAGAAAACAGCTCAGACCTCAGAGGGTTAACAAGCATGCCAAATTTTATGGACATCGGACCAAAGGTGGCACTATAACTGTTAAAAAGCTTTAAAACCACATATTTCCTATGGTAAATTGCCTGTATTGGCTGTAAATGGACTTTTCAATCTATTATTTCAGTGGTTAAAAGCTTTCTAAATAAATCTTAATGTCTTAAATGCTTATGTGCTTAAAGGCCTTAAATGCTTGAACCCCGATAAATGCTGCTTGCAGCTTTAATTATTATTATTATTTTTCTTCTGCCGTAAAACGCATCGTGCAGCCCAAACCGTAAGTGCTAGAGACTTGAAACTTTGCCAGATGGTAGTACAAAAATCGAGGAGAGGTTATCAAAATATGACCCCGATTGGCCCATAGGTGGCGCTACAGTACAAAAAACAAAAAAAAATCATATTTTTGCTTAAATCTCATTAACCGTTTGTCACAGACTCAAGTGTCTTATATCATTGGAATCCTTGGGTCAAGCCGAACAAAAAAGGCCTCAAGGATTTCATTTCCGGTATGCAAATTTTCCGCCATTTTGAATTATGTCCAAAACCTACTTTTGCGAACTAGTCCCTGGTTTTGTGTCCGATTGGAACCAAACCAGTGCAGAAATGTTCTCTGGAGTCAGAATATCAATAATTATCGAAAAAAAGTTGAAATTTCGATTGACGGTCGCTAAGGGGCGCCAAAATGTTTAAAGAAGGCGGAGCCTATTTTACTAAAATGGCTATAACTCCAGAAGTAAATGAGGTATCTTCACCAAACTCGGTACACCTGTGTAAGAGGTCAATCTGAGGTCATAGTAAAAAGATTGCGGCGATTGGCCACATGGTGGCGCTATAACATTAAAAAAACATAAATCAGGCTGTAACCACCTGACCGTTAGTCCGATTGACTTGAAAATTGGTATGCAGTGTCTTGGTCCAAGCTGTCATGTACATCTATGAGGACATTGGTGTATCTCAAAAAACATGGCCGCCATCGGCCAATGAAGTTTGAGCACCTATTAGACAAGGTTAATGGAGGCCGATCGGAACAAAACTCGGTGGGCATGTTTGACTCATGGCCCTAGAGGTCTGTAAGAATTTTGAAAGAAATCGGCCACTAGTTGGCGCTAACGAGTTTTATGGCTCTGTAATCACGTGGTGTTACACTTATCATCACAAAATGCATATCATTTGATAGACCTGCTCATGCTGAACAACTTTGCCTCTAGAACCATTGCTGTCAATCAAACAGTTTATTAATTATTCACGAATATGTTAAAAACCTACTTTTGCGAACTAGTCCCTGGTTTTTCGCCCGATCGGAACCAGACCAGTCTAGCACAGTTCTCTGGACTCTCTAGATCAATAATTATTGAAAAAAAGTTGAACTTTTGCATTTGCCTGGCTGTAACAGGGTCATTTAGGAAAGGGGAGGGACAAAAAAACACTCAAAAGCCTATACAACCTAAGGGAAAACCCCAAACTTCACGAAAATCGATGAGCAGATGTGTCAGACCATGGTGAAGAAGCATGCCAAGTTTCGTGAAGATCGGACAATAGGTGGCGCTATAACTGTCCAAAATGTCTCTTCTTATTAGGGGTTCAAGCACGAAGTGCTGAAACCCTATTGTAATTGTACTGATTTTTATTATTATTAGGGGTTCAAGCACGAAGTGCTGAAACCCTATTGTAATTGTACTGATTTTTATTAGGGGTTCAAGCACGAAGTGCTGAAACCCTATTGTAATTGTGCTGATTTTTATTATTATTATTATTATTATTATTCCGCCGTAAAACGCATCGTGCAGCCCAAACCGTAAGAGCTGGAACTTTGAAACTTTGACAGATGGTAGTACAAAAATCGAGGAAAGGTTCAGAGATTATGACCCCGATTGGCCCATAGGTGGCGCTATAGCAACCAAAAGCGCGAAACTGTTCATAACTCCTAGACCTTATGTCGTAGACTCAAGTGTCTTATATCATTGGAAAGCTGGATGCCTGACGAACAAAACGTATATCTCCGATTTCATTTCCGCCATGATAGATTTTCCGCCATTTTGAATTTTGTCAAAAACCTACTTTTGCGAACTAGTCCCTGTTTTTTTGCCCGATTGGAACCAAACCAGTGCAGAAATGTTCTCTGGAGTCTGAATATCAATAATTATCGAAAAAAAGTGGAAATTTCGATTCACGGTCGCTAAGGGGCGCCAAAACGTACATTGTGGGAGGGGCCTATTTTACTAAAATGGCTATAACTCCCGATGTAAATGAGGTATCTTCACCAAACTTGGTAGACATGTGTATGAGTTCAATCTGGGGTCACAGTAAAAAAATCGCGACGATTGGCCTCATGGTGGCGCTATAAAATGAAAAAAACATAAAACAGGCTATAACCACCTGACCGTTAGTCCGATTGACTTGAAAATTGGTATGCAGTGTCTTGGTCCAAGGTGCCATGTATGTGTATGAGGACATTGGCGTATCTCAAAAAACATGGCCGCCATCGGCCAATGAAGTTTGAGCACCTATTAGACAAGGTTAACGGAGGCCGATCGGAACGAAACTCAATGGGCATGTTCGGCTCATGGCCCTAGAGGTCTGTAAGAATTTTGAAAGAAATCGGCCACTAGTTGGCGCTAATGAGTTTTATGGCTCTGTAATCACGTGGTGTTACACTTATCATCACAAAATGCATATCATTTGATAGACCTGCTCATGCTGAACAACTTTGCCTCTAGAACCATTGCTGTCAATCAAACAGTTTATTAATTATTCACGAATATGTTAAAAACCTACTTTTGCGAACTAGTCCCTGGTTTTTCGCCCGATCGGAACCAGACCAGTCTAGGACAATTCTCTGGACTCTCTAGATCAATAATTATCAAAAAAAAGTTAAAATTTTGCTTTTGGTTGGCTATAAGAGGATCATTTATAAAATAGGCATGTCCAAATACACTCAAACGTCTATAAAGCCTAAATAAAAACTCAGAACTTCACAAAAATTGATGGGCATATGTGAAATAACATGCTAAAGAAGCATGGAAATTTTTATGGAGATCGGACCATAGGTGGCGCTATAACTGTTAAAAAGCTTTGAAAACCATATATTTCCTATGGTAAATTTCCTGTATTGGCTGTAAATGGACTTTTCCATCTATTATTTCAGTGGTTCAAAGCTTTCTAAATAAATCTTAATGTCTTAAATGCTTATGTGTTTAAAGGCCTTAAATGCTTGAACCCCGATAAATGCTGCTTGCAGCTTTAATTATTATTATTTTTCTTCTGCCGTAAAACGCATCGTGCAGCCCAAACCGTAAGTGCTAGAGACTTGAAACTTTGCCAGATGGTAGTACAAAAATCGAGGAGAGGTTATCAAAATATGACCCCGATTGGCCCATAGGTGGCGCTACAGTACATAAAACAAAAAAAAATCATATTTTTGCTTAAATCTCATTAACCGTTTGTCACAGACTCAAGTGTCTTATATCATTGGAATCCTTGGGTCAAGCCGAAAAAAAAAGGCCTCAAGGATTTCATTTCCGGTATGCAAATTTTCCGCCATTTTGAATTATGTCCAAAACCTACTTTTGCGAACTAGTCCCTGGTTTTGTGTCCGATTGGAACCAAACCAGTGCAGAAATGTTCTATGGAGTCAGAATATCAATAATTATCGAAAAAAAGTTGAAATTTCGATTGACGGTCGCTAAGGGGCGCCAAAATGTTTAAAGAAGGCGGAGCCTATTTTACTAAAATGGCTATAACTCCAGAAGTAAATGAGGTATCTTCACCAAACTCGGTACACCTGTGTAAGAGGTCAATCTGAGGTCATAGTAAAAAGATTGCGGCGATTGGCCACATGGTGGCGCTATAACATTAAAAAAACATAAATCAGGCTGTAACCACCTGACCGTTAGTCCGATTGACTTGAAAAATGGTATGCAGTGTCTTGGTCCAAGCTGTCATGTATATCTATGAGGACATTGGTGTATCTCAAAAAACATGGCCGCCATCGGCCAATGAAGTTTGAGCACCTATTAGACAAGGTTAATGGAGGCCGATCGGAACAAAACTCGGTGGGCATGTTCGACTCATGGCCCTAGAGGTCTGTAAGAATTTTGAAAGAAATCGGCCACTAGTTGGCGCTAACGAGTTTTATGGCTCTGTAATCACGTGGTGTTACACTTATCATCACAAAATGCATATCATTTGATAGACCTGCTCATGCTGAACAACTTTGCCTCTAGAACCATTGCTGTCAATCAAACAGTTTATTAATTATTCACGAATATGTTAAAAACCTACTTTTGCGAACTAGTCCCTGGTTTTTCGCCCGATCGGAACCAGACCAGTCTAGGACAATTGTCTGGACTCTCTAGATCAATAATTATCAAAAAAAAGTAAAAATTTTGGCTATAAGAGGATCATTTATAAAATAGGCGTGTCCAAATACACTCAAACGTCTATAAAGCCTAAATAAAAACTCAGAACTTCACAAAAATTGATGGGCATATGTGAAATAACATGCTAAAGAAGCATGGAAATTTTTATGGAGATCGGACCATAGGTGGCGCTATAACTGTTAAAAAGCTTTGAAAACCATATATTTCCTATGGTAAATTTCCTGTATTGGCTGTAAATGGACTTTTCCATCTATTTTTTCAGTGGTTAAAAGCTTTCTAAATAAATCTTAATGTCTTAAATGCTTATGTGCTTAAAGGCCTTAAATGCTTGAACCCCGATAAATGCTGCTTGCAGCTTTAATTATTATTATTATTATTATTATTCCGCCCTAAAACGCATCGTGCAGACCAAACCGTAAGAGCTGGAACCTTGAAACTTTGCCAAATGGTAGTCCTCAATTTGGGGAGAACCTATCAAAATATGACCCAGATTGGCCCATAGGTGGCGCTACAATGACCACATTTACTAAATTGCTCACAACTCCTAGACAGTTTGTCCTAGATTGTCCATTTTAGCATCACTGTGATCCCTGGATCCAGACGGACAAAATGGCTATCTCCAAATCCCGATTCGGGCCAAAAAAAATTGTTATGGCCAATTTTGTCCAAAACCTACTTTTGCGAACTAGTCCTAGGTTTTTGGCCCAATCGGAACCAGACCAGTCTAGCACAGTTCTCTGGACTCTCTAGATCAATAATTATCGAAAAAAAGTGGAACTTTTGCATTTGCCTGGCTGTAGCAGGGTAATTTAGGAAAGGGGTGGGACAAAAAAACACTCAAAAGCCTATACAACCTAAGGGAAAACCCCAAACTTCACAAAAATCGATGAGCAGATGTGTCATAGCATGGTGAAGAAGCATGCCAAGTTTCGTGAAGATCGGACAAGAGGTGGCGCTATAACTGTCCAAAACGTCTCTTCTTATTAGGGGTTCAAGCACGAAGTGCTGAAACCCTATTGTAATTGTGCTGATTTTTATTATTAGGGGTTCAAGCACGAAGTGCTGAAACCCTATTGTAATTGTACTGATTTTTAGGGGTTCAAGCACGAAGTGCTGAAACCCTATTGTAATTGCTCTGATTTTTAGGGGTTCAAGCACGAAGTGCTGAAACCCTATTGTAATTGCCCTGATTTTTATTAGGGGTTCAAGCACGAAGTGCTGAAACCCTATTGTAATCGTCCTGATTTTTATTATTATTATTTTTCCGCCATAAAACGCATCGTGCAGCCCAAACCGTAAGACCTAGAGACTTGAAACTTTGCCAGATGGTAGTACTATTGCTCGCTACTCAGATACACGGACTCAGCCCAATCGGCCCATAGGTGGCGCTATAGCAATCAAAAGCGCAAAACTGCTCAGAACTCCCAGACCGTAAGGCGTAGCTTCAAGTGTCTTATATCATTGAAATCCAGAGCTTCTGAAGAAAAAAACGTATATCTCCGATTTCATTTCCGCCATGATAGATTTTTCGCCATTTTGAATTTTGTCAAAAACCTACTTTTGCGAACTAGTCCCTGGTTTTTGGCCCAATCGGAACCAGACCAGTCTAGCACAGTTCTCTGGACTCTCTAGATCAATAATTATCGAAAAAAAGTGGAACTTTTGCATTTGCCTGGCTGTAGCAGGGTAATTTAGGAAAGGGGTGGGACAAAAAAACACTCAAAAGCCTATACAACCTAAGGGAAAACCCCAAACTTCACAAAAATCGATGAGCAGATGTGTCATAGCATGGTGAAGAAGCATGCCAAGTTTCGTGAAGATCGGACAAGAGGTGGCGCTATAACTGTCCAAAACGTCTCTTCTTATTAGGGGTTCAAGCACGAAGTGCTGAAACCCTATTGTAATTGTGCTGATTTTTATTATTAGGGGTTCAAGCACGAAGTGCTGAAACCCTATTGTAATTGTACTGATTTTTAGGGGTTCAAGCACGAAGTGCTGAAACCCTATTGTAATTGCTCTGATTTTTAGGGGTTCAAGCACGAAGTGCTGAAACCCTATTGTAATTGCCCTGATTTTTATTAGGGGTTCAAGCACGAAGTGCTGAAACCCTATTGTAATCGTCCTGATTTTTATTATTATTATTTTTCCGCCATAAAACGCATCGTGCAGCCCAAACCGTAAGACCTAGAGACTTGAAACTTTGCCAGATGGTAGTACTATTGCTCGCTACTCAGATACACGGACTCAGCCCAATCGGCCCATAGGTGGCGCTATAGCAATCAAAAGCGCAAAACTGCTCAGAACTCCCAGACCGTAAGGCGTAGCTTCAAGTGTCTTATATCATTGAAATCCAGAGCTTCTGAAGAAAAAAACGTATATCTCCGATTTCATTTCCGCCATGATAGATTTTTCGCCATTTTGAATTTTGTCAAAAACCTACTTTTGCGAACTAGTCCCTGGTTTTTGGCCCAATCGGAACCAGACCAGTCTAGCACAGTTCTCTGGACTCTCTAGATCAATAATTATCGAAAAAAAGTGGAACTTTTGCATTTGCCTGGCTGTAGCAGGGTAATTTAGGAAAGGGGTGGGACAAAAAAACACTCAAAAGCCTATACAACCTAAGGGAAAACCCCAAACTTCACAAAAATCGATGAGCAGATGTGTCATAGCATGGTGAAGAAGCATGCCAAGTTTCGTGAAGATCGGACAAGAGGTGGCGCTATAACTGTCCAAAACGTCTCTTCTTATTAGGGGTTCAAGCACGAAGTGCTGAAACCCTATTGTAATTGTGCTGATTTTTATTATTAGGGGTTCAAGCACGAAGTGCTGAAACCCTATTGTAATTGTACTGATTTTTAGGGGTTCAAGCACGAAGTGCTGAAACCCTATTGTAATTGCTCTGATTTTTAGGGGTTCAAGCACGAAGTGCTGAAACCCTATTGTAATTGCCCTGATTTTTATTAGGGGTTCAAGCACGAAGTGCTGAAACCCTATTGTAATCGTCCTGATTTTTATTATTATTATTTTTCCGCCATAAAACGCATCGTGCAGCCCAAACCGTAAGACCTAGAGACTTGAAACTTTGCCAGATGGTAGTACTATTGCTCGCTACTCAGATACACGGACTCAGCCCAATCGGCCCATAGGTGGCGCTATAGCAATCAAAAGCGCAAAACTGCTCAGAACTCCCAGACCGTAAGGCGTAGCTTCAAGTGTCTTATATCATTGAAATCCAGAGCTTCTGAAGAAAAAAACGTATATCTCCGATTTCATTTCCGCCATGATAGATTTTTCGCCATTTTGAATTTTGTCAAAAACCTACTTTTGCGAACTAGTCCCTGGTTTTTCGCCCGATCGGAACCAAACCAGTGCGGAATTGTTCTCTGGAGTCTGAAGATCAATAATTATCGAAAAAAAGTTGAAATTTCGATTAATGGTCGCTAGGGGGTGCAAAATTAACGTTGTGGGAGGAGCCTATTTTACTAAAATGGCTATAACTCAAGAAGTAATTAAGTAAACTTCACCAAACTTGGTACACATGTGTAAGAGGTCAATCTGAGGTCACAGTAAAAAAATTGCGTCGATTGGCCACATGGTGGCGCTATAAAACAAATAAAAACATATAGACAACTGACCGTTTTTCCGAATGACTTGAAATTTGGTATGCAGTGTCTTGGCCCAAGGGGCCATGTATGTCTAAAAGGATATTGGCGTATCTCAAAAAACATGGCCGCCATTGGCCAATGAGGTTTGAGCACCGTTAACGACGTCCGATCGGAGCGAAACTCGATGGGCATGTTCGGCTCAAGCCCCTAGAGGTCTGTAAGAATTTTGAAAGAAATCGGCCACTAGTTGGCGCTAACGAGTTTTAAGGCTCTGTAATCACGTGGTGTTACACTTATCATCACAAAATGCATATCATCTGATAGATCTGCTCATGCTGAACAACTTTGCCTCAAGAACCATCACTGTCAATCAAACTGTTCATTAAATATTCATGAATATGTTAAAAACCTACTTTTGCGAACTAGTCCCTGGTTTTTCGCCCGATCAGAACCAGACCAGTCTAGGACAATTCTCTGGACTCTCTAGATCAATAATTATCGAAAAAAAGTTGAACTTTTGCATTTTTCGCATGGGTATAATTGGGTCATAAAGAAAATGGGCGTGGCAAAATGCACTCAGAAGCCTATAAATCCTAAACGAAAACTCAGAACTTCACGAAAATGGGTGAGCATATGTGCCATAACATTCTAAACAAGCATGCAAAATTTCATGTAGATCGGACCATAGGTGGCGCTATAACTGGCAAAAAGTTTTAAAACTACATATTTCCTATGGTAAATTGCCTATATTGGCTGTAAATGGATTTTTCCATCTATAATTTCAGTGGTTAAAAGCTTGTTAAATAAAACGTAATGTCTTAAATGCTTATGTGCTTAAAGGCCTTAAATGCTTGAACCCCGATAAATGCTGCTTGCAGCTTTAATTATTATTATTTTTCCGCCATAAAACGCATCGTGCAGCCCAAACCGTAAGACCTAGAGACTTGAAACTTTGCCAGATGGTAGTACTATTGCTCGCTACTCAGATACACGGACTCAGCCCAATCGGCCCATAGGTGGCGCTATAGCAATCAAAAGCGCAAAACTGCTCAGAACTCCCAGACCGTAAGGCGTAGCTTCAAGTGTCTTATATCATTGAAATCCAGAGCTTCTGAAGAAAAAAACGTATATCTCCGATTTCATTTCCGCCATGATAGATTTTTCGCCATTTTGAATTTTGTCAAAAACCTACTTTTGCGAACTAGTCCCTGGTTTTTCGCCCGATCGGAACCAAACCAGTGCGGAATTGTTCTCTGGAGTCTGAAGATCAATAATTATCGAAAAAAAGTTGAAATTTCGATTAATGGTCGCTAGGGGGTGCAAAATTAACGTTGTGGGAGGAGCCTATTTTACTAAAATGGCTATAACTCAAGAAGTAATTAAGTAAACTTCACCAAACTTGGTACACATGTGTAAGAGGTCAATCTGAGGTCACAGTAAAAAAATTGCGTCGATTGGCCACATGGTGGCGCTATAAAACAAATAAAAACATATAGACAACTGACCGTTTTTCCGAATGACTTGAAATTTGGTATGCAGTGTCTTGGCCCAAGGGGCCATGTATGTCTAAAAGGATATTGGCGTATCTCAAAAAACATGGCCGCCATTGGCCAATGAGGTTTGAGCACCGTTAACGACGTCCGATCGGAGCGAAACTCGATGGGCATGTTCGGCTCAAGCCCCTAGAGGTCTGTAAGAATTTTGAAAGAAATCGGCCACTAGTTGGCGCTAACGAGTTTTAAGGCTCTGTAATCACGTGGTGTTACACTTATCATCACAAAATGCATATCATCTGATAGATCTGCTCATGCTGAACAACTTTGCCTCAAGAACCATCACTGTCAATCAAACTGTTCATTAAATATTCATGAATATGTTAAAAACCTACTTTTGCGAACTAGTCCCTGGTTTTTCGCCCGATCAGAACCAGACCAGTCTAGGACAATTCTCTGGACTCTCTAGATCAATAATTATCGAAAAAAAGTTGAACTTTTGCATTTTTCGCATGGGTATAATTGGGTCATAAAGAAAATGGGCGTGGCAAAATGCACTCAGAAGCCTATAAATCCTAAACGAAAACTCAGAACTTCACGAAAATGGGTGAGCATATGTGCCATAACATTCTAAACAAGCATGCAAAATTTCATGTAGATCGGACCATAGGTGGCGCTATAACTGGCAAAAAGTTTTAAAACTACATATTTCCTATGGTAAATTGCCTATATTGGCTGTAAATGGATTTTTCCATCTATAATTTCAGTGGTTAAAAGCTTGTTAAATAAAACGTAATGTCTTAAATGCTTATGTGCTTAAAGGCCTTAAATGCTTGAACCCCGATAAATGCTGCTTGCAGCTTTAATTATTATTATTATTCTTCCCTAAAACGCATCGTGCAGCCAAAACCGTAAGGCCTAGAGACGTGATACTTGGTCAAATGGTAGTAGTATTGCTCGCTACTCAGATACACGGACTTAGCCAAATCGGCCCATAGGTGGCGCTACAGCGACCAAAAGCGCGAAACTGCTCAGAACTCCTAGACCGTATGTCGTAGACTCAAGTGTCTTATATCATTGGAAAGCTGGATGCCTGACGAACAAAACGTATATCTCCGATTTCATTTCCGCCATGATAGATTTTCCGCCATTTTGAATTTTGCCAAAAACCTACTTTTGCGAACTAGTCCTAGGTTTTTGGCCCAATCGGAACCAGACCAGTCTAGCACAGTTCTCTGGACTCTCTAGATCAATAATTATCGAAAAAAAGTGGAACTTTTGCATTTGCCTGGCTGTAGCAGGGTAATTTAGGAAAGGGGTGGGACAAAAAAACACTCAAAAGCCTATACAACCTAAGGGAAAACCCCAAACTTCACAAAAATCGATGAGCAGATGTGTCATAGCATGGTGAAGAAGCATGCCAAGTTTCGTGAAGATCGGACAAGAGGTGGCGCTATAACTGTCCAAAACGTCTCTTCTTATTAGGGGTTCAAGCACGAAGTGCTGAAACCCTATTGTAATTGTGCTGATTTTTATTATTAGGGGTTCAAGCACGAAGTGCTGAAACCCTATTGTAATTGTACTGATTTTTAGGGGTTCAAGCACGAAGTGCTGAAACCCTATTGTAATTGCTCTGATTTTTAGGGGTTCAAGCACGAAGTGCTGAAACCCTATTGTAATTGCCCTGATTTTTATTAGGGGTTCAAGCACGAAGTGCTGAAACCCTATTGTAATTGCCCTGATTTTTATTATTATTATTATTCTTCCCTAAAACGCATCGTGCAGCCAAAACCGTAAGGCCTAGAGACGTGATACTTGGTCAAATGGTAGTAGTATTGCTCGCTACTCAGATACACGGACTTAGCCAAATCGGCCCATAGGTGGCGCTACAGCGACCAAAAGCGCGAAACTGCTCAGAACTCCTAGACCGTATGTCGTAGACTCAAGTGTCTTATATCATTGGAAAGCTGGATGCCTGACGAACAAAACGTATATCTCCGATTTCATTTCCGCCATGATAGATTTTCGGCCATTTTGAATTTTGCCAAAAACCTACTTTTGCGAACTAGTCCTAGGTTTTTCGCCCGATCGGAACCAAACCAGTACAGAAATGTTCTCTGGAGTCTGAATATCAATAATTATCGAAAAAAAGTTGAAATTTCGATTCACGGACGCTAAGGGGCGCCAAAACGTACGTTGTGGGAGGGGCCTATTTTACTAAAATGGCTATAACTCCAGAAGTAAATGAGGTATCTTCACCAAACTCGGTACACATGTGTAAGAGGTCAATCTGAGGTCACAATAAAAAAATCGCGGCGAATGGCCACATGGTGGCGCTATAACATGAAAAAAACATAAAACAGGCTTTAACCGCCTGACCGTTAGTCCGATTGACTTGAAAATTGGTATGCAGTGTCTTGGCCCAAGGTGTCATGTATGTCTATGAGGACATTGGTGTATCTCAAAAAACATGGCCGCCATCGGCCAATGAAGTTTGAGCACCTATTAGACAAGGTTAACGGAGGCCGATCGGAACGAAACTCGATGGGCATGTTCAACTCATAGACCTAGAGGTCTGTAAGAATTTTGAAAGAAATCGGCCACTAGTTGGCGCTAACGAGTTTTACGGCTCTGTAATCACGTGGTGTTACACTTATTGTCACAAAATGCATATCATTTGATAGATCTGCTCATGCTGAACAACATTGCCTCAAGAACCATTGCTGTCAATCAAATCGTTCATTAATTATTCGCGAATATGTTAAAAACCTACTTTTGCGAACTAGTCCCTGGTTTTTCGCCCGATCGGAACCAGACCAGTCTAGGACAATTCTCTGGACTCTCCTGATCAATAATTATCGAAAAAAAGTTGAACTTTTGAATTTTTCGTATGGCTATAATTGGGTCATAAAGAAAATGGGCGTGGCAAAATGCACTCAAAAGCTTATAAATCCTAAACGAAAACTCAGAACTTCACGAAAATTGGTGAGCATATGTGCCATAATATTCTAAACAAGCATGCCAAATTTTATGGACATCGGACCAAAGGTGGCACTATAACTGTTAAAAAGCTTTAAAACCACATATTTCCTATGGTAAATTGCCTGTATTGGCTGTAAATGGACTTTTCAATCTATTATTTCAGTGGTTAAAAGCTTTCTAAATAAATCTTAATGTCTTAAATGCTTATGTGCTTAAAGGCCTTAAATGCTTGAACCCCGATAAATGCTGCTTGCAGCTTTAATTATTATTATTATTCTTCCCTAAAACGCATCGTGCAGCCAAAACCGTAAGGCCTAGAGACGTGATACTTGGTCAAATGGTAGTAGTATTGCTCGCTACTCAGATACACGGACTTAGCCAAATCGGCCCATAGGTGGCGCTACAGCGACCAAAAGCGCGAAACTGCTCAGAACTCCTAGACCGTATGTCGTAGACTCAAGTGTCTTATATCATTGGAAAGCTGGATGCCTGACGAACAAAACGTATATCTCCGATTTCATTTCCGCCATGATAGATTTTCCGCCATTTTGAATTTTGCCAAAAACCTACTTTTGCGAACTAGTCCTAGGTTTTTCGCCCGATCGGAACCAAACCAGTACAGAAATGTTCTCTGGAGTCTGAATATCAATAATTATCGAAAAAAAGTTGAAATTTCGATTCACGGACGCTAAGGGGCGCCAAAACGTACGTTGTGGGAGGGGCCTATTTTACTAAAATGGCTATAACTCCAGAAGTAAATGAGGTATCTTCACCAAACTCGGTACACATGTGTAAGAGGTCAATCTGAGGTCACAGTAAAAAAATCGCGGCGATTGGCCACATGGTGGCGCTATAACATGAAAAAAACATAAAACAGGCTTTAACCACCTGACCGTTAGTCCGATTGACTTGAAAATTGGTATGCAGTGTCTTGGCCCAAGGTGTCATGTATGTCTATGAGGACATTGGTGTATCTCAAAAAACATGGCCGCCATCGGCCAATGAAGTTTGAGCACCTATTAGACAAGGTTAACGGAGGCCGATCGGAACGAAACTCGATGGGCATGTTCAACTCATAGCCCTAGAGGTCTGTAAGAATTTTGAAAGAAATCGGCCACTAGTTGGCGCTAACGAGTTTAATGGCTCTGTAATCACGTGGTGTTACACTTATTGTCACAAAATGCATATCATTTGATAGATCTGCTCATGCTGAACAACTTTGCCTCAAGAACCATTGCTGTCAATCAAACTGTTCATTAAATATTCGTAATTATGTTAAAAACCTACTTTTGCGAACTAGTCCCTGGTTTTTTGCCCGATCGGAACCAAACAAGTCTAGAACAATTCTATGGACTCTCTAGATAAATAATTATCAAAAAAAAGTTGAACTTTAGCATTTTTCACATGGGTATATTGGGTCATAAAGAAAATGGGCGTGGCAAAATGCACTCAAAAGCCTATAAATCCTAAACGAAAACTCAGAACTTCACGAAAATTGGTAAGCATATGTGACATATCATTCTAAACAAGCATGCAAAGTTTCATGTAGATCGGACCATAGGTGGCGCTATAACTGTTAAAAAGCTTTATAAACCATATATTTCCTATGGTGAATTGCCTGTATTGGCTGTAAATGGTGTTTTGGTGTAATGGTGTAAATGTTCATATAGTAATATTCAAAACCAGTGCATTGCAATTCTCTGGACTCTCCAGATCAATAATTATCAGAAAAAGTATAACTTCTTCATTTGGATGGCCATAATAGGGTCAGTTCAATATGTAGTCTTGACCAAGTGTCCACAAAAGCCTATATCTCTTAAATGACCTTAAAAACAAGTCAGAATAAGCATGACAAATTTCAGACAGATCGGACAAAATTTGCCTCTATAACAGTTAATAAAAAAGGTGAAAATGAATAACATTGGTATAAGCCAATAAGTGGTATTTTACTGCCCCCTGCTGCCATTTCATCATACTACTCCATAATAGTGTTCTATAATTCATATTTATCATATTTATAAAATTACACTTTATAAAATCATTATTTTAACATTTACAATCACATTTTGTCAAAATTCATCTATTTGAGTATTACAATATTATTACTATTGACAATCTTCACTTCTTAATGTGACTATTGAGTCACATTAAGAAGTGAATACTGAAACTGGAAGTAAAACGGCTATTTAAGCCACACCCCCGAATACAAATTCACTCATAACTCGAAAACAGAAAGTCGTTGCGCACTCAAATTTTGATGGTAAGGTCCTCTCCGGGCTCTTGATCGAAACGTGTCGTCGCGGGCCTCGGGAGCGCGCCCCCCGCGTCCGCGGGACCCCCGATTTTGAACGGCCGTAACTCCCGACCCAGACCACCCCGAACCTTGTGTGAGAGCTCGTTGGAAAGGGCCCGTCCTTGGCTAGCTTCGATTCAAATGTGGTGTAATTTGCCCTCGGCATTCCAGGGATAAAAACCCCCAAATATTTGCATTTGAACAGTCATAACTCCCCGCCCCAATCGCCCAAAAACACCTTGATGGTCTCATTCAACAGGGCTCCTCAAGCACTATATATGCTCTGAGTTTCAGAATTTTTCGCCTTCCGGTTCCCGAGATATAAGTGAAAAACCAAATTCCCATTCATTAATTCATTCAATCACTTCAACTGTAAGATGGAAGCTGTAATACCACTGTCCACTAGAGGGAGCAGCAGGATTACAGATTACCTTTTTATTCACTTTCAGTATTGGAAAACAAACAAATGCTTTAAAAAGAAATCTTTTTTATTATGATGTACTGCTATAGGGCTGTAGCTATCGATTCTTTTAGTAATCGAGTATTCTATTCAAGTAATCGGATAAAAAAATGTGGTAAAAAATAGATTCAAGTTAACAACAGCCTTTAAAATGACTTAAAATACAAATATATAATAACAAGCAATAATGATTGGTTCAAGTAAAGTATCAAAGTAAGTAATTATATGGGTTTTATTGAACAACACTGTTAAAATATACCCATGTAAAATAAATGATATAAACTAATATAGAGATAACTTATGTACATGAATAACAAATGCCTGCAGAGGGCACCAGCGGCCTGGTTGTTGTTACACTAAGGCATTATCAAATCCTTGTTTATTGGCCAAACAACATTAAATTCAAATGTCAACTTAACCTTTAATATTTGGCCACTTCAGTACGATAGAAGTGCTACAGCCACTGTAATTTCTTGAACAAGAACATGTGCACATCAAAACATGCAAACTCAGAGCGAGAGTTTAAACTTTTATTTTGAAATCGCGATGTTTAAACTTTTATTTTGAAACCGAGATAAACAGCAGTTTGAGAAACCGAGAAGCAGTTTGAGAAACCCGAGACGCGCTCCACAAATATAAATGATAACAGTACAACTATGAAACACAAACTGCGTCCGACTTGCGTTCCCAAATGCACGTTATTGGAAACGTAAACAAACAGCACTGCAGAGACTGAGTTTGCTTGGAGCAGCGTTTACTGTGGACGGAGCTGAGGTAATTTTAACATGTAATCTGCACTCATGTAATTGAAGCGTCTTCTCTGTGACAAAACAAACAAACAAAAAAACAGAGGATATATTTATTTAACTGAATCACAGCCTTTGTGATTTCACAATAGCACTATGCTATATAATGACTGTAAATGGTTTTAAATACATCGCGTTGTCTTAGAAAACTGTGTAATTGGTTGATGGATTCTCGTCTGTGGAATGCACCACTTCCAGTAAATTGCAATCGAGGATTTTTTAAATCGAGTACTTGACTTTAAAGCTTAAAGGGGTCATATAATGCCATTTTTGTACAGGCTAATATGATTCTTTAGGGTCTAAATTAAAAGTTTGTAATATACTTCAATTAAAAATTCTCATTAGTATTATAAGATAACACTCATTTTACCTGGTCAAAAACTGCTCTGTTTTCAGCACGCCATTTAAGTGCATGTGTCTTTAAATGATAATGAGCTTTGCTCACCCCGCCCCTCTGTTCTGTGCGTACACCGTTTCTAACACAATAACCATCTGTTCATTAACATGGGATTATGAATTATATTGAGAACGTCGTACATACAAAACATGTCGTAATGTACTCTGAGTGTAAACAGCCGCATTCACCGTGAAGCAAGCGATTTGCAAAGATTAATATAAAGATTAATATAAAGGTTAATAAAACATTACACTCACTTCTTCTTCTGGAGGTACAGCAGGAACACGAATAGTTGGTACCAATCCTATTTTCAGGAGCAGCTTCTTAGCAAAACCAGCTTTACTGACCCTCCTTTGTAAAGCTGTCTGGTGTGAAATGATTTGCGCAAACATGAAAGCATGGATTTACTAAAATGGCTATAACTCAAGAAGTAAATGAGATATCTTCACCAAACTCAGTACACATGTGTATGGGTTCAATTTGAGGTCACAGTAAACAATTTTATGGAGATCGGACCATAGGTGGCGCTATAACTGTTAAAAAGCTTTAAAACCATATATATCCCATGGTAAACTGCCTGTATTGGCTGTAAATGGTCTTTTCCATCTATTATGTCAGTGGTTACATGCCTGCTAAATAAATCTTAATAACTTTTGATGCTTTTGTGCTTAAATGCCTTAAAGGCCTTAACTGCTTGAACCCCGATAAATGCTGCTTGCAGCTTTAATTATTATTATTATTTTCCCCTAAAACGCATCGTGCAGCCCAAACCGTAAATGCTGGAGACTTGAAACTCAGCCAAATGGTAGTCCTCAATTTGGGGAGAACCTATCAAAGTATGACCCCGATTGGTCAATAGGTGGCGCTATAGCAAGCAAAAGTATGAAATCAGCCATAACTCCTAGACGATTTGCCATAGAATCAAGTGTCTTATATCACTGTAATCCTTGGCTCAAGACGGTCAAAACGTATATCTCCGATTTCATTTCCGCCTGGGAAAATTTTCCGCCATTTTGAATTTTCTCAAAAACCTACTTTTGCGAACTAGTCCTAGGTTTTTCGTCCGATTGGAACCAAACCAGTGCAGAAATGTTCTCTGGAGTCTGAATATCAATAATTATCGAAAAAAAGTTGAAATTTCGATTCACGGTCGCTAGGGGGTGCCAAAACGTACATTGTGGGAGGAGCCTATTTTACTAAAACGGCTATAACTCGAGAAATAAATGAGGTATCTTCACCAAACTCGGTACACATGTGTAATAGTTCAATTTGAGGTCACAGTAAAAAAATCGCGACGATTTAACAGTAGGTGGCGCTATAACTTGAAAAAAACATGAAAAGGGCTATAACCACCTGACCGTTTGTCCGATTGACTTGAAAATTGGTATGCAGTGTCTTGGTCCAAGGTGCCATGTATGCCTATGAGGACATTGACGTATCTCAAAAAACATGGCCGCCATCGGCCAATGAAGTTTGAGCACCTATTAGACAAGGTTAACGGAGGCTGATCGGAACGAAACTCGATGGGCATGTTCGACTCATGGCCCAAGAGGTCTGTAAGAATTTTGAAAGAAATCGGCCACTAGTTGGCGCTAACAAGTTTTTTCGGCTCTGTAATCACGTGGTGTTGTATACATCCACACAATATGCATATCAGTTGATAGATCTCCTCATACTGAACAACTTTGCCTCAAGAACCATTGCTGTCAATCAAACCGTTCATTTAATATTCGCAAACATGTTAAAAACCTACTTTTGCGAACTAGTCCTAGGTTTTTTGCCCAATCGGAACCAAACCAGTCTAGGACAATTCTCTGGACTCTCTAGATCAATAATTATCAAAAAAAAGTTGAACTTTTGCATTTGGATGGCTGTAATAGGGTCATTTATAAAATGGGCGTGGCAAAATACACTAAAAAGCCTATAAATCCTAAATGAAAACTCAAAACTTCACAAAAATTGGTGAGCATATGTCACATAACCTCATTAACAAGCATGCCAAATTTTATGGACATCGGACCAAAGGTGGCACTATAACTGTTAAAAAGCTTTAAAACCACATATTTCCTATGGTAAATTGCCTGTATTGGCTGTAAATGGACTTTTCAATCTATTATTTCAGTGGTTAAAAGCTTTCTAAATAAATCTTAATGTCTTAAATGCTTATGTGCTTAAAGGCCTTAAATGCTTGAACCCCGATAAATGCTGCTTGCAGCTTTAATTAGGGGTTCAAGCACGAAGTGCTGAAACCCTATTGTAATTGTACTGATTTTTATTATTATTATTATTATTAGGGGTTCAAGCACGAAGTGCTGAAACCCTATTGTAATTGTACTGATTTTTAGGGGTTCAAGCACGAAGTGCTGAAACCCTATTGTAATTGCCCTGATTTTTATTATTATTATTATTCTTCCCTAAAACGCATCGTGCAGCCAAAACCGTAAGACCTAGAGACGTGATACTTGGTCAAATGGTAGTAGTATTGCTCGCTACTCAGATACACGGACTTAGCCAAATCGGCCCATAGGTGGCGCTACAGCGACCAAAAGCGCGAAACTGCTCAGAACTCCTAGACCGTATGTCGTAGACTCAAGTGTCTTATATCATTGGAAAGCTGGATGCCTGACGAACAAAACGTATATCTCCGATTTCATTTCCGCCATGATAGATTTTCCGCCATTTTGAATTTTGCCAAAAACCTACTTTTGCGAACTAGTCCTAGGTTTTTCGCCCGATCGGAACCAAACCAGTACAGAAATGTTCTCTGGAGTCTGAATATCAATAATTATCGAAAAAAAGTTGAAATTTCGATTCACGGACGCTAAGGGGCGCCAAAACGTACGTTGTGGGAGGGGCCTATTTTACTAAAATGGCTATAACTCCAGAAGTAAATGAGGTATCTTCACCAAACTCGGTAAACATGTGTAAGAGGTCAATCTGAGGTCACAGTAAAAAAATAGTGGCGATTGGCCACATGGTGGCGCTATAACATGAAAAAAACATAAAACAGGCTTTAACCACCTGACCGTTAGTCCGATTGACTTGAAAATTGGTATGCAGTGTCTTGGCCCAAGGTGTCATGTATGTCTATGAGGACATTGGTGTATCTCGAAAAACATGGCCGCCATCGGCCAATGAAGTTTGAGCACCTATTAGACAAGGTTAACGGAGGCCGATCGGAACGAAACTCGATGGGCATGTTCAACTCATAGCCCTAGAGGTCTGTAAGAATTTTGAAAGAAATCGGCCACTAGTTGGCGCTAACGAGTTTTACGGCTCTGTAATCACGTGGTGTTACACTTATTGTCACAAAATGCATATCATTTGATAGATCTGCTCATGCTGAACAACATTGCCTCAAGAACCATTGCTGTCAATCAAATCGTTCATTAATTATTCGCGAATATGTTAAAAACCTACTTTTGCGAACTAGTCCCTGGTTTTTCGCCCGATCGGAACCAGACCAGTCTAGGACAATTCTCTGGACTCTCCTGATCAATAATTATCGAAAAAAAGTTGAACTTTTGAATTTTTCGTATGGCTATAATTGGGTCATAAAGAAAATGGGCGTGGCAAAATGCACTCAAAAGCTTATAAATCCTAAACGAAAACTCAGAACTTCACGAAAATTGGTGAGCATATGTGCCATAATATTCTAAACAAGCATGCCAAATTTCATGTTGATCGGACCATAGGTGGCGCTATAACTGTTAAAAAGGTTTGAAAACCATATATTTCCTATGGTAAATTGCCTGTATTGGCTGTAAATGGACTTTTCCATCTATTATTTCAGTGGTTAAAAGCTTTCTAAATAAAACTTAATGTCTTAAATGCTTATGTGCTTAAAGGCCTTAAATGCTTGAACCCCGATAAATGCTGCTTGCAGCTTTAATTATTATTATTATTTTTCTTCTGCCGTAAAACGCATCGTGCAGCCCAAACCGTAAGTGCTAGAGACTTGAAACTTTGCCAGATGGTAGTACAAAAATCGAGGAGAGGTTATCAAAATATGACCCCGATTGGCCCATAGGTGGCGCTACAGTACAAAAAACAAAAAAAAATCATATTTTTGCTTAAATCTCATTAACCGTTTGTCACAGACTCAAGTGTCTTATATCATTGGAATCCTTGGGTCAAGCCGAACAAAAAAGGCCTCAAGGATTTCATTTCCGGTATGCAAATTTTCCGCCATTTTGAATTATGTCCAAAACCTACTTTTGCGAACTAGTCCCTGGTTTTGTGTCCGATTGGAACCAAACCAGTGCAGAAATGTTCTCTGGAGTCAGAATATCAATAATTATCGAAAAAAAGTTGAAATTTCGATTGACGGTCGCTAAGGGGCGCCAAAATGTTTAAAGAAGGCGGAGCCTATTTTACTAAAATGGCTATAACTCCAGAAGTAAATGAGGTATCTTCACCAAACTCGGTACACCTGTGTAAGAGGTCAATCTGAGGTCATAGTAAAAAGATTGCGGCGATTGGCCACATGGTGGCGCTATAACATTAAAAAAACATAAATCAGGCTGTAACCACCTGACCGTTAGTCCGATTGACTTGAAAATTGGTATGCAGTGTCTTGGTCCAAGCTGTCATGTATATCTATGAGGACATTGGTGTATCTCAAAAAACATGGCCGCCATCGGCCAATGAAGTTTGAGCACCTATTAGACAAGGTTAACGGAGGCCGATCGGAACAAAACTCGGTGGGCATGTTCGACTCATGGCCCTAGAGGTCTGTAAGAATTTTGAAAGAAATCGGCCACTAGTTGGCGCTAACGAGTTTTATGGCTCTGTAATCACGTGGTGTTACACTTATCATCACAAAATGCATATCATTTGATAGACCTGCTCATGCTGAACAACTTTGCCTCTAGAACCATTGCTGTCAATCAAACAGTTTATTAATTATTCACGAATATGTTAAAAACCTACTTTTGCGAACTAGTCCCTGGTTTTTCGCCCGATCGGAACCAGACCAGTCTAGGACAATTCTCTGGACTCTCTAGATCAATAATTATCAAAAAAAAGTTAAAATTTTGCTTTTGGTTGGCTATAAGAGGATCATTTATAAAATAGGCGTGTCCAAATACACTCAAACGTCTATAAAGCCTAAATAAAAACTCAGAACTTCACAAAAATTGATGGGCATATGTGAAATAACATGCTAAAGAAGCATGGAAATTTTTATGGAGATCGGACCATAGGTGGCGCTATAACTGTTAAAAAGCTTTGAAAACCATATATTTCCTATGGTAAATTTCCTGTATTGGCTGTAAATGGACTTTTCCATCTATTTTTTCAGTGGTTAAAAGCTTTCTAAATAAATCTTAATGTCTTAAATGCTTATGTGCTTAAAGGCCTTAAATGCTTGAACCCCGATAAATGCTGCTTGCAGCTTTAATTATTATTATTATTTTCCCCTAAAACGCATCGTGCAGACCAAACCGTAAGAGCTGGAACCTTGAAACTTGGCCAAATGGTAGTCCTCAATTTGGGGAGAACCTATCAAAGTATGACCCCGATTGGCCCATAGGTGGCGCTATAGCAACCAAAAGCGCGAAACTGCTCATAACTAGTAGACCGTATGACGTAGACTCAAGTGTCTTATATCATTGGAAAGCTGGACGCCTGACGAACAAAACGTATATCTTCGATTTCATTTCCGCCATGATAGATTTTCCGCCATTTTGAATTTTGTCAAAAACATACTTTTGCGAACTAGTCCTAGGTTTTTCGCCCGATCGGAACCAAACCAGTGCAGAAATGTTCTCTAGTGTCTGATTATCAAAAACTATCGAAAAAAAGTTGAAATTTCGACTCACGGACGGTAAGGGGCGCCAAAACGTACGTTGTGGGAGGGGCCTATTTTACTAAAATGGCTATAACTCCAGAAGTAAATGAGGTATCTTCACCAAACTTGGTACACATGTGTAAGAGGTCAATCTGAGGTCACAGTAAAAAAACCGCGGCAATTGGCCACATGGTGGCGCTATAACAAGAAAAAAACATAAAACAGGCTATAACCACCTGACCATTAGTCCGATTGACTTGAAAATTGGCATGCAGTGTCTTGGTCCAAGGTGCCATGTATGTGTATGAGGACATTGGCGTATCTCGAAAAAGATGGCCGCCATCGGCCAATGAAGTTTGAGCACCTATTAGACAAGGTTAACGGAGGCCGATCGGAACGAAACTCGATGGGCATGTTCGACTCAAGGCCATAGAGGTCTGTAACAATTTTGAAAGAAATCGGCCACTAGTTGGCGCTAACGAGTTTTACAGCTCTGTAATCACGTGGTGTTACAAATATCCACACAATATGCATATCATTTGATAGATCTCCTCATCCTGAACAACTTTGCCTCAAGGACCATTGCTGTCAATCAAACCGTTCATTAAATATTTGCAAACATGTTAAAAACCTACTTTTGCGAACTAGTCCTAGGTTTTTCGCACGATTGGAACCAGACCAGTCTAGGACAATTCTCTGGACGCTCTAGATCAAAAACTATCAAAAAAAAGTTGAACTTTTGCATTTGGATGGCTGTAATAGGGTCATTTATAAAATGGGCGTAGCAAAATACACTAAAAAGCCTATAAATCCTAAATGAAAACTCAGAACTTCACAAAAATTGGTGAGCATATGTGACATAACATCATTAACAAGCATGCCAAATTTTATGGAGATCGGACTATAGGTGGCGCTATAACTGTTAAAAAGCTTTAAAACCATATATTTCCTATGGTACATTGCCTGTATTGGCTGTAAATGGTCTTTTCCATCTATTATGTCAGTGGTTACATGCTTGCTAAATAAAACCTGATAACTTTTGATGTTTTTGTGCTTAAAAACCCTTAAAGGCCTTAATAGCTTGAACCCCGATAAATGCTGCTTGCAGCTTTAATTAGGGGTTCAAGCACGAAGTGCTGAAACCCTATTGTAATTGCCCTGATTTTTATTAGGGGTTCAAGCACGAAGTGCTGAAACCCTATTGTAATTGCCCTGATTTTTATTATTATTATTATTCTTCCCTAAAACGCATCGTGCAGCCAAAACCGTAAGGCCTAGAGACGTGATACTTGGTCAAATGGTAGTAGTATTGCTCGCTACTCAGATACACGGACTTAGCCAAATCGGCCCATAGGTGGCGCTACAGCGACCAAAAGCGCGAAACTGCTCAGAACTCCTAGACCGTATGTCGTAGACTCAAGTGTCTTATATCATTGGAAAGCTGGATGCCTGACGAACAAAACGTATATCTCCGATTTCATTTCCGCCATGATAGATTTTCCGCCATTTTGAATTTTGCCAAAAACCTACTTTTGCGAACTAGTCCTAGGTTTTTCGCCCGATCTGAACCAAACCAGTACAGAAATGTTCTCTGGAGTCTGAATATCAATAATTATCGAAAAAAAGTTGAAATTTCGATTCACGCCCGTAAGGGGCGCCAAAACGTACGTTGTGGGAGGGGCCTATTTTACTAAAATGGCTATAACTCCAGAAGTAAATGAGGTATCTTCACCAAACTCGGTACACCTGTGTAAGAGGTCAATCTGAGGTCATAGTAAAAAGATTGCGGCGATTGGCCACATGGTGGCGCTATAACATTAAAAAAACATAAATCAGGCTGTAACCACCTGACCGTTAGTCCGATTGACTTGAAAATTGGTATGCAGTGTCTTGGTCCAAGCTGTCATGTATATCTATGAGGACATTGGTGTATCTCAAAAAACATGGCCGCCATCGGCCAATGAAGTTTGAGCACCTATTAGACAAGGTTAATGGAGGCCGATCGGAACAAAACTCGGTGGGCATGTTCGAATCATGGCCCTAGAGGTCTGTAAGAATTTTGAAAGAAATCGGCCATTAGTTGGCGCTAACGAGTTTTATGGCTCTGTAATCACGTGGTGTTACACTTATCATCACAAAATGCATATCATTTGATAGACCTGCTCATGCTGAACAACTTTGCCTCTAGAACCATTGCTGTCAATCAAACAGTTTATTAATTATTCACGAATATGTTAAAAACCTACTTTTGCGAACTAGTCCCTGGTTTTTCGCCCGATCGGAACCAGACCAGTCTAGGACAATTCTCTGGACTCTCTAGATCAATAATTATCAAAAAAAAGTTAAAATTTTGCTTTTGGTTGGCTATAAGAGGATCATTTATAAAATAGGCGTGTCCAAATACACTCAAACGTCTATAAAGCCTAAATAAAAACTCAGAACTTCACAAAAATTGATGGGCATATGTGAAATAACATGCTAAAGAAGCATGGAAATTTTTATGGAGATCGGACCATAGGTGGCGCTATAACTGTTAAAAAGCTTTGAAAACCATATATTTCCTATGGTAAATTTCCTGTATTGGCTGTAAATGGACTTTTCCATCTATTTTTTCAGTGGTTAAAAGCTTTCTAAATAAATCTTAATGTCTTAAATGCTTATGTGCTTAAAGGCCTTAAATGCTTGAACCCCGATAAATGCTGCTTGCAGCTTTAATTATTATTATTATTCTTCCCTAAAACGCATCGTGCAGCCAAAACCGTAAGGCCTAGAGACGTGATACTTGGTCAAATGGTAGTAGTATTGCTCGCTACTCAGATACACGGACTTAGCCAAATCGGCCCATAGGTGGCGCTACAGCGACCAAAAGCGCGAAACTGCTCATAACTCCTAGACTGTATGTCGTAGACTCAAGTGTCTTATATCAATGTAATCAAGACCTCATGGCAAACAAAACGTATATCTCCGATTTCATTTCCGGTATGCAAATTTTTCCGCCATTTTGAATTTTGTCAAAAACCTACTTTTGCGAACTAGTCCTAGGTTTTTTGCCCGATCGGAACCAAACCAGTGCAGAAATGTTCTCTGGAGTTTGAATATCAATAATTATCAAAAAAAAGTTGAAATTTCGATTCACGGTCGCTAAGGGGCGCCAAATTGTATGTTATGGGAGGAGCCTATTTTACTAAAACGGCCATAACTCCAGAAGTAAATGAGGTATCTTCACCAAACTCGGTACATTTATTTAAGAGGTCAATCTGAGGTCACAGTAAAAAAATCGTGGCGATTGGCCACATGGTGGCGCTATAACATGAAAAAAACATAAAACTGGCTATAACCACCTGACCATTAGTCCGATTGACTTGAAAATTGGTATGCAGTGTCTTGGTCCAAGGTGTCATGTATGTCTATGAGGACATTGGTGTATCTCAAAAAACATGGCCGCCATCGGCCAATGAAGTTTGAGCACCTATTAGACAAGGTTAACGGAGGCCGATCGGAACGAAACTCAGTGGGCATGTTCGACTCATGGCCCTAGAGGTCTGTAAGAATTTTGAAAGAAATCAGCCACTAGTTGGCACTAACGAGTTTTATGGCTCTGTAATCACGTAGTGTTACACTTATCGTAACAAAATGCATATCATTTGATAGATCTGCTCATGCTGAAAAACTTTGCCTCAAGAACCATTGCTGTCAATCAAACCATTCATTAAATATTCATGAATATGTTAAAAACCTACTTTTGCGAACTAGTCCCTGGTTTTTCGCCCGATCGGAACCAGACCAGTCTAGGACAATTCTCTGGACTCTCTAGATCAATAATTATCAAAAAAAAGTTGAACTTTTGCATTTGTATGGCTGTAATAGGGTCATTTATAAAATGGGCGTGGCAAAATACACTAAAAAGCCTATAAATCCTAAATGAAAACTCAGAACTTCACAAAAATTGGTCAGCATATGTGACATAACATCATTAACAAGCATGAAAAATTCTATGGAGATCGGACGATAGGTGGCGCTATAACTGTTAAAAAGCTTTAAAATCATATATTTCCTATGGTAAACTGCCTGTATTGGCTGTAAATGGTCTTTTCCATCTCTGATCATATAATTTTCATATCATAATGTTCAAAACTAGTGCAATACAATTCTCTGGACTCACTAGATAAATAATTGTCAGAAAAAGTTGAACTACTTCATTTGGATAGCTATAATAGGTTCACTTCAAAATCTGGCCTTTACCAAGTGTCCCCGAAAGCCTATATCTCTTTAATCAATGCTCAGACCTTCTTAAAAACAAGTCAGAACGTGTGAAATATCACCCTGAACAAGCATGAAAATTTTCAGACAGATCGGACAAAATTTGCCTCTATAACAGTTAAAAAGGTGAAAATGATATGAATTAATGGCATGTTAAGCCAATAAGTGGTATTTTACTGCCCCCTGCTGTTTAAAATAGTCATTTTCTCATATTGGTATTGGTATCAGCCATGGTAAATCATGATAAATGATGGTGTGTGTGTGTGTGTGTGTGTGTGTGTGTGTGTGTGTGTGTGTGTGTGTGTGTGTGTGTGTGTGGTACAAATATAACAAAGGTTTTATTTTCCAACATGAAAACAAACATAACAGAGTGCTAGTGCACAAACAATAACCGACAATGATAATGGATGAGAGGGGAACTTAAATACACAGATCAAGACAAGGACAACAGGTGACGGTTATGATGATGAGGAGCAGGTGATGATGAGGAGGGTGATGAGGAGCAGGTGCAGGTGATGACGACAGATGGTGAATGTGATGAAGACAGAAGGTGAATGTGATGAAGGTGAATGTGACACCAATATCACTGAAACATTTGTGTGTGTGTGTGTGTGTGTGTGTGTGTGTGTGTGTGGCATTATTGTGTGTAGCATATGTAGCAAGTATGCATTATTGAGTTAACATGGAAACACTGGTTTGCTTTAGTGCAGAAAACTGGTCAAAATCATGAGGTTTAAAGTGAAAGTGAGCCAATAAGTGGTCTTCTAGTGCCCTCTGCTGGCCATTCTACTTATTAATTAAATATTTCCACATGTGCTTGCATTTATACTTGAATACACACTAAAAATATATAGCAATAACTATTATAACACAATCATATTTTGTCAGTGTTAATCACTTTATTTGCACTGACACTTCAAATAATTGCTAGTAATGTGGTAAATCAGGCTAGAAACATGGTAAATCAAAGTAAATAATACTAGATTGTCGTTTATCTCCTGGTAAATAATACTAGAACGTGGTATATCATGGTAAATCATGGTTAACTATGCTGTGTGTGTGTGTGTGTGTGTGTGTGTGTGTGTGTGTGTGTGTGTGTGTGTGTGTGTGTAAGCATGCATTGAGTTAACATGGAAAAACTGGTTTGCTTTAGTGCAGAAAACTGGTTTAAAGTGAAAGTGAGCCAATAAGTGGTCTTCTAG
The DNA here is from genome assembly GCF_963993115.1 of Abramis brama. Lineage (NCBI taxonomy): Eukaryota > Metazoa > Chordata > Actinopteri > Cypriniformes > Leuciscidae > Abramis > Abramis brama. Next base: position 26,862,037 of record NC_139973.1, read on the forward strand.
TGCCCTCTGCTGGCCATTCTACTTAATAATGAAATATTTTACATGTGCTTTTGCATTCATACTTGGACACACACTAAAAATCACATATATAACTAACTATTATAACACAATAATATTTTGTCAGTGTTCATCACCTCATTTGCACTGACACTTCACATAATTGCTAGTAATGTGGTTAATCATGCTAGAAACATTGTAAATCATAGTAAATAATACTGAAATGAGGTGTATCAAGGTAAATCATGCTAGAATCCTAATAAATCATTCTGGAACATGGTATATGATAGTAAATCATGCTAGAATCATATTAAATAATTCTTGAATGTGGCAAATCGTTGTGGGAGGAGCCTATTTTACTCAAATGGCTATAACTCAAGAAGTAAATGAGATATCTTCACCAAAATCAGTACACATGTGTATGGGTTCAATTTGAGGTCACAATAAACAATTTTATGGAGATCGGACCATAGGTGGCGCTATAACTGTTAAAAAGCTTTAAAACCATATATATCCCATGGCAATTTGCCTGTATTGGCTGTAAATGGTCTTTTCCATCTATTATGTCAGTGGTTACATGCTTGCTAAATAAATCTTAATGACTTTTGATGCTTTTGTGCTTAAATGCCTTAAAGGCCTTAACTGCTTGAACCCCGATAAATGCTGCTTGCAGCTTTAATTATTATTATTATTTTTCTTCTGCCGTAAAACGCATCGTGCAGCCCAAACCGTAAGTGCTAGAGACTTGAAACTTTGCCAGATGGTAGTACAAAAATCGAGGAGAGGTTATCAAAATATGACCCCGATTGGCCCATAGGTGGCGCTACAGTACAAAAAACAAAAAAAAATCATATTTTTGCTTAAATCTCATTAACCGTTTGTCACAGACTCAAGTGTCTTATATCATTGGAATCCTTGGGTCAAGCCGAACAAAAAAGGCCTCAAGGATTTCATTTCCGGTATGCAAATTTTCCGCCATTTTGAATTATGTCCAAAACCTACTTTTGCGAACTAGTCCCTGGTTTTGTGTCCGATTGGAACCAAACCAGTGCAGAAATGTTCTCTGGAGTCAGAATATCAATAATTATCGAAAAAAAGTTGAAATTTCGATTGACGGTCGCTAAGGGGCGCCAAAATGTTTAAAGAAGGCGGAGCCTATTTTACTAAAATGGCTATAACTCCAGAAGTAAATGAGGTATCTTCACCAAACTCGGTACACCTGTGTAAGAGGTCAATCTGAGGTCATAGTAAAAAGATTGCGGCGATTGGCCACATGGTGGCGCTATAACATTAAAAAAACATAAATCAGGCTGTAACCACCTGACCGTTAGTCCGATTGACTTGAAAATTGGTATGCAGTGTCTTGGTCCAAGCTGTCATGTATATCTATGAGGACATTGGTGTATCTCAAAAAACATGGCCGCCATCGGCCAATGAAGTTTGAGCACCTATTAGACAAGGTTAATGGAGGCCGATCGGAACAAAACTCGGTGGGCATGTTTGACTCATGGCCCTAGAGGTCTGTAAGAATTTTGAAAGAAATCGGCCACTAGTTGGCGCTAACGAGTTTTATGGCTCTGTAATCACGTGGTGTTACACTTATCATCACAAAATGCATATCATTTGATAGACCTGCTCATGCTGAACAACTTTGCCTCTAGAACCATTGCTGTCAATCAAACAGTTTATTAATTATTCACGAATATGTTAAAAACCTACTTTTGCGAACTAGTCCCTGGTTTTTCGCCCGATCGGAACCAGACCAGTCTAGCACAGTTCTCTGGACTCTCTAGATCAATAATTATTGAAAAAAAGTTGAACTTTTGCATTTGCCTGGCTGTAACAGGGTCATTTAGGAAAGGGGAGGGACAAAAAAACACTCAAAAGCCTATACAACCTAAGGGAAAACCCCAAACTTCACGAAAATCGATGAGCAGATGTGTCAGACCATGGTGAAGAAGCATGCCAAGTTTCGTGAAGATCGGACAATAGGTGGCGCTATAACTGTCCAAAATGTCTCTTCTTATTAGGGGTTCAAGCACGAAGTGCTGAAACCCTATTGTAATTGTACTGATTTTTATTATTATTAGGGGTTCAAGCACGAAGTGCTGAAACCCTATTGTAATTGTACTGATTTTTATTAGGGGTTCAAGCACGAAGTGCTGAAACCCTATTGTAATTGTGCTGATTTTTATTATTAGGGGTTCAAGCACGAAGTGCTGAAACCCTATTGTAATTGCCCTGATTTTTATTATTATTATTATTCTTCCCTAAAACGCATCGTGCAGCCAAAACCGTAAGGCCTAGAGACGTGATACTTGGTCAAATGGTAGTAGTATTGCTCGCTACTCAGATACACGGACTTAGCCAAATCGGCCCATAGGTGGCGCTACAGCGACCAAAAGCGCGAAACTGCTCATAACTCCTAGACTGTATGTCGTAGACTCAAGTGTCTTATATCAATGTAATCAAGACCTCATGGCAAACAAAACGTATATCTCCGATTTCATTTCCGGTATGCAAATTTTTCCGCCATTTTGAATTTTGTCAAAAACCTACTTTTGCGAACTAGTCCTAGGTTTTTTGCCCGATCGGAACCAAACCAGTGCAGAAATGTTCTCTGGAGTTTGAATATCAATAATTATCGAAAAAAAGTTGAAATTTCGATTCACGGTCGCTAAGGGGCGCCAAATTGTATGTTGTGGGAGGAGCCTATTTTACTAAAACGGCCATAACTCCAGAAGTAAATGAGGTATCTTCACCAAACTCGGTACAATTATTTAAGAGGTCAATCTGAGGTCACAGTAAAAAAATCGTGGCGATTGGCCACATGGTGACGCTATAACATGAAAAAAACATAAAACTGGCTATAACGACCTGACCATTAGTCCGATTGACTTGAAAATTGGTATGCAGTGTCTTGGTCCAAGGTGTCATGTATGTCTATGAGGACATTGGTGTATCTCAAAAAACATGGCCGCCATCGGCCAATGAAGTTTGAGCACCTATTAGACAAGGTTAACGGAGGCCGATCGGAACGAAACTCAGTGGGCATGTTCGACTCATGGCCCTAGAGGTCTGTAAGAATTTTGAAAGAAATCAGCCACTAGTTGGCACTAACGAGTTTTATGGCTCTGTAATCACGTGGTGTTACACTTATCGTAACAAAATGCATATCATTTGATAGATCTGCTCATGCTGAAAAACTTTGCCTCAAGAACCATTGCTGTCAATCAAACCGTTCATTAAATATTCGCGAACATGTTAAAAACCTACTTTTGCGAACTAGTCCTAGGTTTTTCGCCCGATCGGAACCAGACCAGTCTAGGACAATTCTCTGGACTCTCTAGATCAATAATTATCAAAAAAAAGTTTAACTTTTGAATTTTTCGTATGGCTATAATTGGGTCATAAAGAAAAGGGGCGTGGCAAAATACACTAAAAAGCCTATAAATCCTAAATGAAAAAACACAACATCACAAAAATTGATGAGCATATGTGACATAACATTCTGAACAAGCATGTAAAATTTCATGAAGATCGGACGATAGGTGGCGCTATAACTGTTAAAAAGCTTTGAAAACCATATATTTCCTATGGTAAATTGCCTGTTTTGGCTGTAAATGGTCTTTTCCATCTATTATTTCAGTGGTTAGAAGCTTTCCAAATAAAACTTAATGTCTTAAATGCTTATGTGCTTAAAGGCCTTAAATGCTTGAACCCCGATAAATGCTGCTTGCAGCTTTAATTATTATTATTATTATTCCGCCGTAAAACGCATCGTGCAGCCCAAACCGTAAGAGCTGGAACTTTGAAACTTTGACAGATGGTAGTACAAAAATCGAGGAAAGGTTCAGAGATTATGACCCCGATTGGCCCATAGGTGGCGCTATAGCAACCAAAAGCGCGAAACTGTTCATAACTCCTAGACCTTATGTCATAGACTCAAGTGTCTTATATCATTGGAAAGCTGGATGCCTGACGAACAAAACGTATATCTCCGATTTCATTTCCGCCATGATAGATTTTCCGCCATTTTGAATTTTGTCAAAAACCTACTTTTGCAAACTAGTCCCTGGTTTTTTGCCCGATTGGAACCAAACCAGTGCAGAAATGTTCTCTGGCGTCTGAATATCAATAATTATCGAAAAAAAGTGGAAATTTCGATTCACGGTCGCTAAGGGGCGCCAAAACGTACGTTGTGGGAGGGGCCTATTTTACTAAAATGGCTATAACTCCCGATGTAAATGAGGTATCTTCACCAAACTTGGTACACATGTGTATGAGTTCAATCTGGGGTCACAGTAAAAAAATCGCGACGATTGGCCTCATGGTGGCGCTATAAAATGAAAAAAACATAAAACAGGCTATAACCACCTGACCGTTAGTCCGATTGACTTGAAAATTGGTATGCAGTGTCTTGGTCCAAGGTGCCATGTATGTGTATGAGGACATTGGCGTATCTCAAAAAACATGGCCGCCATCGGCCAATGAAGTTTGAGCACCTATTAGACAAGGTTAACGGAGGCCGATCGGAACGAAACTCAATGGGCATGTTCGGCTCATGGCCCTAGAGGTCTGTAAGAATTTTGAAAGAAATCGGCCACTAGTTGGCGCTAATGAGTTTTATGGCTCTGTAATCACGTGGTGTTACACTTATCATCACAAAATGCATATCATTTGATAGATCTGCTTATGCTGAACAACTTTGCCTCTAGAACCATTGCTGTCAATCAAACAGTTTATTAATTATTCACGAATATGTTAAAAACCTACTTTTGCGAACTAGTCCCTGTTTTTTTGCCCGATCGGAACCAAACGAGTCTAGGACAATTCTCTGGACTCTCTAGATCAATAATTATCAAAAAAAGTTGAACTTTTGCATTTTTCGCATGGGTATAATTGTGTCATAAAGAAAATGGACGTGGCAAAATGCAATCAAAAGCCTATAAATTCTAAACAAAAACTCAGAACATCACGATAATTGGTCAGCATATGTGTCGTACCATGCTAAAGAAGCATGGAAATTTTTATGGAGATCGGACCAAAGGTGGCGCTATAACTGTTAAAAAGCTTTAAAACCATATATTTCCTATGGTAAATTGCCTGTATTGCCTGTGAATGGTCTTTTCCATCTATAATCATAATGTTCATATAATAATGTTCAAAACCAGTGCAGTGCAATTCTCTGGACTCTCTAGATCAATAATTATCAGAAAAAGTATGACTTCTTCATTTGGATGGCTATAATAGTGTCACTTCAATATGTGGCCATTACCAAGTGTCCCCAAAAGCCTATATCTCTTTAATGAATGTTCAAACCTTCTTAAAAACAAGTCAGAACATGTGAAATATCTCTCTGAACATGCATGAAAATTTTCAGACAGATCTGACAAAATTTGCCTCTATAACAGTTAAAAAGGTGAAAATGATATGAATTAATGGCATGTTAAGCCAATAAGTGGTATTTTACTGCCCCCTGCTGTTTAAAATAGTCATTTTGTCATATTGGTATTGGTATCAGCCATGGTAAATCATGATAAACTATGGTAAGTGTGTGTGTGTGTGTGTGTGTGTGTGTGTGTGTGTGTGTGTGTGTGTGTGTGTGTGTGTGTGTGTGTGTGTGTGTGTAAGCATGCATTGAGTTAACATGGAAAAACTGGTTTGCTTTAGTGCAGAAAACTGGTTTAAAGTGAAAGTGAGCCAATAAGTGGTCTTCTAGTGCCCTCTGCTGGCCATTCTACTTAATAATGAAATATTTTACATGTGCTTTTGCATTCATACTTGGACACACACTAAAAATCACGTATATAACTAACTATTATAACACAATAATATTTTGTCAGTGTTCATCACCTCATTTGCACTGACACTTCACATAATTGCTAGTAATGTGGTTAATCATGCTAGAAACATTGTAAATCATAGTAAATAATACTGAAATGAGGTGTATCAAGGTAAATCATGCTAGAATCCTAATAAATCATTCTGGAACATGGTATATGATAGTAAATCATGCTAGAATCATATTAAATAATTCTTGAATGTGGCAAATCGTTGTGGGAGGAGCCTATTTTACTCAAATGGCTATAACTCAAGAAGTAAATGAGATATCTTCACCAAAATCAGTACACATGTGTATGGGTTCAATTTGAGGTCACAATAAACAATTTTATGGAGATCGGACCATAGGTGGCGCTATAACTGTTAAAAAGCTTTAAAACCATATATATCCCATGGCAATTTGCCTGTATTGGCTGTAAATGGTCTTTTCCATCTATTATGTCAGTGGTTACATGCTTGCTAAATAAATCTTAATGACTTTTGATGCTTTTGTGCTTAAATGCCTTAAAGGCCTTAACTGCTTGAACCCCGATAAATGCTGCTTGCAGCTTTAATTAGGGGTTCAAGCACGAAGTGCTGAACACCTATTGTAATTGTACTGATTTTTATTATTATTAGGGGTTCAAGCACGAAGTGCTGAAACCCTATTGTAATCGTCCTGATTTTTATTATTATTATTTTTCCGCCATAAAACGCATCGTGCAGCCCAAACCGTAAGACCTAGAGACTTGAAACTTTGCCAGATGGTAGTACTATTGCTCGCTACTCAGATACACGGACTCAGCCCAATCGGCCCATAGGTGGCGCTATAGCAATCAAAAGCGCAAAACTGCTCAGAACTCCCAGACCGTAAGGCGTAGCTTCAAGTGTCTTATATCATTGAAATCCAGAGCTTCTGAAGAAAAAAACGTATATCTCCGATTTCATTTCCGCCATGATAGATTTTTCGCCATTTTGAATTTTGTCAAAAACCTACTTTTGCGAACTAGTCCCTGGTTTTTCGCCCGATCGGAACCAAACCAGTGCGGAATTGTTCTCTGGAGTCTGAAGATCAATAATTATCGAAAAAAAGTTGAAATTTCGATTAATGGTCGCTAGGGGGTGCAAAATTAACGTTGTGGGAGGAGCCTATTTTACTAAAATGGCTATAACTCAAGAAGTAATTAAGTAAACTTCACCAAACTTGGTACACATGTGTAAGAGGTCAATCTGAGGTCACAGTAAAAAAATTGCGTCGATTGGCCACATGGTGGCGCTATAAAACAAATAAAAACATATAGACAACTGACCGTTTTTCCGAATGACTTGAAATTTGGTATGCAGTGTCTTGGCCCAAGGGGCCATGTATGTCTAAAAGGATATTTGCGTATCTCAAAAAACATGGCCGCCATTGGCCAATGAGGTTTGAGCACCGTTAACGACGTCCGATCGGAGCGAAACTCGATGGGCATGTTCGGCTCAAGCCCCTAGAGGTCTGTAAGAATTTTGAAAGAAATCGGCCACTAGTTGGCGCTAACGAGTTTTAAGGCTCTGTAATCACGTGGTGTTACACTTATCATCACAAAATGCATATCATCTGATAGATCTGCTCATGCTGAACAACTTTGCCTCAAGAACCATCACTGTCAATCAAACTGTTCATTAAATATTCATGAATATGTTAAAAACCTACTTTTGCGAACTAGTCCCTGGTTTTTCGCCCGATCAGAACCAGACCAGTCTAGGACAATTCTCTGGACTCTCTAGATCAATAATTATCGAAAAAAAGTTGAACTTTTGCATTTTTCGCATGGGTATAATTGGGTCATAAAGAAAATGGGCGTGGCAAAATGCACTCAGAAGCCTATAAATCCTAAACGAAAACTCAGAACTTCACGAAAATGGGTGAGCATATGTGCCATAACATTCTAAACAAGCATGCAAAATTTCATGTAGATCGGACCATAGGTGGCGCTATAACTGGCAAAAAGTTTTAAAACTACATATTTCCTATGGTAAATTGCCTATATTGGCTGTAAATGGATTTTTCCATCTATAATTTCAGTGGTTAAAAGCTTGTTAAATAAAACGTAATGTCTTAAATGCTTATGTGCTTAAAGGCCTTAAATGCTTGAACCCCGATAAATGCTGCTTGCAGCTTTAATTATTATTATTATTCTTCTCCGCTAAAACGCATCGTGCAGCCCAAACCGTAAGTGCTGGAGACTTGAAACTTTGTCAGATGGTAGTACAAAAATCGAGGAAAGGTTCAGAGAGTATGACCCCGATTGGCCCATAGGTGGCGCTATAGCGACCAAACGCGCGAAACTGCTCATAACTCCTAGACCGTATGTCCTAGACTCAAGTGTCTTATATCAATGGAATCCAGACCTCATGGCGAACAAAACGTATATCTCCGATTTCATTTCCGGTATGCAAATTTTTCCGCCATTTTGAATTTTGTCAAAAACCTACTTTTGCAAACTAGTCCTAGGTTTTTCGCCCGATCGGAACCAAACCAGTGCAGAAATGTTCTCTGGAGTCTGAAGATCAATAATTATCGAAAAAACGTCGATATTTCGATTCAAAGTCGCTAGGGGGCTCAAAATGAACGTTGTGGGAGGAGCCTATTTTACTAAAATGGCTATAACTCAAAAAGTAAATGAGATAGCTTCACCAAACTTGGTACACATATGTAGGAGTTCAATCTGGGGTCACAGTAAAAAAATCACAACGATTAAACACTAGGTGGCGCTATAACATGAAAGAAACATGAAAAGGGCTATAACCACCTGACTGTTAGTCTGATTGACTTGAAAATTGGTATGCAGTGTCTTGGTCCAAGGTGCCATGTATGTCTATGAGGACATTGACGTATCTCAAAAAACATGGCCGCCATTGGCCAATGAAGTCGAGCACCTATTAGACAAGGTTAACGGAGGCCGATTGGAACGAAACTCGGTGGGCATGTTCGACTCATGGCCCTAGAGGTCTGTAAAATTTTTGAAAGAAATCGGCCACTAGTTGGCGCTAACGAGTTTTATGGCTCTGTAATCACGTGGTGTTACACTTATAGTCACATTATGCATATCATTTGATAGATCTACTCATGCTGAACAACTTTGCCTCAAGAACCATTGCTGTCAATCAAACCGTTCATTAAATATTCGTGAACATGTTAAAAACCTACTTTTGCGAACTAGTCCTAGGTTTTTCGCCCGATCGGAACCAGACCAGTCTAGGGCAATTCTCTGGACTCTCTAGATCAATAATTATCGAAAAAAAGAAGAAAATTTTGCTTTTGTTTGGCTATAACATGATCATTTAGAAAATGGGCGTGTCAAAATACACTCAAACGTTTATAAATCATAAATAAAAACTCAGAACTTTACAAAAATTGATGAGCACATGTGACATAACATGCTAAAGAAGCATGGGAATTTTTATGGAGATTGGACCATAGGTGGCGCTATAACTGTTAAAAAGCTTTAAAACAATATATATTCTATGGTAAATTGCCTGTATTGGCTGTAAATGGTGTTTTCCATTTATGATCTTATAATTTTCAAATCATAATATTCAAATCTAGTGCAGTACAATTCTCTGGACTCTCTAGATCAATAATTATCAGAAAAAGTATAACTTCTTCATTTGGATGGCTATAATAGGGTCACTTTAATATGTAGCCTTGACCAAGTGTCCCCAAAAGCCTATATCTTTTAAATATCTTTCAGATCTAGTCAGAACATGTTACTCTTAACAAGCATGAAAAATTTCAGACAGATCGGACAAAATTTGCCTCTATAACAGTTAAAAAGGTAAAAATGATATAACATGGCATATTAAGCCAATAAGTGGTATTGTACTGCCCCCTGCTGTCATTTCATCATACTACTCCCTAATATTGTTATATAATTCATATTTATACTTTATAAAATCATTATTTTAACATTTACAATCACATTTTGTCAAAATGCATCTATTGGAGTGTTACTATTGACAATTGTTTTACATTTAGAAAACGAAAGTAAAACCTTGTCCGCCATTTAGGCCACGCCCCCCCAGTACAAATTCACTCATAACTCGAAAACGGAAAGTCGCCGCGCGCTCAAATTTTGATGGTAAGGACCTCTCCGGGCTCTTGATCGAAACGTAGCGTCGCGGGCCTCGGGAGCGCGCCCCCCCCACGGAACGCTAGTCCGCGGGACCCCCGACTTTGAACGGCCGTAACTCCCGAACCAGAACACCCCGAACCTTGTGTGAGGGCTCATTGGAAAGGGCCCATCCTTGGCTAGCTTCGATTCAAATGTGGTGTAATTTGCCCTCGGCATTCCAGAGAAAACTGCTCCAAAAGACATGCCTTTGAATGGTCATAGCTCCCGGCCCCAATCGCCCAAAAACACTGTGATGGTCTCATTCAACAGGGCTCCTCAAGCACTATCTATGCTCTGAGGTTTAGAATTTTTCGCCATCTGGTTCCCGAGATATAAGTGAAAAAACTAATTCCCATTCATTCACTTCAATTGTAAGATGGAGGCTGTAATTCCACTGTTGTCAACTAGAGGGAGCAGCAGTATTAGACATAGTATTAATCTTTTTATCAGCTTTCAGCTTTGGCCAACAAGCAAATGCTTAAAGCTATTTATTATTATTATAACTGATAATACAGATCACAAAGAAATATGTGAAAATGGTTAGACCATTAAAAGATATTTTCACAATAACATCCCAAAAACATTGAAAACATATTTGTCTTTGTGTGTGTGTGTCTGTGTGTGTCTGTGTGTGTAAGCATGCTTAATGGAAAGAACATGGAGAAACTGCTTTGTTTTACTGGTGGATAAAAAAGTCTTTCAAATGAAAGTGAGTCAATTAGTGGTCTTCTACTGCCCTCTGCAGGACATTCTACTTATAAAAATATTTTTACCTGTGCTTTTGCATACATTTTTATTAGACTATATAAAATTGCTTGCATGAAAATCACCTATTATAACACAATCATGTTTTGTCAGTTTATCACTTCATTTGTACTGAGCTCTCAGTTTGAACAATTCTGCCTCTCAGTGATTAATTTGAAATCTGAAAATGGTGTTATACGGAGGAGATTTGCAATTATCATTTTGTTACCTATCTTTAATTTAAAATATCTACATCTACAACCAAATGTGTTTGCATGTGTGTGTTGAAGCATGGTTACTGTATTAAGTATTATTGTTTAAGTATTATTGTTTTCATTTACATTTTAACCACCAGAAGACCACTCATTGCTTCATTCTGCTTACTAAAATATTATTTTCCAGTTAGTTTCCATTTGAAATATTGTTTAAACTTTATAAAATCATTAAAATAACATTTCAAATCATATTTTGTCTGTTTATAAATCCCACAGACTCACATTGGCTGCAATACTAATGTTTTTGAAAGACACAGACCTGAGAGTCTAATCTTTGTGTATTGTGCATATAGTATTGATATTATTACTATTGCAAATCATGTTATTGTAACTCATATCTTAACAGAATATTATTTGTAATTTTAATTCTTTATTTCTTAATTGTTTTTTTCTGATTACTACAGATATTATCAACAAAGATATCAACTACACCTTCACTTTTAATATTGATAAGCTGCACACACAGCGCAATCACACACCCACTAATGCATTCAAATAAATGTAATCTTACTGTGCTACTTTATTTGTACATGATTAGAATGAACAGACATCTAAGAATATTTTTCTTCTTTTGTTAAAGCCATTTCAGACTACAAGTAAGCATTATATTACTAATCAACTATTTTAAAGGTGCCATACAATTGAAAACTGTATTTATCTTGGCATAGTTGAATGGTAAGAGTTCTGGACAAGGAACTGACATACCGTGAGCCTCAAACACCATTGTTTCCTCCTTCATGTGTAAATCTCCTGTTTGCAAAAGACCGCTGAAAAATGAGTGAATTACAGCATAACACCGACTGTGACGTTGGAGTCGGGATCATTCATATTTATACCCCCCCAATTTGCATATACCAGCCCATGTCTAGGCCAGGCAGTGTTAACGTGGACCTGCACAGCCGAATCATCAGAAGTTCTGCAGGTATTGTGAAGAAGCAAGCAAGGACAATAGTGAAAATGTCAGATCATGGATATAAATGTTATGTTCGAGGCTGTGCTGCGGATTTCAGAACTTTTCATTCCCTTCCCACAAAAGAGAACTGCCAACAGGCATGGTTGATTTTTACAACAGGATACCTTACCATTTTAATTCAAAGCTGTTAGTTTGCTCTGCCCATTTCACCACTGACAGTTTTTCTAACCTGGGACAATATCAAGCAGGTTTCGCTCATCGTTTGATACTGAAGAAGGGGGCAGTTCCAACTAATGTTATATTTCCATTACAACCCCTACCGCAAGCAGAAAGTAACGTTAGTGATTTTATCCACTACTTGACTGTTGAAGACATTTCTGTTTCAGAGATATCATAGAACAATTTAAAATATATCAATGCATTCTACGGCACCTTTAAAATAATTATTTAAAATGGAGATCAGGCCAAACATCACTAAAACATGAAAAGGGCTATAACCACCTGACCATTAGTTCGATTGACTTTAAAATTGGCATGCAATGTTTTGGTCCAAGGTGCCATTTATGTCTATGCCGCCATAGGCCAATAAAGTTTGTGCACCTCTTAGACAAGGTTAACGAAGGTCGATCGGAACGAAACTCGGTGGGCATGTTCGACTCGTGGCCCTAGAGGTCTGTAAGAATTTTGAAAGAAATCGGCCACTAGTTGACGCTAACAGGTTTTACGGCTTTGTAATCACGTGATGCATGTCATTTGATGGATCTCCTCATACTGAACAACTTTGCCTCAAAAACTACTGCTGTCAATTAATTTGTTCATTAAATACTTGCGATTATGTTAAAAACCTACTTTTGCGAACTAGTCCTATGTTTTTCACCCGATCGGAAATATATCAGTGCAGTACAATTCTCTGGACTCTCTAGATCAATAATTATATAAAAAACTTAAACTTTACCCATTGGGTAGCCATAATAGGATCATTTAGAAAATGTGTATGGCAAAAAACACTCAAAAGCCTGTAAATCCTAAACGAAAACTCAGACAACTCACTAAACTGCCTTATGTGCTTAAAGACCCTAAATGCTTGAACCCCGCTAAATGCTGCTTGCAGCTTTAATTATTATTATTTTTCTTCTGCCGTAAAACGCATCGTGCAGCCCAAACCGTAAGTGCTAGAGACTTGAAACTTTGCCAGATGGTAGTACAAAAATCGAGGAGAGGTTATCAAAATATGACCCCGATTGGCCCATAGGTGGCGCTACAGTACATAAAACAAAAAAAAATCATATTTTTGCTTAAATCTCATTAACCGTTTGTCACAGACTCAAGTGTCTTATATCATTGGAATCCTTGGGTCAAGCCGAAAAAAAAAGGCCTCAAGGATTTCATTTCCGGTATGCAAATTTTCCGCCATTTTGAATTATGTCCAAAACCTACTTTTGCGAACTAGTCCCTGGTTTTGTGTCCGATCGGAACCAAACCAGTGCAGAAATGTTCTATGGAGTCAGCATATCAATAATTATCGAAAAAAAGTTGAAATTTCGATTGACGGTCGCTAAGGGGCGCCAAAATGTTTAAAGAAGGCGGAGCCTATTTTACTAAAATGGCTATAACTCCAGAAGTAAATGAGGTATCTTCACCAAACTCGGTACACCTGTGTAAGAGGTCAATCTGAGGTCATAGTAAAAAGATTGCGGCGATTGGCCACATGGTGGCGCTATAACATTAAAAAAACATAAATCAGGCTGTAACCACCTGACCGTTAGTCCGATTGACTTGAAAAATGGTATGCAGTGTCTTGGTCCAAGCTGTCATGTATATCTATGAGGACATTGGTGTATCTCAAAAAACATGGCCGCCATCGGCCAATGAAGTTTGAGCACCTATTAGACAAGGTTAATGGAGGCCGATCGGAACAAAACTCGGTGGGCATGTTCGACTCATGGCCCTAGAGGTCTGTAAGAATTTTGAAAGAAATCAGCCACTAGTTGGCGCTAACGAGTTTTATGGCTCTGTAATCACGTGGTGTTACACTTATCATCACAAAATGCATATCATTTGATAGACCTGCTCATGCTGAACAACTTTGCCTCTAGAACCATTGCTGTCAATCAAACAGTTTATTAATTATTCACGAATATGTTAAAAACCTACTTTTGCGAACTAGTCCCTGGTTTTTCGCCCGATCGGAACCAGACCAGTCTAGGACAATTGTCTGGACTCTCTAGATCAATAATTATCAAAAAAAAGTAAAAATTTTGCTTTTGGTTGGCTATAAGAGGATCATTTATAAAATAGGCGTGTCCAAATACACTCAAACGTCTATAAAGCCTAAATAAAAACTCAGAACTTCACAAAAATTGATGGGCATATGTGAAATAACATGCTAAAGAAGCATGGAAATTTTTATGGAGATCGGACCATAGGTGGCGCTATAACTGTTAAAAAGCTTTGAAAACCATATATTTCCTATGGTAAATTTCCTGTATTGGCTGTAAATGGACTTTTCCATCTATTTTTTCAGTGGTTAAAAGCTTTCTAAATAAATCTTAATGTCTTAAATGCTTATGTGCTTAAAGGCCTTAAATGCTTGAACCCCGATAAATGCTGCTTGCAGCTTTAATTAGGGGTTCAAGCACGAAGTGCTGAAACCCTATTGTAATTGCTCTGATTTTTAGGGGTTCAAGCACGAAGTGCTGAAACCCTATTGTAATTGTACTGATTTTTATTATTATTAGGGGTTCAAGCATGAAATGCTGAAACCCTATTGTAATTGTGCTGATTTTTAGGGGTTCAAGCACGAAGTGCTGAAACCCTATTGTAATTGTACTGATTTTTATTATTATTTTTCTTCTCCGCTAAAACGCATCGTGCAGCCCAAACCGTAAGAGCTGGAACCTTGAAACTTTGCCAGATGGTAGTACAAAAATCGAGGAGAGGTTCAGAGAGTATGACCCCGATTGGCCCATAGGTGGCGCTATAGCGACCAAAAGCGCGAAACTGTTCATAACTCCTAGACCGTATATCGTAGACTCAAGTGTCTTATATCATTGGAAAGCTGGATACTTGAAGAACAAAACGTATATCTCCGATTTCATTTCCGGTATGCAAATTTTTCCGCCATTTTGAATTTTGTTAAAAACCTACTTTTGCGAACTAGTCCTAGGTTTTTCGTCCGATCGGAACCAAACCAGTGCAGAAATGTTCTCTGGAGACTGAATATCAATAATTATCGAAAAAAAGTAGAAATTTCGATTCACGGTCGCTAAGGGGCGCCAAAATGTATGTTGTGGGAGGAGCCTATTGTACTAAAACAGCTATAACTCCAGAAGTAAATGAGGTATCTTCACCAAACTCGGTACGTATATGTAAGAGGTCAATCTGAGGTCACAGTAAAAAAATCGCGGCGATTGGCCACATGGTGGCGCTATAACATGAAAAAAACATAAAACAGGCTATAACCACCTGACCATTAGTCCGATTGACTTGAAAATTGGTATGCAGTGTCTTGGTCCAAGGCCCCATGTATGTCTATGAGGACATTGGTGTATCTCAAAAAACATGGCCGCCATCGGCCAATGAAGTTTGAGCACCTATTAGACAAGGTTAACGGAGGCCGATCGGAACGAAACTCGATGGGCATGTTCGACTCATGGCCCTAGAGGTCTGTAAGAATTTTGAAAGAAATCGGCCACTAGTTGGCGCTAACGAGTTTTATGGCTCTGTAATCACGTGGTGTTACACTTATTGTCACAAAATGCATATCATTTGATAGATCTGCTCATGCTGAACAACTTTGCCTTAAGAACCATTGCTGTCAATCAAACCGTTCATTAATTATTCGCGAATATGTTAAAAACCTACTTTTGCGAACTAGTCCTAGGTTTTTCGCCCGATCGGAACCAGACCAGTCTAGGACAATTCTATGGACTCTCTAGATCAATAATTATCAAAAAAAAGTTGAACTTTTGCATTTTGCGCATGGCTATAATAGGGTCATAAAGAAAATGGGTGTGGCAAAATGCACTAAAAAGCCTATAAATCATAAATGAAAACTCAGAACTTCACAAAAATTGGTGGGAATATGTGCCATAACATCATTAACAAGCATGCCAAATTTTATGGAGATCGGACCATAGTTGGCGCTATAACTGTTAAAAAGCTTTAAAACCATATATTTCCTATGGTAAATTGCCTGTATTGGCTGCAAATGGTCTGTTTCATCTATGATCAAATCATTTTCATATCATAATGTTCAAAACTAGTGCAGTACAATTCTCTGGACTCTCTAGATCAATAATTATCAGAAAAAGTTGAACTACTTCATTTGGATGGCTATAATAGGGTCACTTCAATATGTGGCCTTGACCAAGTGTATCTGAAAGCCTATATGTCTTCAATGAATGCTCAGATCTTCTTAAAAACAAGTCAGAACATGTGACGTAAGACTCTAAACAAGCATGAAAATTTTCAGACAGATCGGATAAAATTTGCCTCTATAACAGTTAAAAATGTGAAAATGATATGAATATTAACTCAATAAGTGGTTAACTCAATAAGTGGTATTTTACTGCCCCCTGTTGTTTAAAATAGTCATTTTGTCATACTATTTAATATTGTTCTATAATTCATATTTAGACTTAATAAAATCACTCTTTTAACATTTACAATCACCTTTAGTGAAAATTAATCTATTGAAGTATTACTACTGACATTTGTGTCACATTGAGGAATCTGAATCTTGAAGGAGACTTGCAAAAAACAGTTTGATCACATCATATAGTTTAAATGTTTGTATCTACAACAGAATGTGTGTGTGTGTGTGTAGTCTTAGGTTGAATCATCTGATTAATAGTTTACAAAGACTTTGTAAAATGTTTATAGACCATTCAAATATATTTTCAGAATGACATACCCCAATAGCATTGAAAAAACAACAACAACATTTGACTTTGTGTGTGTGTGTGTGTGTGTGTGTGTGTGTGTGTGTGTGTGTGTAAACATGCATTATGGAGTTAAAATGGAAAAACTGGTTTGCTTTAGTGCAGAAAAATGGTGAAAAACAAGAAGTTTAAAGTGAAAGTGTGCCAATATGTGGTCTTCTACTGCCCTCTGCTGGCCATTCTACTTATTAATGAAGTCTACTCACATATGCTTTTACATTTATTAGACACTAAAAATCACTTATATAACAATAAGACACTAAAAAATCACTTATATAACAATTACTATTGGAGCACAATCGTGCTAGAATCATAGTAAATAATACTAGAATGTGGTAAATTGTTGTGGGAGGAGCCTATTTTACTAAAATGGCTATAAGTCAAGAAGTAAATGAGATATCTTCACCAAACTCAGTACACATGTGTATGGGTTCAATTTGAGGTCACAGTAAACAATTTTATGGAGACTGGACCATAGGTGGCGCTATAACTGTTAAAAAGCTTTAAAACTATATATTTCCTATGGTACATTGCCTGTATTGGCTGTAAATAGTCTTTTTCATCTATTATGTCAGTGGTTAGATGCTTGCTAAATAAAACTAATAACTTTTGATGCTTTTGTGCTTAAAGGCCTTAAAGGCCTTAACTGCTTGAACCCCGATAAATGCTGCTTGCAGCTTTAATTATTATTATTATTATTATTATTTTCCCCTAAAACGCATCGTGCAGACCAAACCGTAAGAGCTGGAACCTTGAAACTTGGCCAAATGGTAGTCCTCAATTTGGGGAGAACCTATCAAAGTATGACCCCGATTGGCCCATAGGTGGCGCTATAGCAACCAAAAGCGCGAAACTGCTCATAACTAGTAGACCGTATGACGTAGACTCAAGTGTCTTATATCATTGGAAAGCTGGACGCCTGACGAACAAAACGTATATCTTCGATTTCATTTCCGCCATGATAGATTTTCCGCCATTTTGAATTTTGTCAAAAACATACTTTTGCGAACTAGTCCTAGGTTTTTCGCCCGATCGGAACCAAACCAGTGCAGAAATGTTCTCTAGTGTCTGATTATCAAAAACTATCGAAAAAAAGTTGAAATTTCGACTCACGGACGGTAAGGGGCGCCAAAACGTACGTTGTGGGAGGGGCCTATTTTACTAAAATGGCTATAACTCCAGAAGTAAATGAGGTATCTTCACCAAACTTGGTACACATGTGTAAGAGGTCAATTTGAGGTCACAGTAAAAAAACCGCGGCAATTGGCCACATGGTGGCGCTATAACAAGAAAAAAACATAAAACAGGCTATAACCACCTGACCATTAGTCCGATTGACTTGAAAATTGGCATGCAGTGTCTTGGTCCAAGGTGCCATGTATGTGTATGAGGACATTGGCGTATCTCGAAAAAGATGGCCGCCATCGGCCAATGAAGTTTGAGCACCTATTAGACAAGGTTAACGGAGGCCGATCGGAACGAAACTCGATGGGCATGTTCGACTCAAGGCCATAGAGGTCTGTAACAATTTTGAAAGAAATCGGCCACTAGTTGGCGCTAACGAGTTTTACAGCTCTGTAATCACGTGGTGTTACAAATATCCACACAATATGCATATCATTTGATAGATCTCCTCATCCTGAACAACTTTGCCTCAAGGACCATTGCTGTCAATCAAACCGTTCATTAAATATTTGCAAACATGTTAAAAACCTACTTTTGCGAACTAGTCCTAGGTTTTTCGCACGATTGGAACCAGACCAGTCTAGGACAATTCTCTGGACGCTCTAGATCAAAAACTATCAAAAAAAAGTTGAACTTTTGCATTTGGATGGCTGTAATAGGGTCATTTATAAAATGGGCGTAGCAAAATACACTAAAAAGCCTATAAATCCTAAATGAAAACTCAGAACTTCACAAAAATTGGTGAGCATATGTGACATAACATCATTAACAAGCATGCCAAATTTTATGGAGATCGGACTATAGGTGGCGCTATAACTGTTAAAAAGCTTTAAAACCATATATTTCCTATGGTACATTGCCTGTATTGGCTGTAAATGGTCTTTTCCATCTATTATGTCAGTGGTTACATGCTTGCTAAATAAAACCTGATAACTTTTGATGTTTTTGTGCTTAAAAACCCTTAAAGGCCTTAATAGCTTGAACCCCGATAAATGCTGCTTGCAGCTTTAATTATTATTATTATTATTATTCCGCCGTAAAACGCATCGTGCAGCCTAAACCGTAAGTGCTAGAGACTTGAAACTTGGCCAGAAGGTAGTACAAAAATCGAGGAGAGGTTCAGAGAATATGAGCTAGATTGGCCAATAGGTGGCGCTACAGTGCAAAAAACAAAAAAATGGCATATTTTTGCTTAAATCTCATCAACCCTTTGTCACAGACTCAAGTGTCTTATATCTTTGGAATCCTTGGGTCAAGCCGAACAAAAAAGGCCTCAAGGATTTCATTTCCGGTATGCAAATTTTCCCGCCATTTTGGATTTTGTCCAAAACCTACTTTTGCGAACTAGTCCCTGGTTTTTCGCCCGATCGGAACCAAACCAGTGCAGAAATATTCCCAGGAGTCTGAATATCAATAATTATCGAAAAAAAGTAAAAATTTCGATCCACGGTTGCTAAGGGGCGCCAAAAGGTTCGCAGGAGGCGGAGCTAATTATACGAAAATGGCTATAACTCGTGAAGGAAATGAGATATTTTCACCAAACTCGGTACACATATGTATGAGCTCAAGTTGAGGTCACAGTAAAAAAATCGCGGTGATTGGCCTCATGGTGGCGCTATAATATGAAAAAAACATAAAACAGGCTATAACCACCTGACCTTTAGTCCGATTGACTTGAAAATTGGTATGCAGTGTCTTGGTCCAAGGTGCCATGTATGTCTATGAGGACATTGGTGTATCTCAAAAAACATGGCCGCTATCGGCCAATGAAGTTTGAGCACCTATTAGACAAGGTTAACGGAGGCCGATCGGAACGAAACTCAGTGGGCATGTTCGGCTCAAGCCCCTAGAGGTCTGTAAGAATTTTGAAAGAAATCGGCCACTAGTTGGCGCTAACGAGTTTTATGGCTCTGTAATCACGTGGTGTTACACTTATTGTCACAAAATGCATATCATATGATAGATCTGCTCATGCTGAACAACTTTGCCTCTATAACCATTGCTGTCAATCAAACAGTTCATTAAATATTCATGAATATGTTAAAAACCTACTTTTGCAAACTAGTCCTAGGTTTTTCGCCCGATCGGAACCAGACCAGTCTAGGACAATTCTCTGGACTCTCTAGATCAATAATTATCAAAAAAAAGTTGAACTTTTGGATTTGGATTGCTGTAATAGGGTCATTTATAAAATGGGCGTGGCAAAATGCAATCAAAAGCCTATAAATCCAAAACAAAAACTCAGAACTTCACAAAAATTGGTGAGCATATGTGACATACCATCATTAATAAGCATGCAAAATTTTATGGAGATCGGACAATAGTTGGCGCTATAACTGTTAAAAGGCTTTAAAACCATATATTTCCTATGGTAAACTGCCTGTATTGGCTATAAATGGTCTTTTCCATCTCCATCTCTGATCATATAATTTTCATATCATAATGTTAAAAACTAGTGCAATACAATTCTCTGGACTCACTAGAACAATAATTGTCAGAAAAAGTTGAACTACTTCATTTGGATAGCTATAATAGGTTCACTTCAAAATGTGGCCTTTACCAAGTGTCCCCGAAAGCCTATATCTCTTTAATGAATGTTCAAACCTTCTTAAAAACAAGTCAGAACATGTGAAATATCACTCTGAACATGCATGAAAATTTTCAGACAGATCGGACAAAATTTGCCTCTATAACAGTTAAAAAGGTGAAAATGATATGGATATAATGGCATATTAAGCCAATAAGTGTATTTTACTGCCCCCTGCTGTTTAAAATAGTCATTCCCTATTTTAACATTTACAATTACATTTACTCAAAATCCATCTGTTAAAGTATTAGTATTGCCAGTTTGATCACATCATATATTTCAAATATCTGTATCTGCAACATAATGTGTGTGTGTAGTCTTAGGTTTCTGAATAAATTCTGAATAATCTGATTAATAGCTTACAAAGACTTTGTGAAATGTTTATAGACCATTGACATATATTTTCATAATGACATATCCCAATAGCATTGAAAAAAACAACAACATTTGTCTTTGTGTGTGTGTGTGTGTGTGTGTGTGTGTGTGTGTGTGTAAGCATGCATTATTGAGTTAACATGGAAAAACTGGTTTGATTTAGTGCAGAAAACTGGTAAAAATAATGAAATTTAAAGTGAAACTGAGCCAATAAGTGGTCTTCTAGTGCCCTCTGCTGGCCATTCTACTTATGAAGTCTTTTCACATGTGCTTTGTGCAAATCACTAATATAACAATAACTATTATAACAAAATCATATTTTGACAGTGTTTATCACTTCATTTGCACTGACACTTCACATAATTGCTAGTAATGTGGTAAATCATGGTAAATCACGCTAGAAACATGGTAAATCATAGTAAATCATACTAGAATGTGGTGTATCAAGGTGAATCATGCTAGAATCCTGGTAAATCATTCTAGAACGTGATATATCATAGTAAATCATGCTAGAACATGGTAAATCAAGGTAAACAGATAAATTCATGGTAAACTATGTTAGAACAAGGTAAATCATGGTAAACCATGGTAAATCATGATAAACTATGGTAAATCATGCTAGAATGTGGTATATCATGGTAAATGATGCTAGAACATGGTCTTTTCCATCTATGATGTCAATGGTTACATGCTTGCTAAATAAAACTTTATAACTTTTGATGCTTTTGTGCTTAAAGTCCTTAACGGCCTTAACTGCTTGAACCCCGATAAATGCTGCTTGCAGCTTTAATTATTATTATTATTATTATTTTCCCCTAAAACGCATCGTGCAGACCAAACCGTAAGAGCTGGAACCTTGAAACTTGGCCAAATGGTAGTCCTCAATTTGGGGAGAACCTATAAAAGTATGAGCCCGATTGGCCCATAGGTGGCGCTATAGCAACCAAAAGCGCAAAACTGCTCATAACTACTAGACCGTATGACATAGACTCAAGTGTCTTATATCATTGGAAAGCTGGACGCCTGACGAACAAAACGTATATCTCCGATTTCATTTCCGCCATGATAGATTTTCCGCCATTTTGAATTTTGTCAAAAACCTACTTTTGCGAACTAGTCCTAGGTTTTTCGCCCGATCGGAACCAAACCAGTGCAGAAATGTTCTCTTGAGTCTGAATATCAAAAACTATCGAAAAAAAGTTGAAATTTCGATTAACGGACGCTAAGGGGCGCCAAAACGTATGTTGTGGGAGGGGCCTTTTTTACTAAAATGGCTATAACTCCAGAACTAAATGAGGTATCTTCACCAAACTTGGTACACATGTGTAAGAGGTCAATCTGAGGTCACAACAAAAAAACCGCGGCGATTGTCCACATGGTGGCGCTATAACATGAAAAAAACATAAAACAGGCTATAACCACCTGACCATTACTCCGATTAACTTGAAAATTGGTATGCAGTGTCTTGGTCCAAGGTGCCATGTATGTGTATGAGGACATTGGCGTATCTCAAAAAACATGGCCGCCATTGGCCAATGAAGTTTGAGCACCTATTAGACAAGGTTAACGGAGGCCGAACAGAACGAAACTAGATGGGCATGTTCGACTCAAGGCCCTAGAGGTCTGTAAGAATTTTGAAAGAAATCGGCCACTAGTTGGCGCTAACGAGTTTTACGGCTCTGTAATCACGTGGTGTTACAAATATCCACACAATATGCATATAATTTGATAGATCTCCTCATCCTGAACAACTTTGCCTCAAGAACCATTGCTGTCAATCAAACCGTTTATTAAATATTCGCAAACATATTAAAAACCTACTTTTGCGAACTAGTCCTAGGTTTTTCGCCCGATCTGAACCAGACCAGTCTAGGACAATTCTCTGGACTCTCTAGATCAAAAACTATCAAAAAAAAGTTGAACTTTTGCATTTGGATGGCTGTAATAGGGTCATTTATAAAATGGGCGTGGCAAAATACACTAAAAAGCCTATAAATCCTAAATGAAAACTCAGAACTTCACAAAAATTGGTGAGCATATGTGACATAACATCATTAACAAGCATGCCAAATTTTATGGAGATCGGACCATAGGTGGAGCTATAACTGTCAAAAAGCTTTAAAACCATATATTTCCTGGTACATTGCCTGTATTGGCTGTAAATGGTCTTTTCCTTCTATTATGTCAGTGGTTACATGCTTGCTAAATAAAACCTGATAACTTTTGATGCTTTATGTGCTTAAAAACCCTTAAAGGCCTTAATAGCTTGAACCCCGATAAATGCTGCTTGCAGCTTTAATTATTATTATTATTTTCCCCTAAAACGCATCGTGCAGCCCAAACCGTAAATGCTGGAGACTTGAAACTCAGCCAAATGGTAGTCCTCAATTTGGGGAGAACCTATCAAAGTATGACCCCGATTGGTCAATAGGTGGCGCTATAGCAAGCAAAAGTATGAAATCAGCCATAACTCCTAGACGGTTTGTCATAGAATCAAGTGTCTTATATCACTGTAATCCTTGGCTCAAGACGGTCAAAACGTATATCTCCGATTTCATTTCCGCCTGGGAAAATTTTCCGCCATTTTGAATTTTCTCAAAAACCTACTTTTGCGAACTAGTCCTAGGTTTTTCGTCCGATTGGAACCAAACCAGTGCAGAAATGTTCTCTGGAGTCTGAATATCAATAATTATCGAAAAAAAGTTGAAATTTCGATTCACGGTCGCTAGGGGGCGCCAAAACGTACGTTGTGGGAGGAGCCTATTTTACTAAAACGGCTATAACTCGAGAAATAAATGAGGTATCTTCACCAAACTCGGTACACATGTGTAATAGTTCAATTTGAGGTCACAGTAAAAAAATCGCGACGATTGAACAGTAGGTGGCGCTATAACTTGAAAAAAACATGAAAAGGGCTATAACCACCTGACCGTTTGTCCGATTGACTTGAAAATTGGTATGCAGTGTCTTGGTCCAAGGTGCCATGTATGCCTATGAGGACATTGACGTATCTCAAAAAACATGGCCGCCATCGGCTAATGAAGTTTGAGCACCTATTAGACAAGGTTAACGGAGGCTGATCGGAACGAAACTCGAGGGGCATGTTCGACTCATGGCCCAAGAGGTCTGTAAGAATTTTGAAAGAAATCGGCCACTAGTTGGCGCTAACGAGTTTTTTCGGCTCTGTAATCACGTGGTGTTGCATACATCCACACAATATGCATATCAGTTGATAGATCTCCTCATACTGAACAACTTTGCCTCAAGAACCATTGCTGTCAATCAAACCGTTCATTTAATATTCGCAAACATGTTAAAAACTTACTTTTGCGAACTAGTCCTAGGTTTTTTGCCCAATCGGAACCAAACCAGTCTAGAACAATTCTCTGGACTCTCTAGATCAATAATTATCAAAAAAAAGTTGAACTTTTGCATTTGGATGGCTGTAATAGGGTCATTTATAAAATGGGCGTGGCAAAATACACTAAAAAGCCTATAAATCCTAAATGAAAACTCAAAACTTCACAAAAATTGGTGAGCATATGTCACATAACATCATTAACAAGCATGCCAAATTTTATGGACATCGGACCAAAGGTGGCACTATAACTGTTAAAAAGCTTTAAAACCACATATTTCCTATGGTAAATTGCCTGTATTGGCTGTAAATGGACTTTTCAATCTATTATTTCAGTGGTTAAAAGCTTTCTAAATAAACCTTAATGTCTTAAATGCTTATGTGCTTAAAGGCCTTAAATGCTTGAACCCCGATAAATGCTGCTTGCAGCTTTAATTATTATTATTATTATTATTATTCCGCCCTAAAACGCATCGTGCAGACCAAACCGTAAGAGCTGGAACCTTGAAACTTTGCCAAATGGTAGTCCTCAATTTGGGGAGAACCTATCAAAGTATGACCCAGATTGGCCCATAGGTGGCGCTACAATGACCACATTTACTAAATTGCTCACAACTCCTAGACAGTTTGTCCTAGATTGTCCATTTTAGCATCACTGTGATCCCTGGATCCAGACGGACAAAATGGCTATCTCCAAATCCCGATTCGGGCCAAAAAAAAATTGTTATGGCCAATTTTGTCAAAAACCTACTTTTGCGAACTAGTCCCTGGTTTTTGGCCCAATCGGAACCAGACCAGTCTAGCACAGTTCTCTGGACTCTCTAGATCAATAATTATCGAAAAAAAGTGGAACTTTTGCATTTGCCTGGCTGTAGCAGGGTAATTTAGGAAAGGGGTGGGACAAAAAAACACTCAAAAGCCTATACAACCTAAGGGAAAACCCCAAACTTCACAAAAATCGATGAGCAGATGTGTCATAGCATGGTGAAGAAGCATGCCAAGTTTCGTGAAGATCGGACAAGAGGTGGCGCTATAACTGTCCAAAACGTCTCTTCTTATTAGGGGTTCAAGCACGAAGTGCTGAAACCCTATTGTAATTGTGCTGATTTTTATTATTAGGGGTTCAAGCACGAAGTGCTGAAACCCTATTGTAATTGTACTGATTTTTAGGGGTTCAAGCACGAAGTGCTGAAACCCTATTGTAATTGCTCTGATTTTTATTATTATTATTTTCCCCTAAAACGCATCGTGCAGCCCAAACCGTAAATGCTGGAGACTTGAAACTCAGCCAAATGGTAGTCCTCAATTTGGGGAGAACCTATCAAAGTATGACCCCGATTGGTCAATAGGTGGCGCTATAGCAAGCAAAAGTATGAAATCAGCCATAACTCCTAGACGATTTGCCATAGAATCAAGTGTCTTATATCACTGTAATCCTTGGCTCAAGACGGTCAAAACGTATATCTCCGATTTCATTTCCGCCTGGGAAAATTTTCCGCCATTTTGAATTTTCTCAAAAACCTACTTTTGCGAACTAGTCCTAGGTTTTTCGTCCGATTGGAACCAAACCAGTGCAGAAATGTTCTCTGGAGTCTGAATATCAATAATTATCGAAAAAAAGTTGAAATTTCGATTCACGGTCGCTAGGGGGTGCCAAAACGTACATTGTGGGAGGAGCCTATTTTACTAAAACGGCTATAACTCGAGAAATAAATGAGGTATCTTCACCAAACTCGGTACACATGTGTAATAGTTCAATTTGAGGTCACAGTAAAAAAATCGCGACGATTTAACAGTAGGTGGCGCTATAACTTGAAAAAAACATGAAAAGGGCTATAACCACCTGACCGTTTGTCCGATTGACTTGAAAATTGGTATGCAGTGTCTTGGTCCAAGGTGCCATGTATGCCTATGAGGACATTGACGTATCTCAAAAAACATGGCCGCCATCGGCCAATGAAGTTTGAGCACCTATTAGACAAGGTTAACGGAGGCTGATCGGAACGAAACTCGATGGGCATGTTCGACTCATGGCCCAAGAGGTCTGTAAGAATTTTGAAAGAAATCGGCCACTAGTTGGCGCTAACAAGTTTTTTCGGCTCTGTAATCACGTGGTGTTGTATACATCCACACAATATGCATATCAGTTGATAGATCTCCTCATACTGAACAACTTTGCCTCAAGAACCATTGCTGTCAATCAAACCGTTCATTTAATATTCGCAAACATGTTAAAAACCTACTTTTGCGAACTAGTCCTAGGTTTTTTGCCCAATCGGAACCAAACCAGTCTAGGACAATTCTCTGGACTCTCTAGATCAATAATTATCAAAAAAAAGTTGAACTTTTGCATTTGGATGGCTGTAATAGGGTCATTTATAAAATGGGCGTGGCAAAATACACTAAAAAGCCTATAAATCCTAAATGAAAACTCAAAACTTCACAAAAATTGGTGAGCATATGTCACATAACCTCATTAACAAGCATGCCAAATTTTATGGACATCGGACCAAAGGTGGCACTATAACTGTTAAAAAGCTTTAAAACCACATATTTCCTATGGTAAATTGCCTGTATTGGCTGTAAATGGACTTTTCAATCTATTATTTCAGTGGTTAAAAGCTTTCTAAATAAATCTTAATGTCTTAAATGCTTATGTGCTTAAAGGCCTTAAATGCTTGAACCCCGATAAATGCTGCTTGCAGCTTTAATTATTATTATTATTTTTCTTCTGCCGTAAAACGCATCGTGCAGCCCAAACCGTAAGTGCTAGAGACTTGAAACTTTGCCAGATGGTAGTACAAAAATCGAGGAGAGGTTATCAAAATATGACCCCGATTGGCCCATAGGTGGCGCTACAGTACAAAAAACAAAAAAAAATCATATTTTTGCTTAAATCTCATTAACCGTTTGTCACAGACTCAAGTGTCTTATATCATTGGAATCCTTGGGTCAAGCCGAACAAAAAAGGCCTCAAGGATTTCATTTCCGGTATGCAAATTTTCCGCCATTTTGAATTATGTCCAAAACCTACTTTTGCGAACTAGTCCCTGGTTTTGTGTCCGATTGGAACCAAACCAGTGCAGAAATGTTCTCTGGAGTCAGAATATCAATAATTATCGAAAAAAAGTTGAAATTTCGATTGACGGTCGCTAAGGGGCGCCAAAATGTTTAAAGAAGGCGGAGCCTATTTTACTAAAATGGCTATAACTCCAGAAGTAAATGAGGTATCTTCACCAAACTCGGTACACCTGTGTAAGAGGTCAATCTGAGGTCATAGTAAAAAGATTGCGGCGATTGGCCACATGGTGGCGCTATAACATTAAAAAAACATAAATCAGGCTGTAACCACCTGACCGTTAGTCCGATTGACTTGAAAATTGGTATGCAGTGTCTTGGTCCAAGCTGTCATGTATATCTATGAGGACATTGGTGTATCTCAAAAAACATGGCCGCCATCGGCCAATGAAGTTTGAGCACCTATTAGACAAGGTTAATGGAGGCCGATCGGAACAAAACTCGGTGGGCATGTTTGACTCATGGCCCTAGAGGTCTGTAAGAATTTTGAAAGAAATCGGCCACTAGTTGGCGCTAACGAGTTTTATGGCTCTGTAATCACGTGGTGTTACACTTATCATCACAAAATGCATATCATTTGATAGACCTGCTCATGCTGAACAACTTTGCCTCTAGAACCATTGCTGTCAATCAAACAGTTTATTAATTATTCACGAATATGTTAAAAACCTACTTTTGCGAACTAGTCCCTGGTTTTTCGCCCGATCGGAACCAGACCAGTCTAGCACAGTTCTCTGGACTCTCTAGATCAATAATTATTGAAAAAAAGTTGAACTTTTGCATTTGCCTGGCTGTAACAGGGTCATTTAGGAAAGGGGAGGGACAAAAAAACACTCAAAAGCCTATACAACCTAAGGGAAAACCCCAAACTTCAC
This sequence comes from Abramis brama, assembly GCF_963993115.1. Lineage (NCBI taxonomy): Eukaryota > Metazoa > Chordata > Actinopteri > Cypriniformes > Leuciscidae > Abramis > Abramis brama. The sequence continues at coordinate 26,890,344 of NC_139973.1, forward strand.
GAAAATCGATGAGCAGATGTGTCAGACCATGGTGAAGAAGCATGCCAAGTTTCGTGAAGATCGGACAATAGGTGGCGCTATAACTGTCCAAAATGTCTCTTCTTATTAGGGGTTCAAGCACGAAGTGCTGAAACCCTATTGTAATTGTACTGATTTTTATTATTATTAGGGGTTCAAGCACGAAGTGCTGAAACCCTATTGTAATCGTCCTGATTTTTATTATTATTATTTTTCCGCCATAAAACGCATCGTGCAGCCCAAACCGTAAGACCTAGAGACTTGAAACTTTGCCAGATGGTAGTACTATTGCTCGCTACTCAGATACACGGACTCAGCCCAATCGGCCCATAGGTGGCGCTATAGCAATCAAAAGCGCAAAACTGCTCAGAACTCCCAGACCGTAAGGCGTAGCTTCAAGTGTCTTATATCATTGAAATCCAGAGCTTCTGAAGAAAAAAACGTATATCTCCGATTTCATTTCCGCCATGATAGATTTTTCGCCATTTTGAATTTTGTCAAAAACCTACTTTTGCGAACTAGTCCCTGGTTTTTCGCCCGATCGGAACCAAACCAGTGCGGAATTGTTCTCTGGAGTCTGAAGATCAATAATTATCGAAAAAAAGTTGAAATTTCGATTAATGGTCGCTAGGGGGTGCAAAATTAACGTTGTGGGAGGAGCCTATTTTACTAAAATGGCTATAACTCAAGAAGTAATTAAGTAAACTTCACCAAACTTGGTACACATGTGTAAGAGGTCAATCTGAGGTCACAGTAAAAAAATTGCGTCGATTGGCCACATGGTGGCACTATAAAACAAATAAAAACATATAGACAACTGACCGTTTTTCCGAATGACTTGAAATTTGGTATGCAGTGTCTTGGCCCAAGGGGCCATGTATGTCTAAAAGGATATTGGCGTATCTCAAAAAACATGGCCGCCATTGGCCAATGAGGTTTGAGCACCGTTAACGACGTCCGATCGGAGCGAAACTCGATGGGCATGTTCGGCTCAAGCCCCTAGAGGTCTGTAAGAATTTTGAAAGAAATCGGCCACTAGTTGGCGCTAACGAGTTTTAAGGCTCTGTAATCACGTGGTGTTACACTTATCATCACAAAATGCATATCATCTGATAGATCTGCTCATGCTGAACAACTTTGCCTCAAGAACCATCACTGTCAATCAAACTGTTCATTAAATATTCATGAATATGTTAAAAACCTACTTTTGCGAACTAGTCCCTGGTTTTTCGCCCGATCAGAACCAGACCAGTCTAGGACAATTCTCTGGACTCTCTAGATCAATAATTATCGAAAAAAAGTTGAACTTTTGCATTTTTCGCATGGGTATAATTGGGTCATAAAGAAAATGGGCGTGGCAAAATGCACTCAGAAGCCTATAAATCCTAAACGAAAACTCAGAACTTCACGAAAATGGGTGAACATATGTGCCATAACATTCTAAACAAGCATGCAAAATTTCATGTAGATCGGACCATAGGTGGCGCTATAACTGGCAAAAAGTTTTAAAACTACATATTTCCTATGGTAAATTGCCTATATTGGCTGTAAATGGATTTTTCCATCTATAATTTCAGTGGTTAAAAGCTTGTTAAATAAAACGTAATGTCTTAAATGCTTATGTGCTTAAAGGCCTTAAATGCTTGAACCCCGATAAATGCTGCTTGCAGCTTTAATTATTATTAGGGGTTCAAGCACGAAGTGCTGAAACCCTATTGTAATTGTACTGATTTTTATTATTATTATTTTTCTTCTGCCGTAAAACGCATCGTGCAGCCCAAACCGTAAGTGCTAGAGACTTGAAACTTTGCCAGATGGTAGTACAAAAATCGAGGAGAGGTTATCAAAATATGACCCCGATTGGCCCATAGGTGGCGCTACAGTACAAAAAACAAAAAAAAATCATATTTTTGCTTAAATCTCATTAACCGTTTGTCACAGACTCAAGTGTCTTATATCATTGGAATCCTTGGGTCAAGCCGAACAAAAAAGGCCTCAAGGATTTCATTTCCGGTATGCAAATTTTCCGCCATTTTGAATTATGTCCAAAACCTACTTTTGCGAACTAGTCCCTGGTTTTGTGTCCGATTGGAACCAAACCAGTGCAGAAATGTTCTCTGGAGTCAGAATATCAATAATTATCGAAAAAAAGTTGAAATTTCGATTGACGGTCGCTAAGGGGCGCCAAAATGTTTAAAGAAGGCGGAGCCTATTTTACTAAAATGGCTATAACTCCAGAAGTAAATGAGGTATCTTCACCAAACTCGGTACACCTGTGTAAGAGGTCAATCTGAGGTCATAGTAAAAAGATTGCGGCGATTGGCCACATGGTGGCGCTATAACATTAAAAAAACATAAATCAGGCTGTAACCACCTGACCGTTAGTCCGATTGACTTGAAAATTGGTATGCAGTGTCTTGGTCCAAGCTGTCATGTATATCTATGAGGACATTGGTGTATCTCAAAAAACATGGCCGCCATCGGCCAATGAAGTTTGAGCACCTATTAGACAAGGTTAATGGAGGCCGATCGGAACAAAACTCGGTGGGCATGTTTGACTCATGGCCCTAGAGGTCTGTAAGAATTTTGAAAGAAATCGGCCACTAGTTGGCGCTAACGAGTTTTATGGCTCTGTAATCACGTGGTGTTACACTTATCATCACAAAATGCATATCATTTGATAGACCTGCTCATGCTGAACAACTTTGCCTCTAGAACCATTGCTGTCAATCAAACAGTTTATTAATTATTCACGAATATGTTAAAAACCTACTTTTGCGAACTAGTCCCTGGTTTTTCGCCCGATCGGAACCAGACCAGTCTAGCACAGTTCTCTGGACTCTCTAGATCAATAATTATTGAAAAAAAGTTGAACTTTTGCATTTGCCTGGCTGTAACAGGGTCATTTAGGAAAGGGGAGGGACAAAAAAACACTCAAAAGCCTATACAACCTAAGGGAAAACCCCAAACTTCACGAAAATCGATGAGCAGATGTGTCAGACCATGGTGAAGAAGCATGCCAAGTTTCGTGAAGATCGGACAATAGGTGGCGCTATAACTGTCCAAAATGTCTCTTCTTATTAGGGGTTCAAGCACGAAGTGCTGAAACCCTATTGTAATTGTACTGATTTTTATTATTAGGGGTTCAAGCATGAAATGCTGAAACCCTATTGTAATTGTACTGATTAGGGGTTCAAGCACGAAGTGCTGAACACCTATTGTAATTGTACTGATTTTTAGGGGTTCAAGCACGAAGTGCTGAAACCCTATTGTAATTGCTCAGATTTTTATTATTATTATTTTCCCCTAAAACGCATCGTGCAGCCCAAACCGTAAATGCTGGAGACTTGAAACTCAGCCAAATGGTAGTCCTCAATTTGGGGAGAACCTATCAAAATATGACCCCGATTGGTCAATAGGTGGCGCTATAGCAAGCAAAAGTATGAAATCAGCCATAACTCCTAGACGGTTTGTCATAGAATCAAGTGTCTTATATCACTGTAATCCTTGGCTCAAGACGGTCAAAACGTATATCTCCGATTTCATTTCCGCCTGGGAAAATTTTCCGCCATTTTGCATTTTCTCAAAAACCTACTTTTGCGAACTAGTCCTAGGTTTTTCGTCCGATTGGAACCAAACCAGTGCAGAAATGTTCTCTGGAGTCTGAATATCAATAATTATCGAAAAAAAGTTGAAATTTCGATTCACGGTCGCTAGGGGGCGCCAAAACGTACGTTGTGGGAGGAGCCTATTTTACTAAAACGGCTATAACTCGAGAAATAAATGAGGTATCTTCACCAAACTCGGTACACATGTGTAATTGTTCAATTTGAGGTCACAGTAAAAAAATCGCGACGATTGAACAGTAGGTGGCGCTATAACTTGAAAAAAACATGAAAAGGGCTATAACCACCTGACCGTTTGTCCGATTGACTTGAAAATTGGTATGCAGTGTCTTGGTCCAAGGTGCCATGTATGCCTATGAGGACATTGACGTATCTCAAAAAACATGGCCGCCATCGGCCAATGAAGTTTGAGCACCTATTAGACAAGGTTAACGGAGGCTGATCGGAACGAAACTCGATGGGCATGTTCGACTCATGGCCCAAGAGGTCTGTAAGAATTTTGAAAGAAATCGGCCACTAGTTGGCGCTAACGAGTTTTTTCGGCTCTGTAATCACGTGGTGTTGCATACATCCACACAATATGCATATCAGTTGATAGATCTCCTCATACTGAACAACTTTGCCTCAAGAACCATTGCTGTCAATCAAACTGTTCATTAATTATTCATGAATATGTTAAAAACCTACTTTTGCGAACTAGTCCTAGGTTTTTTGCCCAATCGGAACCAAACCAGTCTAGGACAATTCTCTGGACTCTCTAGATCAATAATTATCAAAAAAAAGTGGAACTTTTGCATTTGGATGGCTGTAATAGGGTCATTTATAAAATGGGCGTGGCAAAATACACTAAAAAGCCTATAAATCCTAAATGAAAACTCAAAACTTCACAAAAATTGGTGAGCATATGTCACATAACATCATTAACAAGCATGCCAAATTTTATGGACATCGGACCAAAGGTGGCACTATAACTGTTAAAAAGCTTTAAAACCACATATTTCCTATGGTAAATTGCCTGTATTGGCTGTAAATGGACTTTTCAATCTATTATTTCAGTGGTTAAAAGCTTTCTAAATAAATCTTAATGTCTTAAATGCTTATGTGCTTAAAGGCCTTAAATGCTTGAACCCCGATAAATGCTGCTTGCAGCTTTAATTATTATTATTATTATTATTATTATTCCGCCCTAAAACGCATCGTGCAGACCAAACCGTAAGAGCTGGAACCTTGAAACTTTGCCAAATGGTAGTCCTCAATTTGGGGAGAACCTATCAAAGTATGACCCAGATTGGCCCATAGGTGGCGCTACAATGACCACATTTACTAAATTGCTCACAACTCCTAGACAGTTTGTCCTAGATTGTCCATTTTAGCATCACTGTGATCCCTGGATCCAGACGGACAAAATGGCTATCTCCAAATCCCGATTCGGGCCAAAAAAAAATTGTTATGGCAAATTTTGTCAAAAACCTACTTTTGCGAACTAGTCCCTGGTTTTTGGCCCAATCGGAACCAGACCAGTCTAGCACAGTTCTCTGGACTCTCTAGATCAATAATTATCGAAAAAAAGTGGAACTTTTGCATTTGCCTGGCTGTAGCAGGGTAATTTAGGAAAGGGGTGGGACAAAAAAACACTCAAAAGCCTATACAACCTAAGGGAAAACCCCAAACTTCACAAAAATCGATGAGCAGATGTGTCATAGCATGGTGAAGAAGCATGCCAAGTTTCGTGAAGATCGGACAAGAGGTGGCGCTATAACTGTCCAAAACGTCTCTTCTTATTAGGGGTTCAAGCACGAAGTGCTGAAACCCTATTGTAATTGTGCTGATTTTTATTATTAGGGGTTCAAGCACGAAGTGCTGAAACCCTATTGTAATTGTACTGATTTTTAGGGGTTCAAGCACGAAGTGCTGAAACCCTATTGTAATTGCTCTGATTTTTATTATTATTATTTTCCCCTAAAACGCATCGTGCAGCCCAAACCGTAAATGCTGGAGACTTGAAACTCAGCCAAATGGTAGTCCTCAATTTGGGGAGAACCTATCAAAGTATGACCCCGATTGGTCAATAGGTGGCGCTATAGCAAGCAAAAGTATGAAATCAGCCATAACTCCTAGACGATTTGCCATAGAATCAAGTGTCTTATATCACTGTAATCCTTGGCTCAAGACGGTCAAAACGTATATCTCCGATTTCATTTCCGCCTGGGAAAATTTTCCGCCATTTTGAATTTTCTCAAAAACCTACTTTTGCGAACTAGTCCTAGGTTTTTCGTCCGATTGGAACCAAACCAGTGCAGAAATGTTCTCTGGAGTCTGAATATCAATAATTATCGAAAAAAAGTTGAAATTTCGATTCACGGTCGCTAGGGGGTGCCAAAACGTACATTGTGGGAGGAGCCTATTTTACTAAAACGGCTATAACTCGAGAAATAAATGAGGTATCTTCACCAAACTCGGTACACATGTGTAATAGTTCAATTTGAGGTCACAGTAAAAAAATCGCGACGATTTAACAGTAGGTGGCGCTATAACTTGAAAAAAACATGAAAAGGGCTATAACCACCTGACCGTTTGTCCGATTGACTTGAAAATTGGTATGCAGTGTCTTGGTCCAAGGTGCCATGTATGCCTATGAGGACATTGACGTATCTCAAAAAACATGGCCGCCATCGGCCAATGAAGTTTGAGCACCTATTAGACAAGGTTAACGGAGGCTGATCGGAACGAAACTCGATGGGCATGTTCGACTCATGGCCCAAGAGGTCTGTAAGAATTTTGAAAGAAATCGGCCACTAGTTGGCGCTAACAAGTTTTTTCGGCTCTGTAATCACGTGGTGTTGTATACATCCACACAATATGCATATCAGTTGATAGATCTCCTCATACTGAACAACTTTGCCTCAAGAACCATTGCTGTCAATCAAACCGTTCATTTAATATTCGCAAACATGTTAAAAACCTACTTTTGCGAACTAGTCCTAGGTTTTTTGCCCAATCGGAACCAAACCAGTCTAGGACAATTCTCTGGACTCTCTAGATCAATAATTATCAAAAAAAAGTTGAACTTTTGCATTTGGATGGCTGTAATAGGGTCATTTATAAAATGGGCGTGGCAAAATACACTAAAAAGCCTATAAATCCTAAATGAAAACTCAAAACTTCACAAAAATTGGTGAGCATATGTCACATAACCTCATTAACAAGCATGCCAAATTTTATGGACATCGGACCAAAGGTGGCACTATAACTGTTAAAAAGCTTTAAAACCACATATTTCCTATGGTAAATTGCCTGTATTGGCTGTAAATGGACTTTTCAATCTATTATTTCAGTGGTTAAAAGCTTTCTAAATAAATCTTAATGTCTTAAATGCTTATGTGCTTAAAGGCCTTAAATGCTTGAACCCCGATAAATGCTGCTTGCAGCTTTAATTATTATTATTATTTTTCTTCTGCCGTAAAACGCATCGTGCAGCCCAAACCGTAAGTGCTAGAGACTTGAAACTTTGCCAGATGGTAGTACAAAAATCGAGGAGAGGTTATCAAAATATGACCCCGATTGGCCCATAGGTGGCGCTACAGTACAAAAAACAAAAAAAAATCATATTTTTGCTTAAATCTCATTAACCGTTTGTCACAGACTCAAGTGTCTTATATCATTGGAATCCTTGGGTCAAGCCGAACAAAAAAGGCCTCAAGGATTTCATTTCCGGTATGCAAATTTTCCGCCATTTTGAATTATGTCCAAAACCTACTTTTGCGAACTAGTCCCTGGTTTTGTGTCCGATTGGAACCAAACCAGTGCAGAAATGTTCTCTGGAGTCAGAATATCAATAATTATCGAAAAAAAGTTGAAATTTCGATTGACGGTCGCTAAGGGGCGCCAAAATGTTTAAAGAAGGCGGAGCCTATTTTACTAAAATGGCTATAACTCCAGAAGTAAATGAGGTATCTTCACCAAACTCGGTACACCTGTGTAAGAGGTCAATCTGAGGTCATAGTAAAAAGATTGCGGCGATTGGCCACATGGTGGCGCTATAACATTAAAAAAACATAAATCAGGCTGTAACCACCTGACCGTTAGTCCGATTGACTTGAAAATTGGTATGCAGTGTCTTGGTCCAAGCTGTCATGTATATCTATGAGGACATTGGTGTATCTCAAAAAACATGGCCGCCATCGGCCAATGAAGTTTGAGCACCTATTAGACAAGGTTAATGGAGGCCGATCGGAACAAAACTCGGTGGGCATGTTTGACTCATGGCCCTAGAGGTCTGTAAGAATTTTGAAAGAAATCGGCCACTAGTTGGCGCTAACGAGTTTTATGGCTCTGTAATCACGTGGTGTTACACTTATCATCACAAAATGCATATCATTTGATAGACCTGCTCATGCTGAACAACTTTGCCTCTAGAACCATTGCTGTCAATCAAACAGTTTATTAATTATTCACGAATATGTTAAAAACCTACTTTTGCGAACTAGTCCCTGGTTTTTCGCCCGATCGGAACCAGACCAGTCTAGCACAGTTCTCTGGACTCTCTAGATCAATAATTATTGAAAAAAAGTTGAACTTTTGCATTTGCCTGGCTGTAACAGGGTCATTTAGGAAAGGGGAGGGACAAAAAAACACTCAAAAGCCTATACAACCTAAGGGAAAACCCCAAACTTCACGAAAATCGATGAGCAGATGTGTCAGACCATGGTGAAGAAGCATGCCAAGTTTCGTGAAGATCGGACAATAGGTGGCGCTATAACTGTCCAAAATGTCTCTTCTTATTAGGGGTTCAAGCACGAAGTGCTGAAACCCTATTGTAATTGTACTGATTTTTATTATTATTAGGGGTTCAAGCACGAAGTGCTGAAACCCTATTGTAATCGTCCTGATTTTTATTATTATTATTTTTCCGCCATAAAACGCATCGTGCAGCCCAAACCGTAAGACCTAGAGACTTGAAACTTTGCCAGATGGTAGTACTATTGCTCGCTACTCAGATACACGGACTCAGCCCAATCGGCCCATAGGTGGCGCTATAGCAATCAAAAGCGCAAAACTGCTCAGAACTCCCAGACCGTAAGGCGTAGCTTCAAGTGTCTTATATCATTGAAATCCAGAGCTTCTGAAGAAAAAAACGTATATCTCCGATTTCATTTCCGCCATGATAGATTTTTCGCCATTTTGAATTTTGTCAAAAACCTACTTTTGCGAACTAGTCCCTGGTTTTTCGCCCGATCGGAACCAAACCAGTGCGGAATTGTTCTCTGGAGTCTGAAGATCAATAATTATCGAAAAAAAGTTGAAATTTCGATTAATGGTCGCTAGGGGGTGCAAAATTAACGTTGTGGGAGGAGCCTATTTTACTAAAATGGCTATAACTCAAGAAGTAATTAAGTAAACTTCACCAAACTTGGTACACATGTGTAAGAGGTCAATCTGAGGTCACAGTAAAAAAATTGCGTCGATTGGCCACATGGTGGCGCTATAAAACAAATAAAAACATATAGACAACTGACCGTTTTTCCGAATGACTTGAAATTTGGTATGCAGTGTCTTGGCCCAAGGGGCCATGTATGTCTAAAAGGATATTGGCGTATCTCAAAAAACATGGCCGCCATTGGCCAATGAGGTTTGAGCACCGTTAACGACGTCCGATCGGAGCGAAACTCGATGGGCATGTTCGGCTCAAGCCCCTAGAGGTCTGTAAGAATTTTGAAAGAAATCGGCCACTAGTTGGCGCTAACGAGTTTTAAGGCTCTGTAATCACGTGGTGTTACACTTATCATCACAAAATGCATATCATCTGATAGATCTGCTCATGCTGAACAACTTTGCCTCAAGAACCATCACTGTCAATCAAACTGTTCATTAAATATTCATGAATATGTTAAAAACCTACTTTTGCGAACTAGTCCCTGGTTTTTCGCCCGATCAGAACCAGACCAGTCTAGGACAATTCTCTGGACTCTCTAGATCAATAATTATCGAAAAAAAGTTGAACTTTTGCATTTTTCGCATGGGTATAATTGGGTCATAAAGAAAATGGGCGTGGCAAAATGCACTCAGAAGCCTATAAATCCTAAACGAAAACTCAGAACTTCACGAAAATGGGTGAGCATATGTGCCATAACATTCTAAACAAGCATGCAAAATTTCATGTAGATCGGACCATAGGTGGCGCTATAACTGGCAAAAAGTTTTAAAACTACATATTTCCTATGGTAAATTGCCTATATTGGCTGTAAATGGATTTTTCCATCTATAATTTCAGTGGTTAAAAGCTTGTTAAATAAAACGTAATGTCTTAAATGCTTATGTGCTTAAAGGCCTTAAATGCTTGAACCCCGATAAATGCTGCTTGCAGCTTTAATTATTAGGGGTTCAAGCACGAAGTGCTGAAACCCTATTGTAATCGTCCTGATTTTTATTATTATTATTTTTCCGCCATAAAACGCATCGTGCAGCCCAAACCGTAAGACCTAGAGACTTGAAACTTTGCCAGATGGTAGTACTATTGCTCGCTACTCAGATACACGGACTCAGCCCAATCGGCCCATAGGTGGCGCTATAGCAATCAAAAGCGCAAAACTGCTCAGAACTCCCAGACCGTAAGGCGTAGCTTCAAGTGTCTTATATCATTGAAATCCAGAGCTTCTGAAGAAAAAAACGTATATCTCCGATTTCATTTCCGCCATGATAGATTTTTCGCCATTTTGAATTTTGTCAAAAACCTACTTTTGCGAACTAGTCCCTGGTTTTTCGCCCGATCGGAACCAAACCAGTGCGGAATTGTTCTCTGGAGTCTGAAGATCAATAATTATCGAAAAAAAGTTGAAATTTCGATTAATGGTCGCTAGGGGGTGCAAAATTAACGTTGTGGGAGGAGCCTATTTTACTAAAATGGCTATAACTCAAGAAGTAATTAAGTAAACTTCACCAAACTTGGTACACATGTGTAAGAGGTCAATCTGAGGTCACAGTAAAAAAATTGCGTCGATTGGCCACATGGTGGCACTATAAAACAAATAAAAACATATAGACAACTGACCGTTTTTCCGAATGACTTGAAATTTGGTATGCAGTGTCTTGGCCCAAGGGGCCATGTATGTCTAAAAGGATATTGGCGTATCTCAAAAAACATGGCCGCCATTGGCCAATGAGGTTTGAGCACCGTTAACGACGTCCGATCGGAGCGAAACTCGATGGGCATGTTCGGCTCAAGCCCCTAGAGGTCTGTAAGAATTTTGAAAGAAATCGGCCACTAGTTGGCGCTAACGAGTTTTAAGGCTCTGTAATCACGTGGTGTTACACTTATCATCACAAAATGCATATCATCTGATAGATCTGCTCATGCTGAACAACTTTGCCTCAAGAACCATCACTGTCAATCAAACTGTTCATTAAATATTCATGAATATGTTAAAAACCTACTTTTGCGAACTAGTCCCTGGTTTTTCGCCCGATCAGAACCAGACCAGTCTAGGACAATTCTCTGGACTCTCTAGATCAATAATTATCGAAAAAAAGTTGAACTTTTGCATTTTTCGCATGGGTATAATTGGGTCATAAAGAAAATGGGCGTGGCAAAATGCACTCAGAAGCCTATAAATCCTAAACGAAAACTCAGAACTTCACGAAAATGGGTGAACATATGTGCCATAACATTCTAAACAAGCATGCAAAATTTCATGTAGATCGGACCATAGGTGGCGCTATAACTGGCAAAAAGTTTTAAAACTACATATTTCCTATGGTAAATTGCCTATATTGGCTGTAAATGGATTTTTCCATCTATAATTTCAGTGGTTAAAAGCTTGTTAAATAAAACGTAATGTCTTAAATGCTTATGTGCTTAAAGGCCTTAAATGCTTGAACCCCGATAAATGCTGCTTGCAGCTTTAATTATTATTAGGGGTTCAAGCACGAAGTGCTGAAACCCTATTGTAATTGTACTGATTTTTATTATTATTATTTTTCTTCTGCCGTAAAACGCATCGTGCAGCCCAAACCGTAAGTGCTAGAGACTTGAAACTTTGCCAGATGGTAGTACAAAAATCGAGGAGAGGTTATCAAAATATGACCCCGATTGGCCCATAGGTGGCGCTACAGTACAAAAAACAAAAAAAAATCATATTTTTGCTTAAATCTCATTAACCGTTTGTCACAGACTCAAGTGTCTTATATCATTGGAATCCTTGGGTCAAGCCGAACAAAAAAGGCCTCAAGGATTTCATTTCCGGTATGCAAATTTTCCGCCATTTTGAATTATGTCCAAAACCTACTTTTGCGAACTAGTCCCTGGTTTTGTGTCCGATTGGAACCAAACCAGTGCAGAAATGTTCTCTGGAGTCAGAATATCAATAATTATCGAAAAAAAGTTGAAATTTCGATTGACGGTCGCTAAGGGGCGCCAAAATGTTTAAAGAAGGCGGAGCCTATTTTACTAAAATGGCTATAACTCCAGAAGTAAATGAGGTATCTTCACCAAACTCGGTACACCTTTGTAAGAGGTCAATCTGAGGTCATAGTAAAAAGATTGCGGCGATTGGCCACATGGTGGCGCTATAACATTAAAAAAACATAAATCAGGCTGTAACCACCTGACCGTTAGTCCGATTGACTTGAAAATTGGTATGCAGTGTCTTGGTCCAAGCTGTCATGTATATCTATGAGGAAATTGGTGTATCTCAAAAAACATGGCCGCCATCGGCCAATGAAGTTTGAGCACCTATTAGACAAGGTTAATGGAGGCCGATCGGAACAAAACTCGGTGGGCATGTTCGACTCATGGCCCTAGAGGTCTGTAAGAATTTTGAAAGAAATCGGCCACTAGTTGGCGCTAACGAGTTTTATGGCTCTGTAATCACGTGGTGTTACACTTATCATCACAAAATGCATATCATTTGATAGACCTGCTCATGCTGAACAACTTTGCCTCTAGAACCATTGCTGTCAATCAAACAGTTTATTAATTATTCACGAATATGTTAAAAACCTACTTTTGCGAACTAGTCCCTGGTTTTTCGCCCGATCGGAACCAGACCAGTCTAGGACAATTCTCTGGACTCTCTAGATCAATAATTATCAAAAAAAAGTTAAAATTTTGCTTTTGGTTGGCTATAAGAGGATCATTTATAAAATAGGCGTGTCCAAATACACTCAAACGTCTATAAAGCCTAAATAAAAACTCAGAACTTCACAAAAATTGATGGGCATATGTGAAATAACATGCTAAAGAAGCATGGAAATTTTTATGGAGATCGGACCATAGGTGGCGCTATAACTGTTAAAAAGCTTTGAAAACCATATATTTCCTATGGTAAATTTCCTGTATTGGCTGTAAATGGACTTTTCCATCTATTTTTTCAGTGGTTAAAAGCTTTCTAAATAAATCTTAATGTCTTAAATGCTTATGTGCTTAAAGGCCTTAAATGCTTGAACCCCGATAAATGCTGCTTGCAGCTTTAATTATTATTATTATTATTCCGCCCTAAAACGCATCGTGCAGACCAAACCGTAAGAGCTGGAACCTTGAAACTTTGCCAAATGGTAGTCCTCAATTTGGGGAGAACCTATCAAAGTATGACCCAGATTGGCCCATAGGTGGCGCTACAATGACCACATTTACTAAATTGCTCACAACTCCTAGACAGTTTGTCCTAGATTGTCCATTTTAGCATCACTGTGATCCCTGGATCCAGACGGACAAAATGGCTATCTCCAAATCCCGATTCGGGCCAAAAAATAATTGTTATGGCCAATTTTGTCCAAAACCTACTTTTGCGAACTAGTCCCTGGTTTTTGGCCCAATCGGAACCAGACCAGTCTAGCACAGTTCTCTGGACTCTCTAGATCAATAATTATTGAAAAAAAGTTGAACTTTTGCATTTGCCTGGCTGTAACAGGGTCATTTAGGAAAGGGGAGGGACAAAAAAACACTCAAAAGCCTATACAACCTAAGGGAAAACCCCAAACTTCACGAAAATCGATGAGCAGATGTGTCAGACCATGGTGAAGAAGCATGCCAAGTTTCGTGAAGATCGGACAATAGGTGGCGCTATAACTGTCCAAAATGTCTCTTCTTATTAGGGGTTCAAGCACGAAGTGCTGAAACCCTATTGTAATTGTACTGATTTTTATTATTATTAGGGGTTCAAGCATGAAATGCTGAAACCCTATTGTAATTGTGAGGATTTGTAAAACGCATCGTGCAGGACAAACCGTAAGGCCTAGAGACTTGAAACCTGGCCAGATGGTAGGCCTCAATTTGGGGACAAGCTATCAGAGTATGACCCCGATTGGCCCATAGGTGGCGCTACAGCAACCAAAAGTTCAAAATCGCTCATAACTCTTAGACCGTTTGTCCCAGGATCAAGTGTCTTATATCGTTGGAATCCTTGGCTCAAGGCGGACAAAATGGCTATCTCCGATTTGCTTGCCCTTCGGCGCCAATTTCGAGTAAATTGCATTTTTTGGAAAAACCTATTTTTGCGAACTTCTCCTATGTTTTTGGCCCGATCGGAACCAAACCACTGCAAGAATATTCTCTGGAGTCTGACAATCAATAATCATCCAAACAATTCTAAATTTCAATTAACGGTCGATAAGGGGAACCAAAATATTTGATGGCACCAGGGCCACTTTTACTAAAACGGTTATAAATTGTGAACGGGAAGGAATTTTTTTGCTAAACTTGGGGTACATCTTCCTGAGCTCAACCTGAGATCACTTGAAAAAAATCGCAACAATTGGCCACTTGGTGGCACTACAAAACAGTTATAACTTGTGAACGGAAAGAGATTTTCGCAAAACTTGGGACACATGTTCATGAGCTCATTCTGAGGTCATGTGAAAAAAAAATCATGACAATTGGCCACTTGGTGGCACTATAAAATGGGTATAACTTGTGAGCGGAAAGAGATATTTTTGCTAAACTTGGGACACATGTTCATAAGCTCAATCTGAGTTGACATGAAAAAAATCGTGACAATTGGCCACTTGGTGGCGCTATAACAGTGAAAAAAAATCATGAAAATAGCTATAAGCGCACCCAAATGTTAGTCTACTGAAAATTGGCACGCAGTGTCTTTGTCCAGGGTGCCATGATAGTCTATGAGAACATTAGTGTATCTCAAAAAACTCAGTATATGTCATTGGCACAATGCCTTGAAGGAGCCTTAGAAGTTTCAAGCCAGTGTTTTTTCACAGGAGTGACCTCCTAAGACTCCTGAATCATTGCCGAGTCCAACAATACCAAACATGCCAGGTTTTGCCTTATGGTTTTTGTAAGTGTCATTTAGAGCTTTAAAAAATTGTGTTTATCTTCAAAGCCGTTAGTCCGATCGAGACAACAATAAAAAAACAAAGGAAATTTGAAAACATAGGTAAATAGCTAAACAATAACGCCAAAATGTTAAAATTATGATAGGAACTGACAAAAAAATGAATTAAATCCAATCAATTTCACCCATGGATCATTTTGATGCTCTCACATGTTTGAAACAAACAATGATGGATTGTCATGAAATTTGTTTTGAATTGGGACTGGCGAATCCCCGTCCATACTGTCAATGACCATTCGCAAAGACCCGCCCACTTTAGTTACTGTTGCTATGTCTGACAAGCGACGCCACTCTCACACCACACCAAGTTCTCACGCAGTGAAAAATACATTGCGGATCAGAGAGGAGACTGCGCGCTGACAGACAAGTACTTTTGATATGAAACAAATGGCACTTTTCCACTACACAGTACCAGCTCGGCTCGGCTCGGCTTTGTTTGGTTTTCCACCGTGTAAAAGTTGTACCTGTACCTGCTTCCAGGTACTTTTTTTCGTACCACTTCCGGCGAGGTTTTAAGCGAGCTGGGGCAAGCTGAGGCGATACTAAAATGTAACGTGAAAACACGGCAGACTGCTGATTGGTCAGAGAGAATCGTCACTATTCACTGCGTCATCATTGCACGCGCCAGACGGAGTATCCTGAATAAAAAACAGCAAAAACAAAAACATCCAAAAACAGCATACACTCGATTTCCTCCATTGTCCATTGTGTGTGGCAGCGGATGTATCTCGCGTAGAAGATTAAGTCACGGCAGTTTCCTGCGGCGTCGCTATGACGACCAGGTACTATTGTGGAGGTACTATCTGCAATGGAAAACGGAGCGAAAAGCGAGCCGGGCCGAGTCGAGTCGAGTTGAGCTGGTACTGGTAATGGAAAAGCACCAAAAGTCTCACCTTTCAAATGTAGTCATTTTTTAGAGACATTTAAACAATAAATACCGTTTTGTGACTGTTTAATGTGTCTGACAGATCGCTGTAGACTCAAGGCTCAGTTAAAGCTGCTCGTGAACCGATCATCTCTTCCTTCTAGTTAATTTATAGCATTAAAATAAACATGAATGAACATAAAAGGAATGTTGTTTTAAAGTGCTAAGACGTCAGTACACTTTGTTTTTCAAATTTAAATCCTCCAAAGTTAATCTACTAACTCTCCTGACTGCTTTGTGGGACAAAATGGCGGATTATGATTAGTCAGATCGCCTGTCAATCAAACTCCCTGCGAAGGGTCAATTGAGAATGCCCGTGCGCACAATCCTGATCTAATCGACAACTTTGCAGTTGCACATAGGAAAGCCCGGAAAATCCCACTATAATGTAAGAGAGCATCTTTTTTATGTATTTGGACCTAGGCCTAACAATGTGTTATGGTGCGCTGTCACCAGTGTTTTTTTATTGTTTTTTTTTTTTGGTGAGCGTAGGCTCCTCCTGATTTTGTTAGTCATCTCATCTCTTATATGCTGTGTATGATCATATCCTGCCCTATTCATGGTAGCCTACTCGCGGACATTGCGTCATCAATGTCATCAATTGCGTCATCAAGGGGCCCGCCTTGATAATCCTACTTAAGGGCCCGGTGTTGGCTCGTTACGCCACTGAATATAATTGTCTAAACTCCTTATCAAAATTACATATTTACAACAAATTTGACACATATATATAGGCACACTTTGAGTACTACTAATAAAAGTGGTGGAGATCAGGCAAGACTGTAAGAAGACTCAAGCAAAAAGGTGCTATAACTGTAAAAACGCTTTAAAACCATATATTTCCTATGGCAAACTGCATGTATTGGCTGTAAATTGACTTTTTCATCTATGATGGCAGTTGTTAAATGCTTGCTAAATAAAACGTAATGTCTTTTGATGCTTGTGTGCTTAAAGGCCTTAACTGCTTGAACCCCGATAAATGCTGCTTGCAGCTTTAATTATTATTATTATTATTATTATTCCGCCCTAAAACGCATCGTGCAGACCAAACCGTAAGAGCTGGAACCTTGAAACTTTGCCAAATGGTAGTCCTCAATTTGGGGAGAACCTATCAAAGTATGACCCAGATTGGCCCATAGGTGGCGCTACAATGACCACATTTACTAAATTGCTCACAACTCCTAGACAGTTTGTCCTAGATTGTCCATTTTAGCATCACTGTGATCCCTGGATCCAGACGGACAAAATGGCTATCTCCAAATCCCGATTCGGGCCAAAAAATAATTGTTATGGCCAATTTTGTCCAAAACCTACTTTTGCGAACTAGTCCTAGGTTTTTGGCCCAATCGGAACCAGACCAGTCTAGCACAGTTCTCTGGACTCTCTAGATCAATAATTATCGAAAAAAAGTGGAACTTTTGCATTTGCCTGGCTGTAACAGGGTCATTTAGGAAAGGGGAGGGACAAAAAAACACTCAAAAGCCTATACAACCTAAGGGAAAACCCCAAACTTCACGAAAATCGATGAGCAGATGTGTCAGACCATGGTGAAGAAGCATGCCAAGTTTCGTGAAGATCGGACAATAGGTGGCGCTATAACTGTCCAAAATGTCTCTTCTTATTAGGGGTTCAAGCACGAAGTGCTGAAACCCTATTGTAATTGTACTGATTTTTATTATTATTAGGGGTTCAAGCACGAAGTGCTGAAACCCTATTGTAATTGCTCAGATTTTTAGGGGTTCAAGCACGAAGTGCTGAAACCCTATTGTAATTGTGCTGATTTTTATTAGGGGTTCAAGCACGAAGTGCTGAAACCCTATTGTAATTGTACTGATTTTTATTAGGGGTTCAAGCACGAAGTGCTGAAACCCTATTGTAATTGTACTGATTTTTATTAGGGGTTCAAGCACGAAGTGCTGAAACCCTATTGTAATTGTACTGATTTTTATTATTATTATTATTATTATTATTATTATTTTCCCCTTAAACGCATCGTGCAGACCAAACCGTAAGAGCTGGAACCTTGAAACTTGGCCAAATGGTAGTCCTCAATTTGGGGAGAACCTATAAAAGTATGACCCCGATTGGCCCATAGGTGGCGCTATAGCAACCAAAAGCGCAAAACTGCTCATAACTACTAGACCGTATGTCGTAGACTCAAGTGTCTTATATCATTGGAAAGCTGGACGCCTGACGAACAAAACGTATATCTCCGATTTCATTTCCGCCATGATAGATTTTCCGCCATTTTGAATTTTGTCAAAAACCTACTTTTGCGAACTAGTCCTAGGTTTTTCGCCCGATCGGAACCAATCCAGTGCAGAAATGTTCTCTTGAGTCTGAATATCAAAAACTATCGAAAAAAAGTTGAAATTTCGATTCACGGACGCTAAGGGGCGCCAAAACGTACGTCGTGGGCAGGGCCTATTTTACTAAAATGGCTATAACTCCAGAAGTAAATGAGGTATCTTCACCAAACTTGGTACACATGTGTAAGAGGTCAATCTGAGGTCACAGTAAAAAAACCGCGGCGATTGGCCACATGGTGGCGCTATAACATGAAAAAAAATAAAACAGGCTATAACCACCTGACCGTTAGTCCGATTGACTTGAAAATTGGTATGCAGTGTCTTGGTCCAAGGTGCCATGTATGTGTATGAGGACATTGGCGTATCTCAAAAAACATGGCCGCCATCGGCCAATGAAATTTGAGCACCTATTAGACAAGGTTAACGGAGGCCGATCGGAACGAAACTCGATGGGCATGTTCGACTCAAGGCCCTAGAGGTCTGTAAGAATTTTGAAAGAAATCGGCCACTAGTTGGCGCTAACGAGTTTTATGGCTCTGTAATCACGTGGTGTTACAAATATCCACACAATATGCATATCATTTGATAGATCTCCTCATCCTGAACAACTTTGCCTCAAGAACCATTGCTGTCAATCAAACCGTTCATTAAATATTCGCAAACATGTTAAAAACCTACTTTTGCGAACTAGTCCTAGGTTTTTCGCCCGATCGGAACCAGACCAGTCTAGGACAATTCTCTGGACTCTCTAGATCAAAAACTATCAAAAAAAAGTTGAACTTTTGCATTTGGATGGCTCTAATAGGGTCATTTATAAAATGGGCGTGTCAAAATACATTAAAAAGCCTATAAATCCTAAATAAAAACTCAGAACTTCACAAAAAGTGGTCAGCATATGTGACATAACATCATTAACAAGCATGAAAAATTCTATGGAGATCGGACGATAGGTGGCGCTATAACTGTTAAAAAGCTTTAAAATCATATATTTCCTATGGTAAACTGCCTGTATTGGCTGTAAATGGTCTTTTCCATCTCTGATCATATAATTTTCATATCATAATGTTCAAAACTAGTGCAATACAATTCTCTGGACTCACTAGATCAATAATTGTCAGAAAAAGTTGAACTACTTCATTTGGATAGCTATAATAGGTTCACTTCAAAATCTGGCCTTTACCAAGTGTCCCCGAAAGCCTATATCTCTTTAATCAATGCTCAGACCTTCTTAAAAACAAGTCAGAACGTGTGAAATATCACCCTGAACAAGCATGAAAATTTTCAGACAGATCGGACAAAATTTGCCTCTATAACAGTTAAAAAGGTGAAAATGATATGAATTAATGGCATGTTAAGCCAATAAGTGGTATTTTACTGCCCCACGCTGTTTAAAATAGTCATTTTCTCATATTGGTATTGGTATCAGCCATGGTAAATCATGATAAATGATGGTGTGTGTGTGTGTGTGTGTGTGTGTGTGTGTGTGTGGTACAAATATAACAAAGGTTTTATTTTCCAACATGAAAACAAACATAACAGAGTGCTAGTGCACAAACAATAACCGACAATGATAATGGATGAGAGGGGAACTTAAATACACAGATCAAGACAAGGACAACAGGTGACGGTTATGATGATGAGGAGCAGGTGATGATGAGGAGGGTGATGAGGAGCAGGTGCAGGTGATGACGACAGATAGTGAATGTGATGAAGACAGAAGGTGAATGTGATGAAGGTGAATGTGACACCAATATCACTAAAACATTTGTGTGTGTGTGTGTGTGTGTGTGTGTGTGTGTGTGTGTGTGTGTGTGTAGCATTATTGTGTGTAGCATATGTAGCAAGTATGCATTATTGAGTTAACATGTAAACACTGGTTTGCTTTAGTGCAGAAAACTGGTCAAAATCATGAGGTTTAAAGTGAAAGTGAGCCAATAAGTGGTCTTCTACTGCCCTCTGCTGGCCATTCTACTTATTAATTAAATTTTTCCACATGTGCTTGCATTTATACTTGAATACACACTAAAAATCACTTATATAGCAATAACTATTATAACACAATCATATTTTGTCAGTGTTAATCACTTTATTTGCACTGACACTTCAAATAATTGCTAGTAATGTGGTAAATCATGGTAAATCATGGTTAACTATGCTGTGTGTGTGTGTCTGTGTGTGTGTGTGTGTGTGTGTGTGTGTGTGTGTGTGTGTGTGTGTGTAAGCATGCATTGAGTTAACATGGATAAACTGGTTTGCTTTAGTGCAGAAAACTGGTTTAAAGTGAAAGTGAGCCAATAAGTGGTCTTCTACTGCCCTCTGCTGGCCATTCTACTTATTAATGAAATATTTCAACATGTGCTTGCATTCATACTTGAATACACACTAAAAAAATCACTTATATAGCAATAACTTTTATAACACAATCATATTTTGTCAGTGTTAATCACTTTATTTGCACTGACACTTCAAATAATTGCTAGTAATGTGATAAATCAGGCTAGAAACATGGTAAATCAAAGTAAATAATACTAGATTGTCGTTTATCTCCTGGTAAATAATACTAGAACGTGGTATATCATGGTAAATCATGGTTAACTAAACTGTGTGTGTATGTGTGTGTGTGTGTGTGTGTGTGTGTGTGTGTGTGTGTGTGTGTGTGTGTGTAAGCATGCATTGAGTTAACATGGAAAAACTGGTTTGCTTTAGTGCAGAAAACTGGTTTAAAGTGAAAGTGAGCCAATAAGTGGTCTTCTAGTGCCCTCTGCTGGCCATTCTACTCAATAATGAAATATTTTAAGTCAAGTCAAGTCAAGTATATTTGTATAGCGCTTTTCACAATACAGATTGTATCAAAGCAGCTTCACAGTATTAAATTAAAATAATACAACAAGGTTTGTTTCTAGTGGAATTTATTGATAAAATCAAATTAGATATCCCCAGAATATCCCCAACTGAGCAAGCCAAAGGCAACAGTGGCAAGGAACCGAAAAACTCCATCAAGTGACCTAATAGTGTCCTAAAACTCCATCAGGTGACCCAATGGAGAAAAAAAAAACCTTGGGAGAACCCAGGCTCAGTCGGGGGCCAGTTCTCCTCTGGCGTTTATTAACTAGAGGCCGGATTGTAATTTGAACTGTAAGATTAAAAATATTATATGAATGCCTGGCTGAAGAGATGCGACTTTAATCTAGTTTTAAACTGGGAGAGCGAGTCTGAGCAACGAACAGTATCAGGAAGGCTATTCCAGAGTTTTGGAGCTTTTACATGTGCTTTTGCATTCATACTTGGACACACACTAAAAATCACGTATATAACTAACTATTATAACACAATAATATTTTGTCAGTGTTCATCACCTCATTTGCACTGACACTTCACATAATTGCTAGTAATGTGGTTAATCATGCTAGAAACATTGTAAATCATAGTAAATAATACTGAAATGAGGTGTATCAAGGTAAATCATGCTAGAATCCTAATAAATCATTCTGGAACATGGTATATGATAGTAAATCATGCTAGAATCATATTAAATAATTCTAGAATGTGGCAAATCGTTGTGGGAGGAGCCTATTTTACTCAAATGGCTATAACTCAAGAAGTAAATGAGATATCTTCACCAAACTCAGTACACATGTGTATGGGTTCAATTTGAGGTCACAGTAAACAATTTTATGGAGATCGGACCATAGGTGGCGCTATAACTGTTAAAAAGCTTTAAAACCATATATATCCCATGGCAAATTGCCTGTATTGGCTGTAAATGGTCTTTTCCATCTATTATGTCAGTGGTTACATGCTTGCTAAATAAATCTTAATAACTTTTGATGCTTTTGTGCTTAAATGCCTTAAAGGCCTTAACTGCTTGAACCCCGATAAATGCTGCTTGCAGCTTTAATTATTATTAGGGGTTCAAGCACGAAGTGCTGAAACCCTATTGTAATCGTCCTGATTTTTATTATTATTATTTTTCCGCCATAAAACGCATCGTGCAGCCCAAACCGTAAGACCTAGAGACTTGAAACTTTGCCAGATGGTAGTACTATTGCTCGCTACTCAGATACACGGACTCAGCCCAATCGGCCCATAGGTGGCGCTATAGCAATCAAAAGCGCAAAACTGCTCAGAACTCCCAGACCGTAAGGCGTAGCTTCAAGTGTCTTATATCTTTGAAATCCAGAGCTCCTGAAGAAAAAAACGTATATCTCCGATTTCATTTCCGCCATGATAGATTTTTCGCCATTTTGAATTTTGTCAAAAACCTACTTTTGCGAACTAGTCCCTGGTTTTTCGCCCGATCGGAACCAAACCAGTGCGGAATTGTTCTCTGGAGTCTGAAGATCAATAATTATCGAAAAAAAGTTGAAATTTCGATTAATGGTCGCTAGGGGGTGCAAAATTAACGTTGTGGGAGGAGCCTATTTTACTAAAATGGCTATAACTCAAGAAGTAATTAAGTAAACTTCACCAAACTTGGAACACATGTGTAAGAGGTCAATCTGAGGTCACAGTAAAAAAATTGCGTCGATTGGCCACATGGTGGCGCTATAAAACAAATAAAAACATATAGACAACTGACCGTTTTTCCGAATGACTTGAAATTTGGTATGCAGTGTCTTGGCCCAAGGGGCCATGTATGTCTAAAAGGATATTGGCGTATCTCGAAAAACATGGCTGCCATTGGCCAATGAGGTTTGAGCATCGTTAACGAAGTCCGATCGGAGCGAAACTCGATGGGCATGTTCGGCTCAAGCCCCTAGAGGTCTGTAAGAATTTTGAAAGAAATCGGCCACTAGTTGGCGCTAACGAGTTTTAAGGCTCTGTAATCACGTGGTGTTACACTTATCATCACAAAATGCATATCATTTGATAGATCTGCTCATGCTGAACAACTTTGCCTCAAGAACCATCACTGTCAATCAAACTGTTCATTAAATATTCATGAATATGTTAAAAACCTACTTTTGCGAACTAGTCCCTGGTTTTTCGCCCGATCAGAACCAGACCAGTCTAGGACAATTCTCTGGACTCTCTAGATCAATAATTATCGAAAAAAAGTTGAACTTTTGCATTTTTCGCATGGGTATAATTGGGTCATAAAGAAAATGGGCGTGGCAAAATGCACTCAAAAGCCTATAAATCCTAAACGAAAACTCAGAACTTCACGAAAATTGGTGAGCATATGTGCCACAACATCATTAACAAGCATGCAAAATATCATGGAGATCGGACTATAGGTGGCGCTATAACTGTTAAAAAGCTTGCCTGTATTGGCTGTAAATGGACTTTTCCATCTATTATTTCAGTGGTTAAAAGCTTTCTAAACAAATCTTAATGTCTTAAATGCTTATGTGCTTAAAGGCCTTAAATGCTTGAACCCCGATAAATGCTGCTTGCAGCTTTAATTATTATTATTATTATTATTATTTTCCCCTAAAACGCATCGTGCAGACCAAACCGTAAGAGCTGGAACCTTGAAACTTGGCCAAATGGTAGTCCTCAATTTGGGGAGAACCTATAAAAGTATGAGCCCGATTGGCCCATAGGTGGCGCTATAGCAACCAAAAGCGCAAAACTGCTCATAACTACTAGACCGTATGACATAGACTCAAGTGTCTTATATCATTGGAAAGCTGGACGCCTGACGAACAAAACGTATATCTCCGATTTCATTTCCGCCATGATAGATTTTCCGCCATTTTGAATTTTGTCAAAAACCTACTTTTGCGAACTAGTCCCTGGTTTTTGGCCCAATCGGAACCAGACCAGTCTAGCACAGTTCTCTGGACTCTCTAGATCAATAATTATCGAAAAAAAGTGGAACTTTTGCATTTGCCTGGCTGTAGCAGGGTAATTTAGGAAAGGGGTGGGACAAAAAAACACTCAAAAGCCTATACAACCTAAGGGAAAACCCCAAACTTCACAAAAATCGATGAGCAGATGTGTCATAGCATGGTGAAGAAGCATGCCAAGTTTCGTGAAGATCGGACAAGAGGTGGCGCTATAACTGTCCAAAACGTCTCTTCTTATTAGGGGTTCAAGCACGAAGTGCTGAAACCCTATTGTAATTGTGCTGATTTTTATTATTAGGGGTTCAAGCACGAAGTGCTGAAACCCTATTGTAATTGTACTGATTTTTAGGGGTTCAAGCACGAAGTGCTGAAACCCTATTGTAATTGCTCTGATTTTTAGGGGTTCAAGCACGAAGTGCTGAAACCCTATTGTAATTGTACTGATTTTTATTATTATTAGGGGTTCAAGCATGAAATGCTGAAACCCTATTGTAATTGTGCTGATTTTTATTATTATTATTATTATTCCGCCGTAAAACGCATCGTGCAGCCTAAACCGTAAGTGCTAGAGACTTGAAACTTGGCCAGAAGGTAGTACAAAAATCGAGGAGAGGTTCAGAGAATATGAGCTAGATTGGCCAATAGGTGGCGCTACAGTGCAAAAAACAAAAAAATTGCATATTTTTGCTTAAATCTCATCAACCCTTTGTCACAGACTCAAGTGTCTTATATCTTTGGAATCCCTGGGTCAAGCCGAACAAAAAAGGCCTCAAGGATTTCATTTCCGGTATGCAAATTTTTCCGCCATTTTGGATTTTGTCCAAAACCTACTTTTGCGAACTAGTCCCTGGTTTTTCGCCCGATCGGAACCAAACCAGTGCAGAAATATTCACAGGAGTCTGAATATCAATAATTATCGAAAAAAAGTTAAAATTTCGATCCACGGTTGCTAAGGGGCATCAAAACGTTCGCAGGAGGCGGAGCTAATTATACAAAAATGGCTATAACTCGTGAACGAAATGAGATATTTTCACCAAACTCGGTACACATATGTATGAGCTCAAGTTGAGGTCACAGTAAAAAAAATCGCGGTGATTGGCCTCATGGTGGCGCTATAATATGAAAAAAACATAAAACAGGCTATAACCACCTGACCGTTAGTCCGATTGACTTGAAAATTGGTATGCAGTGTCTTGGTCCAAGGTGCCATGTATGTCTATGAGGACATTGGTGTATCTCAAAAAACATGGCCGCTATCGGCCAATGAAGTTTGAGCACCTATTAGACAAGGTTAACGGAGGCCGATCGGAACAAAACTCAGTGGGCATGTTCGGCTCAAGCCCCTAGAGGTCTGTAAGAATTTTGAAAGAAATCGGCCACTAGTTGGCGCTAACGAGTTTTATGGCTCTGTAATCACGTGGTGTTACACTTATCGTCACAAAATGCATATCATATGATAGATCTGCTCATGCTGAACAACTTTGCCTCTAGAACCATTGCTGTCAATCAAACAGTTCATTAAATATTCATGAATATGTTAAAAACCTACTTTTGCGAACTAGTCCTAGGTTTTTTGCCCGATCGGAACCAGACCAGTCTAGGACAATTCTCTGGACTCTCTAGATCAATAATTATCAAAAAAAAGTTGAACTTTTGCATTTGGATGGCTGTAATAGGGTAATTTATAAAATGGGCGTGTCAAAATACATTAAAAAGCCTATAAATCCTAAATAAAAACTCAGAACTTCACAAAAATTGGTCAGCATATGTGACATAACATCATTAACAAGCATGAAAAATTCTATGGAGATCGGACGATAGGTGGCGCTATAACTGTTAAAAAGCTTTAAAATCATATATTTCCTATGGTAAACTGCCTGTATTGGCTGTAAATGGTCTTTTCCATCTCTGATCATATAATTTTCATATCATAATGTTAAAAAACTAGTGCAATACAATTCTCTGGACTCACTAGATCAATAATTGTCAGAAAGTTGAACTACTTCATTTGGATAGCTATAATAGGTTCACTTCAAAATCTGGCCTTTACCAAGTGTCCCCGAAAGCCTATATCTCTTTAATCAATGCTCAGACCTTCTTAAAAACAAGTCAGAACGTGTGAAATATCACCCTGAACAAGCATGAAAATTTTCAGACAGATCGGACAAAATTTGCCTCTATAACAGTTAAAAAGGTGAAAATGATATGAATTAATGGCATGTTAAGCCAATAAGTGGTATTTTACTGCCCCCTGCTGTTTAAAATAGTCATTTTCTCATATTGGTATTGGTATCAGCCATGGTAAATCATGATAAATGATGGTGTGTGTGTGTGTGTGTGTGTGTGTGTGTGTGTGTGTGTGTGTGTGTGTGGTACAAATATAACAAAGGTTTTATTTTCCAACATGAAAACAAACATAACAGAGTGCTAGTGCACAAACAATAACCGACAATGATAATGGATGAGAGGGGAACTTAAATACACAGATCAAGACAAGGACAACAGGTGACGGTTATGATGATGAGGAGCAGGTGATGATGAGGAGGGTGATGAGGAGCAGGTGCAGGTGATGACGACAGATGGTGAATGTGATGAAGACAGAAGGTGAATGTGATGAAGGTGAATGTGACACCAATATCACTGAAACATTTGTGTGTGTGTGTGTGTGTGTGTGTGTGTGTGTGTGGCATTATTGTGTGTAGCATATGTAGCAAGTATGCATTATTGAGTTAACATGGAAACACTGGTTTGCTTTAGTGCAGAAAACTGGTCAAAATCATGAGGTTTAAAGTGAAAGTGAGCCAATAAGTGGTCTTCTAGTGCCCTCTGCTGGCCATTCTACTTATTAATTAAATATTTCCACATGTGCTTGCATTTATACTTGAATGCACACTAAAAAATCACTTATATAGCAATAACTATTATAACACAATCATATTTTGTCAGTGTTAATCACTTTATTTGCACTGACACTTCAAATAATTGCTAGTAATGTGATAAATCAGGCTAGAAACATGGTAAATCAAAGTAAATAATACTAGATTGTCGTTTATCTCCTGGTAAATAATACTAGAACGTGGTATATCATGGTAAATCATGGTTAACTATGCTGTGTGTGTGTGTGTGTGTGTGTGTGTGTGTGTGTGTGTGTGTGTGTGTGTGTAAGCATGCATTGAGTTAACATGGAAAAACTGGTTTGCTTTAGTGCAGAAAACTGGTTTAAAGTGAAAGTGAGCCAATAAGTGGTCTTCTAGTGCCCTCTGCTGGCCATTCTACTTAATAATGAAATATTTTACATGTGCTTTTGCATTCATACTTGGACACACACTAAAAATCACGTATATAACTAACTATTATAACACAATAATATTTTGTCAGTGTTCATCACCTCATTTGCACTGACACTTCACATAATTGCTAGTAATGTGGTTAATCATGCTAGAAACGTAAATCATAGTAAATAATACTGAAATGAGGTGTATCAAGGTAAATCATGCTAGAATCCTAATAAATCATTCTGGAACATGGTATATGATAGTAAATCATGCTAGAATCATATTAAATAATTCTTGAATGTGGCAAATCGTTGTGGGAGGAGCCTATTTTACTCAAATGGCTATAACTCAAGAAGTAAATGAGATATCTTCACCAAAATCAGTACACATGTGTATGGGTTCAATTTGAGGTCACAATAAACAATTTTATGGAGATCGGACCATAGGTGGCGCTATAACTGTTAAAAAGCTTTAAAACCATATATATCCCATGGCAATTTGCCTGTATTGGCTGTAAATGGTCTTTTCCATCTATTATGTCAGTGGTTACATGCTTGCTAAATAAATCTTAATGACTTTTGATGCTTTTGTGCTTAAATGCCTTAAAGGCCTTAACTGCTTGAACCCCGATAAATGCTGCTTGCAGCTTTAATTAGGGGTTCAAGCACGAAGTGCTGAAACCCTATTGTAATTGCTCTGATTTTTAGGGGTTCAAGCACGAAGTGCTGAAACCCTATTGTAATTGCCCTGATTTTTATTATTATTATTATTCTTCCCTAAAACGCATCGTGCAGCCAAAACCGTAAGGCCTAGAGACGTGATACTTGGTCAAATGGTAGTAGTATTGCTCGCTACTCAGATACACGGACTTAGCCAAATCGGCCCATAGGTGGCGCTACAGCGACCAAAAGCGCGAAACTGCTCAGAACTCCTAGACCGTATGTCGTAGACTCAAGTGTCTTATATCATTGGAAAGCTGGATGCCTGACGAATAAAACGTATATCTCCGATTTCATTTCCGCCATGATAGATTTTCCGCCATTTTGAATTTTGCCAAAAACCTACTTTTGCGAACTAGTCCTAGGTTTTTCGCCCGATCTGAACCAAACCAGTACAGAAATGTTCTCTGGAGTCTGAATATCAATAATTATCGAAAAAAAGTTGAAATTTCGATTCACGCACGCTAAGGGGCGCCAAAACGTACGTTGTGGGAGGGGCCTATTTTACTAAAATGGCTATAACTCCAGAAGTAAATGAGGTATCTTCACCAAACTTGGTACACATGTGTAAGAGGTCAATCTGAGGTCACAGTAAAAAAACCGCGGCGATTGGCCTCATGGTGGCGCTATAACATGACAAAAACATAAAACAGACTATAACCACCTGACCGTTAGTCCGATTGACTTGAAAATTGGTATGCAGTCTCTTGGTCCAAGGTGCCATGTATATCTATGAGGACATTGGTGTATCTCAAAAAACATGGCCGCCATCGGCCAATGAAGTTTGAGCACCTGTTAGACAAGGTTAACGGAGGCCGATCGGAACGAAACTCGATGGGCATGTTCGACTCATGGCCCTAGAGGTCTGTAAGAGTTTTGAAAGAAATCGGCCACAAGTTGGCGCTAACGAGTTTTATGGCTCTGTAATCACGTGGTGTTACACTTATTGTCACAAAATGCATATCATTTGATAGATCTGCTCATGCTGAACAACTTTGCCTCAAGAACCAATGCTGTCAATCAAACCGTTCATTAAATATTCGTAATTATGTTAAAAACCTACTTTTGCGAACTAGTCCTAGGTTTTTCGCCCGATCGGAACCAAACAAGTCTAGGACAATTCTATGGACTCTCTAGATAAATAATTATCAAAAAAAGTTGAACTTTAGCATTTTTCGCATGGGTATATTGGGTCATAAAGAAAATGGGCGTGGCACAATGCACTCAAAAGCCTATAAATCCTAAACGAAAATTCAGAACTTCACAAAAATTGGTGAACATATGTGCCATAACATTCTGAACAAGCATGTAAAATTTCATGAAGATCGGACGATAGGTGGCGCTATAACTGTTAAAAAGCTTTGAAAACCATATATTTCCTATGGTAAATTGCCTGTTTTGGCTGTAAATGGTCTTTTCCATCTATTATTTCAGTGGTTAGAAGCTTTCCAAATAAAACTTAATGTCTTAAATGCTTATGTGCTTAAAGGCCTTAAATGCTTGAACCCCGATAAATGCTGCTTGCAGCTTTAATTAGGGGTTCAAGCATGAAATGCTGAAACCCTATTGTAATTGTGCTGATTTTTATTATTATTATTATTATTCCGCCGTAAAACGCATCGTGCAGCCTAAACCGTAAGTGCTAGAGACTTGAAACTTGGCCAGAAGGTAGTACAAAAATCGAGGAGAGGTTCAGAGAATATGAGCTAGATTAGCCAATAGGTGGCGCTACAGTGCAAAAAACAAAAAAATTGCATATTTTTGCTTAAATCTCATCAACCCTTTGTCAGAGACTCAAGTGTCTTATATCTTTGGAATCCTTGGGTCAAGCCGAACAAAAAAGGCCTCAAGGATTTCATTTCCGGTATGCAAATTTTTCCGCCATTTTGGATTTTGTCCAAAACCTACTTTTGCGAACTAGTCCCTGGTTTTTCGCCCGATCGGAACCAAACCAGTGCAGAAATATTCACAGGCGTCTGAATATCAATAATTATCGAAAAAAAGTTTAAATTTCGATCCACGGTTGCTAAGGGGCATCAAAATGTTTGCAGGAGGCGGAGCTAATTATGCGAAAATGGCTATAACTCGTGAACGAAATGAGATATTTTCACCAAACTCGGTACACATATGTATGAGCTCAAGTTGAGGTCACAGTAAAAAAATCGCGGTGATTGGCCTCATGGTGGCGCTATAATATGAAAAAAACATAAAACAGGCTATAACCACCTGACCGTTAGTCCGATTGACTTGAAAATTGGTATGCAGTGTCTTGGTCCAAGGTGCCATGTATATCTATGAGGACATTGGTGTATCTCGAAAAACATGGCCGCTATCGGCCAATGAAGTTTGAGCACCTATTAGACAAGGTTAACGGAGGCCGATTGGAACAAAACTCAGTGGGCATGTTCGGCTCAAGCCCCTAGAGGTCTGTAAGAATTTTGAAAGAAATCGGCCACTAGTTGGCGCTAACGAGTTTTGTGGCTCTGTAATCACGTGGTGTTACACTTATCGTCACAAAATGCATATCATATGATAGATCTGCTCATGCTGAACAACTTTGCCTCTAGAACCATTGCTGTCAATCAAACAGTTCATTAAATATTCATGAATATGTTAAAAACCTACTTTTGCGAACTAGTCCTAGGTTTTTCGCCCGATCGGAACCAGACCAGTCTAGGACAATTCTCTGGACTCTCTAGATCAATAATTATCAAAAAAAAGTTGAACTTTTGCATTTGGATTGCTGTAAAAGGGTCATTTATAAAATGGGCGTGGCAAAATACATTAAAAAGCCTATAAATCCTAAACAAAAACTCAGAACTTCACAAAAATTGGTCAGCATATGTGACATAACATCATTAACAAGCATGAAAAATTCTATGGAGATCGGACGATAGGTGGCGCTATAACTGTTAAAAAGCTTTAAAATCATATATTTCCTATGGTAAACTGCCTGTATTGGCTGTAAATGGTCTTTTCCATCTCTGATCATATAATTTTCATATCATAATGTTCAAAACTAGTGCAATACAATTCTCTGGACTCACTAGATCAATAATTGTCAGAAAAAGTTGAACTACTTCATTTGGATAGCTATAATAGGTTCACTTCAAAATCTGGCCTTTACCAAGTGTCCCCGAAAGCCTATATCTCTTTAATCAATGCTCAGACCTTCTTAAAAACAAGTCAGAACGTGTGAAATATCACCCTGAACAAGGATGAAAAATTTCAGACAGATCGGACAAAATTTGCCTCTATAACAGTTAAAAAGGTGAAAATGATATGAATTAATGGCATGTTAAGCCAATAAGTGGTATTTTATTTCCTCCTGCTGTTTAAAATAGTAATTTTGTCATATTGGTATTGGTATCAGCCATAGTAAATCATGATAAACTATGGTAAATCATGCTAGAATGTGTTATATCATGTTAAATCATGCTAGAACATGGTCTTTCCCATCTATGATGTCAATGATTGAAAAAACAACAACAACAACAACATTTGCCTGTGTGTGTGTGGTACAAATATAACAGATTTTATTTTCCAACATGAAAACAAACATAACAGAGTGCTAGTGCACAAACAATAACCTACAATGATAATGGGTGAGAGGGGAACTTAAATACACAGATCAAGACAAGGACAACAGGTGACGGTTATGATGATGAGGAGCAGGTGATGATGATGATGAGGGTGATGAGGAGCAGGTGCAGGTGATGACGACAGATGGTGAATGTGATGAAGACAGAAGGTGAATATGATGAAGGTGAATGTGACACTAATATCACTGAAACATTTGTGTGTGTGTGTGTGTGTGTGTGTGTGTGTGTGTGTGTGTGTGTGTGTGTGTGTGTGTGTAAAATGCATTATGGAGTTAAAATGGAAAAACTGGTTTGTTTTAGTGCAGAAAAATGGTGAAAATCAAGAAGTTTAAAGTGAAAGTGTGCCAATATGTGGTCTTCTACTGCTCTCTGCTGGCCATTCTACTTATTAATGAAGTCTACTCACATGCTTTTACATTCATTAGACACTAAAAATCACTTATATAACAATAAGACACTAAAAAATCACTTATATAACAATTACTATTGTAGCACAATCATGCTAGAATCATAATAAATAATACTAGAATGTGGTAAATTGTTGTGGGAGGAGCCTATTTTACTAAAATGGCTATAAGTCAAGAAGTAAATGAGATATCTTCACCAAACTCAGTACACATGTGTATGGGTTCAATTTGAGGTCACAGTAAACAATTTTATGGAGATCGGACCATAGGTGGCGCTATAACTGTTAAAAAGCTTTAAAACCATATATTTCCTATGGTACATTGCCTGTATTGGCTGTAAATGGTCTTTTTCATCTATTATGTCAGTGGTTAGATGCTTGCTAAATAAAACTAATAACTTTTGATGCTTTTGTGCTTAAAGGCCTTAAAGGCCTTAACTGCTTGAACCCCGATAAATGCTGCTTGCAGCTTTAATTAGGGGTTCAAGCACGAAGTGCTGAAACCCTATTGTAATTGCCCTGATTTTTATTAGGGGTTCAAGCACGAAGTGCTGAAACCCTATTGTAATTGCTCAGATTTTTAGGGGTTCAAGCACGAAGTGCTGAAACCCTATTGTAATTGCCCTGATTTTTATTATTATTATTATTCTTCCCTAAAACGCATCGTGCAGCCCAAACCGTAAATGCTGGAGACTTGAAACTCAGCCAAATGGTAGTCCTCAATTTGGGGAGAACCTATCAAAATATGACCCCGATTGGTCAATAGGTGGCGCTATAGCAAGCAAAAGTATGAAATCAGCCATAACTCCTAGACGGTTTGTCATAGAATCAAGTGTCTTATATCACTGTAATCCTTGGCTCAAGACGGTCAAAACGTGTATCTCCGATTTCATTTCCGCCTGGGAAAATTTTCCGCCATTTTGAATTTTCTCAAAAACCTACTTTTGCGAACTAGTCCTAGGTTTTTCGTCCGATTGGAACCAAACCAGTGCAGAAATGTTCTCTGGAGTCTGAATATCAATAATTATCGAAAAAAAGTTGAAATTTCGATTCACGGTCGCTAGGGGGCGCCAAAACGTACGTTGTGGGAGGAGCCTATTTTACTAAAACGGCTATAACTCGAGAAATAAATGAGGTATCTTCACCAAACTCGGTACACATGTGTAATAGTTCAATTTGAGGTCACAGTAAAAAAATCGCGACGATTGAACAGTAGGTGGCGCTATAACTTGAAAAAAACATGAAAAGGGCTATAACCACCTGACCGTTTGTCCGATTGACTTGAAAATTGGTATGCAGTGTCTTGGTCCAAGGTGCCATGTATGCCTATGAGGACATTGACGTATCTCAAAAAACATGGCCGCCATCAGCCAATGAAGTTTGAGCACCTATTAGACAAGGTTAACGGAGGCTGATCGGAACGAAACTCGATGGGCATGTTCGACTCATGGCCCAAGAGGTCTGTAAGAATTTTGAAAGAAATCGGCCACTAGTTGGCGCTAACGAGTTTTATGGCTCTGTAATCACGTGATGTTACACTTATCATCACAAAATGCATATCATTTGATAGATCTGCTTATGCTGAACAACTTTGCCTCTAGAACCATTGCTGTCAATCAAACAGTTTATTAATTATTCACGAATATGTTAAAAACCTACTTTTGCGAACTAGTCCCTGGTTTTTTGCCCGATCGGAACCAAACGAGTCTAGGACAATTCTCTGGACTCTCTAGATCAATAATTATCAAAAAAAAGTTGAACTTTTGCATTTGGATGGCTGTAATAGGGTCATTTATAAAATGGGCGTGGCAAGATACACTAAAAAGCCTATAAATCCTAAATGAAAACTCAGAACTTCACAAAAATTGGTGAGCATATGTGACATAACATCATTAACAAGCATGCCAAATTTTTTGGAGATCGGACCAAAGGTGGCGCTATAACTGTTAAAAAGCTTTAAAACCATATATTTCTTATGGTACATTGCCTGTATTGGCTGTAAATGGTGTTTTCCATCTATTATGTCAGTGGTTAAATGCTTGCTAAATAAAACATAATAACTTTTGATGCTTTTGTGCTTAAAAACCCTTAAAGGCCTTAATAGCTTGAACCCCGATAAATGCTGCTTGCAGCTTTAATTATTATTATTATTATTATTTTCCCCTAAAACGCATCGTGCAGACCAAACCGTAAGAGCTGGAACCTTGAAACTTGGCCAAATGGTAGTCCTCAATTTGGGGAGAACCTATAAAAGTATGAGCCCGATTGGCCCATAGGTGGCGCTATAGCAACCAAAAGCGCAAAACTGCTCATAACTACTAGACCGTATGACATAGACTCAAGTGTCTTATATCATTGGAAAGCTGGACGCCTGACGAACAAAACGTATATCTCCGATTTCATTTCCGCCATGATAGATTTTCCGCCATTTTGAATTTTGTCAAAAACCTACTTTTGCGAACTAGTCCTAGGTTTTTCGCCCGATCGGAACCAAACCAGTGCAGAAATGTTCTCTTGAGTCTGAATATCAAAAACTATCGAAAAAAAGTTGAAATTTCGATTAACGGACGCTAAGGGGCGCCAAAACGTATGTTGTGGGAGGGGCCTTTTTTACTAAAATGGCTATAACTCCAGAACTAAATGAGGTATCTTCACCAAACTTGGTACACATGTGTAAGAGGTCAATCTGAGGTCACAACAAAAAAACCGCGGCGATTGTCCACATGGTGGCGCTATAACATGAAAAAAACATAAAACAGGCTATAACCACCTGACCATTACTCCGATTAACTTGAAAATTGGTATGCAGTGTCTTGGTCCAAGGTGCCATGTATGTGTATGAGGACATTGGCGTATCTCAAAAAACATGGCCGCCATTGGCCAATGAAGTTTGAGCACCTATTAGACAAGGTTAACGGAGGCCGAACGGAACGAAACTAGATGGGCATGTTCGACTCAAGGCCCTAGAGGTCTGTAAGAATTTTGAAAGAAATCGGCCACTAGTTGGCGCTAACGAGTTTTACGGCTCTGTAATCACGTGGTGTTACAAATATCCACACAATATGCATATAATTTGATAGATCTCCTCATCCTGAACAACTTTGCCTCAAGAACCATTGCTGTCAATCAAACCGTTTATTAAATATTCGCAAACATATTAAAAACCTACTTTTGCGAACTAGTCCTAGGTTTTTCGCCCGATCTGAACCAGACCAGTCTAGGACAATTCTCTGGACTCTCTAGATCAAAAACTATCAAAAAAAAGTTGAACTTTTGCATTTGGATGGCTGTAATAGGGTCATTTATAAAATGGGCGTGGCAAAATACACTAAAAAGCCTATAAATCCTAAATGAAAACTCAGAACTTCACAAAAATTGGTGAGCATATGTGACATAACATCATTAACAAGCATGCCAAATTTTATGGAGATCGGACCATAGGTGGAGCTATAACTGTCAAAAAGCTTTAAAACCATATATTTCCTGGTACATTGCCTGTATTGGCTGTAAATGGTCTTTTCCTTCTATTATGTCAGTGGTTACATGCTTGCTAAATAAAACCTGATAACTTTTGATGCTTTATGTGCTTAAAAACCCTTAAAGGCCTTAATAGCTTGAACCCCGATAAATGCTGCTTGCAGCTTTAATTATTATTATTATTTTCCCCTAAAACGCATCGTGCAGCCCAAACCGTAAATGCTGGAGACTTGAAACTCAGCCAAATGGTAGTCCTCAATTTGGGGAGAACCTATCAAAGTATGACCCCGATTGGTCAATAGGTGGCGCTATAGCAAGCAAAAGTATGAAATCAGCCATAACTCCTAGACGATTTGCCATAGAATCAAGTGTCTTATATCACTGTAATCCTTGGCTCAAGACGGTCAAAACGTATATCTCCGATTTCATTTCCGCCTGGGAAAATTTTCCGCCATTTTGAATTTTCTCAAAAACCTACTTTTGCGAACTAGTCCTAGGTTTTTCGTCCGATTGGAACCAAACCAGTGCAGAAATGTTCTCTGGAGTCTGAATATCAATAATTATCGAAAAAAAGTTGAAATTTCGATTCACGGTCGCTAGGGGGTGCCAAAACGTACATTGTGGGAGGAGCCTATTTTACTAAAACGGCTATAACTCGAGAAATAAATGAGGTATCTTCACCAAACTCGGTACACATGTGTAATAGTTCAATTTGAGGTCACAGTAAAATATCGCGACGATTTAACAGTAGGTGGCGCTATAACTTGAAAAAAACATGAAAAGGGCTATAACCACCTGACCGTTTGTCCGATTGACTTGAAAATTGGTATGCAGTGTCTTGGTCCAAGGTGCCATGTATGCCTATGAGGACATTGACGTATCTCAAAAAACATGGCCGCCATCGGCCAATGAAGTTTGAGCACCTATTAGACAAGGTTAACGGAGGCTGATCGGAACGAAACTCGATGGGCATGTTCGACTCATGGCCCAAGAGGTCTGTAAGAATTTTGAAAGAAATCGGCCACTAGTTGGCGCTAACAAGTTTTTTCGGCTCTGTAATCACGTGGTGTTGTATACATCCACACAATATGCATATCAGTTGATAGATCTCCTCATACTGAACAACTTTGCCTCAAGAACCATTGCTGTCAATCAAACCGTTCATTTAATATTCGCAAACATGTTAAAAACCTACTTTTGCGAACTAGTCCTAGGTTTTTTGCCCAATCGGAACCAAACCAGTCTAGGACAATTCTCTGGACTCTCTAGATCAATAATTATCAAAAAAAAGTTGAACTTTTGCATTTGGATGGCTGTAATAGGGTCATTTATAAAATGGGCGTGGCAAAATACACTAAAAAGCCTATAAATCCTAAATGAAAACTCAAAACTTCACAAAAATTGGTGAGCATATGTCACATAACCTCATTAACAAGCATGCCAAATTTTATGGACATCGGACCAAAGGTGGCACTATAACTGTTAAAAAGCTTTAAAACCACATATTTCCTATGGTAAATTGCCTGTATTGGCTGTAAATGGACTTTTCAATCTATTATTTCAGTGGTTAAAAGCTTTCTAAATAAATCTTAATGTCTTAAATGCTTATGTGCTTAAAGGCCTTAAATGCTTGAACCCCGATAAATGCTGCTTGCAGCTTTAATTATTATTATTATTTTTCTTCTGCCGTAAAACGCATCGTGCAGCCCAAACCGTAAGTGCTAGAGACTTGAAACTTTGCCAGATGGTAGTACAAAAATCGAGGAGAGGTTATCAAAATATGACCCCGATTGGCCCATAGGTGGCGCTACAGTACAAAAAACAAAAAAAAATCATATTTTTGCTTAAATCTCATTAACCGTTTGTCACAGACTCAAGTGTCTTATATCATTGGAATCCTTGGGTCAAGCCGAACAAAAAAGGCCTCAAGGATTTCATTTCCGGTATGCAAATTTTCCGCCATTTTGAATTATGTCCAAAACCTACTTTTGCGAACTAGTCCCTGGTTTTGTGTCCGATTGGAACCAAACCAGTGCAGAAATGTTCTCTGGAGTCAGAATATCAATAATTATCGAAAAAAAGTTGAAATTTCGATTGACGGTCGCTAAGGGGCGCCAAAATGTTTAAAGAAGGCGGAGCCTATTTTACTAAAATGGCTATAACTCCAGAAGTAAATGAGGTATCTTCACCAAACTCGGTACACCTGTGTAAGAGGTCAATCTGAGGTCATAGTAAAAAGATTGCGGCGATTGGCCACATGGTGGCGCTATAACATTAAAAAAACATAAATCAGGCTGTAACCACCTGACCGTTAGTCCGATTGACTTGAAAATTGGTATGCAGTGTCTTGGTCCAAGCTGTCATGTATATCTATGAGGACATTGGTGTATCTCAAAAAACATGGCCGCCATCGGCCAATGAAGTTTGAGCACCTATTAGACAAGGTTAATGGAGGCCGATCGGAACAAAACTCGGTGGGCATGTTTGACTCATGGCCCTAGAGGTCTGTAAGAATTTTGAAAGAAATCGGCCACTAGTTGGCGCTAACGAGTTTTATGGCTCTGTAATCACGTGGTGTTACACTTATCATCACAAAATGCATATCATTTGATAGACCTGCTCATGCTGAACAACTTTGCCTCTAGAACCATTGCTGTCAATCAAACAGTTTATTAATTATTCACGAATATGTTAAAAACCTACTTTTGCGAACTAGTCCCTGGTTTTTCGCCCGATCGGAACCAGACCAGTCTAGCACAGTTCTCTGGACTCTCTAGATCAATAATTATTGAAAAAAAGTTGAACTTTTGCATTTGCCTGGCTGTAACAGGGTCATTTAGGAAAGGGGAGGGACAAAAAAACACTCAAAAGCCTATACAACCTAAGGGAAAACCCCAAACTTCACGAAAATCGATGAGCAGATGTGTCAGACCATGGTGAAGAAGCATGCCAAGTTTCGTGAAGATCGGACAATAGGTGGCGCTATAACTGTCCAAAATGTCTCTTCTTATTAGGGGTTCAAGCACGAAGTGCTGAAACCCTATTGTAATTGTACTGATTTTTATTATTATTATTATTATTATTATTATTATTCCGCCCTAAAACGCATCGTGCAGACCAAACCGTAAGAGCTGGAACCTTGAAACTTTGCCAAATGGTAGTCCTCAATTTGGGGAGAACCTATCAAAGTATGACCCAGATTGGCCCATAGGTGGCGCTACAATGACCACATTTACTAAATTGCTCACAACTCCTAGACAGTTTGTCCTAGATTGTCCATTTTAGCATCACTGTGATCCCTGGATCCAGACGGACAAAATGGCTATCTCCAAATCCCGATTCGGGCCAAAAAATAATTGTTATGGCCAATTTTGTCCAAAACCTACTTTTGCGAACTAGTCCCTGGTTTTTGGCCCAATCGGAACCAGACCAGTCTAGCACAGTTCTCTGGACTCTCTAGATCAATAATTATCGAAAAAAAGTTGAACTTTTGCATTTGCCTGGCTGTAACAGGGTCATTTAGGAAAGGGGAGGGACAAAAAAACACTCAAAAGCCTATACAACCTAAGGGAAAACCCCAAACTTCACGAAAATCGATGAGCAGATGTGTCAGACCATGGTGAAGAAGCATGCCAAGTTTCGTGAAGATCGGACAATAGGTGGCGCTATAACTGTCCAAAATGTCTCTTCTTATTAGGGGTTCAAGCACGAAGTGCTGAAACCCTATTGTAATTGTACTGATTTTTATTATTATTAGGGGTTCAAGCATGAAATGCTGAAACCCTATTGTAATTGTGAGGATTTGTAAAACGCATCGTGCAGGACAAACCGTAAGGCCTAGAGACTTGAAACCTGGCCAGATGGTAGGCCTCAATTTGGGGACAACCTATCAGAGTATGACCCCGATTGGCCCATAGGTGGCGCTACAGCAACCAAAAGTTCAAAATCGCTCATAACTCTTAGACCGTTTGTCCCAGGATCAAGTGTCTTATATCGTTGGAATCCTTGGCTCAAGGCGGACAAAATGGCTATCTCCGATTTGCTTGCCCTTCGGCGCCAATTTCGAGTAAATTGCATTTTTTGGAAAAACCTATTTTTGCGAACTTCTCCTATGTTTTTGGCCCGATCGGAACCAAACCACTGCAAGAATATTCTCTGGAGTCTGACAATCAATAATCATCCAAACAATTCTAAATTTCAATTAACGGTCGATAAGGGGAACCAAAATATTTGATGGCACCAGGGCCACTTTTACTAAAACGGTTATAAATTGTGAACGGGAAGGAATTTTTTTGCTAAACTTGGGGTACATCTTCCTGAGCTCAACCTGAGATCACTTGAAAAAAATCGCAACAATTGGCCACTTGGTGGCACTACAAAACAGTTATAACTTGTGAA
This sequence comes from Abramis brama, assembly GCF_963993115.1. Classification (NCBI taxonomy): domain Eukaryota; kingdom Metazoa; phylum Chordata; class Actinopteri; order Cypriniformes; family Leuciscidae; genus Abramis; species Abramis brama. Next base: position 26,930,233 of record NC_139973.1, read on the forward strand.
CGGAAAGAGATTTTCGCAAAACTTGGGACACATGTTCATGAGCTCATTCTGAGGTCATGTGAAAAAAAAATCATGACAATTGGCCACTTGGTGGCACTATAAAATGGGTATAACTTGTGAGCGGAAAGAGATATTTTTGCTAAACTTGGGACACATGTTCATAAGCTCAATCTGAGTTGACATGAAAAAAATCGTGACAATTGGCCACTTGGTGGCGCTATAACAGTGAAAAAAAATCATGAAAATAGCTATAAGCGCACCCAAATGTTAGTCTACTGAAAATTGGCACGCAGTGTCTTTGTCCAGGGTGCCATGATAGTCTATGAGAACATTAGTGTATCTCAAAAAACTCAGTATATGTCATTGGCACAATGCCTTGAAGGAGCCTTAGAAGTTTCAAGCCAGTGTTTTTTCACAGGAGTGACCTCCTAAGACTCCTGAATCATTGCCGAGTCCAACAATACCAAACATGCCAGGTTTTGCCTTATGGTTTTTGTAAGTGTCATTTAGAGCTTTAAAAAATTGTGTTTATCTTCAAAGCCGTTAGTCCGATCGAGACAACAATAAAAAAACAAAGGAAATTTGAAAACATAGGTAAATAGCTAAACAATAACGCCAAAATGTTAAAATTATGATAGGAACTGACAAAAAAATGAATTAAATCCAATCAATTTCACCCATGGATCATTTTGATGCTCTCACATGTTTGAAACAAACAATGATGGATTGTCATGAAATTTGTTTTGAATTGGGACTGGCGAATCCCCGTCCATACTGTCAATGACCATTCGCAAAGACCCGCCCACTTTAGTTACTGTTGCTATGTCTGACAAGCGACGCCACTCTCACACCACACCAAGTTCTCACGCAGTGAAAAATACATTGCGGATCAGAGAGGAGACTGCGCGCTGACAGACAAGTACTTTTGATATGAAACAAATGGCACTTTTCCACTACACAGTACCAGCTCGGCTCGGCTCGGCTTTGTTTGGTTTTCCACCGTGTAAAAGTTGTACCTGTACCTGCTTCCAGGTACTTTTTTTCGTACCACTTCCGGCGAGGTTTTAAGCGAGCTGGGGCAAGCTGAGGCGATACTAAAATGTAACGTGAAAACACGGCAGACTGCTGATTGGTCAGAGAGAATCGTCACTATTCACTGCGTCATCATTGCACGCGCCAGACGGAGTATCCTGAATAAAAAACAGCAAAAACAAAAACATCCAAAAACAGCATACACTCGATTTCCTCCATTGTCCATTGTGTGTGGCAGCGGATGTATCTCGCGTAGAAGATTAAGTCACGGCAGTTTCCTGCGGCGTCGCTATGACGACCAGGTACTATTGTGGAGGTACTATCTGCAATGGAAAACGGAGCGAAAAGCGAGCCGGGCCGAGTCGAGTCGAGTTGAGCTGGTACTGGTAATGGAAAAGCACCAAAAGTCTCACCTTTCAAATGTAGTCATTTTTTAGAGACATTTAAACAATAAATACCGTTTTGTGACTGTTTAATGTGTCTGACAGATCGCTGTAGACTCAAGGCTCAGTTAAAGCTGCTCGTGAACCGATCATCTCTTCCTTCTAGTTAATTTATAGCATTAAAATAAACATGAATGAACATAAAAGGAATGTTGTTTTAAAGTGCTAAGACGTCAGTACACTTTGTTTTTCAAATTTAAATCCTCCAAAGTTAATCTACTAACTCTCCTGACTGCTTTGTGGGACAAAATGGCGGATTATGATTAGTCAGATCGCCTGTCAATCAAACTCCCTGCGAAGGGTCAATTGAGAATGCCCGTGCGCACAATCCTGATCTAATCGACAACTTTGCAGTTGCACATAGGAAAGCCCGGAAAATCCCACTATAATGTAAGAGAGCATCTTTTTTATGTATTTGGACCTAGGCCTAACAATGTGTTATGGTGCGCTGTCACCAGTGTTTTTTTATTGTTTTTTTTTTTTGGTGAGCGTAGGCTCCTCCTGATTTTGTTAGTCATCTCATCTCTTATATGCTGTGTATGATCATATCCTGCCCTATTCATGGTAGCCTACTCGCGGACATTGCGTCATCAATGTCATCAATTGCGTCATCAAGGGGCCCGCCTTGATAATCCTACTTAAGGGCCCGGTGTTGGCTCGTTACGCCACTGAATATAATTGTCTAAACTCCTTATCAAAATTACATATTTACAACAAATTTGACACATATATATAGGCACACTTTGAGTACTACTAATAAAAGTGGTGGAGATCAGGCAAGACTGTAAGAAGACTCAAGCAAAAAGGTGCTATAACTGTAAAAACGCTTTAAAACCATATATTTCCTATGGCAAACTGCATGTATTGGCTGTAAATTGACTTTTTCATCTATGATGGCAGTTGTTAAATGCTTGCTAAATAAAACGTAATGTCTTTTGATGCTTGTGTGCTTAAAGGCCTTAACTGCTTGAACCCCGATAAATGCTGCTTGCAGCTTTAATTATTATTATTATTATTATTATTCCGCCCTAAAACGCATCGTGCAGACCAAACCGTAAGAGCTGGAACCTTGAAACTTTGCCAAATGGTAGTCCTCAATTTGGGGAGAACCTATCAAAGTATGACCCAGATTGGCCCATAGGTGGCGCTACAATGACCACATTTACTAAATTGCTCACAACTCCTAGACAGTTTGTCCTAGATTGTCCATTAGCATCACTGTGATCCCTGGATCCAGACGGACAAAATGGCTATCTCCAAATCCCGATTCGGGCCAAAAAATAATTGTTATGGCCAATTTTGTCCAAAACCTACTTTTGCGAACTAGTCCTAGGTTTTTGGCCCAATCGGAACCAGACCAGTCTAGCACAGTTCTCTGGACTCTCTAGATCAATAATTATCGAAAAAAAGTGGAACTTTTGCATTTGCCTGGCTGTAACAGGGTCATTTAGGAAAGGGGAGGGACAAAAAAACACTCAAAAGCCTATACAACCTAAGGGAAAACCCCAAACTTCACGAAAATCGATGAGCAGATGTGTCAGACCATGGTGAAGAAGCATGCCAAGTTTCGTGAAGATCGGACAATAGGTGGCGCTATAACTGTCCAAAATGTCTCTTCTTATTAGGGGTTCAAGCACGAAGTGCTGAAACCCTATTGTAATTGTACTGATTTTTATTATTATTAGGGGTTCAAGCACGAAGTGCTGAAACCCTATTGTAATTGCTCAGATTTTTAGGGGTTCAAGCACGAAGTGCTGAAACCCTATTGTAATTGTGCTGATTTTTATTAGGGGTTCAAGCACGAAGTGCTGAAACCCTATTGTAATTGTACTGATTTTTATTAGGGGTTCAAGCACGAAGTGCTGAAACCCTATTGTAATTGTACTGATTTTTATTAGGGGTTCAAGCACGAAGTGCTGAAACCCTATTGTAATTGTACTGATTTTTATTATTATTATTATTATTATTATTATTATTTTCCCCTTAAACGCATCGTGCAGACCAAACCGTAAGAGCTGGAACCTTGAAACTTGGCCAAATGGTAGTCCTCAATTTGGGGAGAACCTATAAAAGTATGACCCCGATTGGCCCATAGGTGGCGCTATAGCAACCAAAAGCGCAAAACTGCTCATAACTACTAGACCGTATGTCGTAGACTCAAGTGTCTTATATCATTGGAAAGCTGGACGCCTGACGAACAAAACGTATATCTCCGATTTCATTTCCGCCATGATAGATTTTCCGCCATTTTGAATTTTGTCAAAAACCTACTTTTGCGAACTAGTCCTAGGTTTTTCGCCCGATCGGAACCAATCCAGTGCAGAAATGTTCTCTTGAGTCTGAATATCAAAAACTATCGAAAAAAAGTTGAAATTTCGATTCACGGACGCTAAGGGGCGCCAAAACGTACGTCGTGGGCAGGGCCTATTTTACTAAAATGGCTATAACTCCAGAAGTAAATGAGGTATCTTCACCAAACTTGGTACACATGTGTAAGAGGTCAATCTGAGGTCACAGTAAAAAAACCGCGGCGATTGGCCACATGGTGGCGCTATAACATGAAAAAAAATAAAACAGGCTATAACCACCTGACCGTTAGTCCGATTGACTTGAAAATTGGTATGCAGTGTCTTGGTCCAAGGTGCCATGTATGTGTATGAGGACATTGGCGTATCTCAAAAAACATGGCCGCCATCGGCCAATGAAATTTGAGCACCTATTAGACAAGGTTAACGGAGGCCGATCGGAACGAAACTCGATGGGCATGTTCGACTCAAGGCCCTAGAGGTCTGTAAGAATTTTGAAAGAAATCGGCCACTAGTTGGCGCTAACGAGTTTTATGGCTCTGTAATCACGTGGTGTTACAAATATCCACACAATATGCATATCATTTGATAGATCTCCTCATCCTGAACAACTTTGCCTCAAGAACCATTGCTGTCAATCAAACCGTTCATTAAATATTCGCAAACATGTTAAAAACCTACTTTTGCGAACTAGTCCTAGGTTTTTCGCCCGATCGGAACCAGACCAGTCTAGGACAATTCTCTGGACTCTCTAGATCAAAAACTATCAAAAAAAAGTTGAACTTTTGCATTTGGATGGCTCTAATAGGGTCATTTATAAAATGGGCGTGTCAAAATACATTAAAAAGCCTATAAATCCTAAATAAAAACTCAGAACTTCACAAAAAGTGGTCAGCATATGTGACATAACATCATTAACAAGCATGAAAAATTCTATGGAGATCGGACGATAGGTGGCGCTATAACTGTTAAAAAGCTTTAAAATCATATATTTCCTATGGTAAACTGCCTGTATTGGCTGTAAATGGTCTTTTCCATCTCTGATCATATAATTTTCATATCATAATGTTCAAAACTAGTGCAATACAATTCTCTGGACTCACTAGATCAATAATTGTCAGAAAAAGTTGAACTACTTCATTTGGATAGCTATAATAGGTTCACTTCAAAATCTGGCCTTTACCAAGTGTCCCCGAAAGCCTATATCTCTTTAATCAATGCTCAGACCTTCTTAAAAACAAGTCAGAACGTGTGAAATATCACCCTGAACAAGCATGAAAATTTTCAGACAGATCGGACAAAATTTGCCTCTATAACAGTTAAAAAGGTGAAAATGATATGAATTAATGGCATGTTAAGCCAATAAGTGGTATTTTACTGCCCCACGCTGTTTAAAATAGTCATTTTCTCATATTGGTATTGGTATCAGCCATGGTAAATCATGATAAATGATGGTGTGTGTGTGTGTGTGTGTGTGTGTGTGTGTGGTACAAATATAACAAAGGTTTTATTTTCCAACATGAAAACAAACATAACAGAGTGCTAGTGCACAAACAATAACCGACAATGATAATGGATGAGAGGGGAACTTAAATACACAGATCAAGACAAGGACAACAGGTGACGGTTATGATGATGAGGAGCAGGTGATGATGAGGAGGGTGATGAGGAGCAGGTGCAGGTGATGACGACAGATAGTGAATGTGATGAAGACAGAAGGTGAATGTGATGAAGGTGAATGTGACACCAATATCACTAAAACATTTGTGTGTGTGTGTGTGTGTGTGTGTGTGTGTGTGTGTGTGTGTGTAGCATTATTGTGTGTAGCATATGTAGCAAGTATGCATTATTGAGTTAACATGGAAACACTGGTTTGCTTTAGTGCAGAAAACTGGTCAAAATCATGAGGTTTAAAGTGAAAGTGAGCCAATAAGTGGTCTTCTACTGCCCTCTGCTGGCCATTCTACTTATTAATTAAATTTTTCCACATGTGCTTGCATTTATACTTGAATACACACTAAAAATCACTTATATAGCAATAACTATTATAACACAATCATATTTTGTCAGTGTTAATCACTTTATTTGCACTGACACTTCAAATAATTGCTAGTAATGTGGTAAATCATGGTAAATCATGGTTAACTATGCTGTGTGTGTGTGTCTGTGTGTGTGTGTGTGTGTGTGTGTGTGTGTGTGTGTGTGTGTGTGTGTGTGTGTGTGTAAGCATGCATTGAGTTAACATGGATAAACTGGTTTGCTTTAGTGCAGAAAACTGGTTTAAAGTGAAAGTGAGCCAATAAGTGGTCTTCTACTGCCCTCTGCTGGCCATTCTACTTATTAATGAAATATTTCAACATGTGCTTGCATTCATACTTGAATACACACTAAAAAAATCACTTATATAGCAATAACTTTTATAACACAATCATATTTTGTCAGTGTTAATCACTTTATTTGCACTGACACTTCAAATAATTGCTAGTAATGTGATAAATCAGGCTAGAAACATGGTAAATCAAAGTAAATAATACTAGATTGTCGTTTATCTCCTGGTAAATAATACTAGAACGTGGTATATCATGGTAAATCATGGTTAACTAAACTGTGTGTGTATGTGTGTGTGTGTGTGTGTGTGTGTGTGTGTGTGTGTGTGTGTGTGTGTGTGTGTGTAAGCATGCATTGAGTTAACATGGAAAAACTGGTTTGCTTTAGTGCAGAAAACTGGTTTAAAGTGAAAGTGAGCCAATAAGTGGTCTTCTAGTGCCCTCTGCTGGCCATTCTACTCAATAATGAAATATTTTAAGTCAAGTCAAGTCAAGTATATTTGTATAGCGCTTTTCACAATACAGATTGTATCAAAGCAGCTTCACAGTATTAAATTAAAATAATACAACAAGGTTTGTTTCTAGTGGAATTTATTGATAAAATCAAATTAGATATCCCCAGAATATCCCCAACTGAGCAAGCCAAAGGCAACAGTGGCAAGGAACCGAAAAACTCCATCAAGTGACCTAATAGTGTCCTAAAACTCCATCAGGTGACCCAATGGAGAAAAAAAAAACCTTGGGAGAACCCAGGCTCAGTCGGGGGCCAGTTCTCCTCTGGCGTTTATTAACTAGAGGCCGGATTGTAATTTGAACTGTAAGATTAAAAATATTATATGAATGCCTGGCTGAAGAGATGCGACTTTAATCTAGTTTTAAACTGGGAGAGCGAGTCTGAGCAACGAACAGTATCAGGAAGGCTATTCCAGAGTTTTGGAGCTTTTACATGTGCTTTTGCATTCATACTTGGACACACACTAAAAATCACGTATATAACTAACTATTATAACACAATAATATTTTGTCAGTGTTCATCACCTCATTTGCACTGACACTTCACATAATTGCTAGTAATGTGGTTAATCATGCTAGAAACATTGTAAATCATAGTAAATAATACTGAAATGAGGTGTATCAAGGTAAATCATGCTAGAATCCTAATAAATCATTCTGGAACATGGTATATGATAGTAAATCATGCTAGAATCATATTAAATAATTCTAGAATGTGGCAAATCGTTGTGGGAGGAGCCTATTTTACTCAAATGGCTATAACTCAAGAAGTAAATGAGATATCTTCACCAAACTCAGTACACATGTGTATGGGTTCAATTTGAGGTCACAGTAAACAATTTTATGGAGATCGGACCATAGGTGGCGCTATAACTGTTAAAAAGCTTTAAAACCATATATATCCCATGGCAAATTGCCTGTATTGGCTGTAAATGGTCTTTTCCATCTATTATGTCAGTGGTTACATGCTTGCTAAATAAATCTTAATAACTTTTGATGCTTTTGTGCTTAAATGCCTTAAAGGCCTTAACTGCTTGAACCCCGATAAATGCTGCTTGCAGCTTTAATTATTATTAGGGGTTCAAGCACGAAGTGCTGAAACCCTATTGTAATCGTCCTGATTTTTATTATTATTATTTTTCCGCCATAAAACGCATCGTGCAGCCCAAACCGTAAGACCTAGAGACTTGAAACTTTGCCAGATGGTAGTACTATTGCTCGCTACTCAGATACACGGACTCAGCCCAATCGGCCCATAGGTGGCGCTATAGCAATCAAAAGCGCAAAACTGCTCAGAACTCCCAGACCGTAAGGCGTAGCTTCAAGTGTCTTATATCTTTGAAATCCAGAGCTCCTGAAGAAAAAAACGTATATCTCCGATTTCATTTCCGCCATGATAGATTTTTCGCCATTTTGAATTTTGTCAAAAACCTACTTTTGCGAACTAGTCCCTGGTTTTTCGCCCGATCGGAACCAAACCAGTGCGGAATTGTTCTCTGGAGTCTGAAGATCAATAATTATCGAAAAAAAGTTGAAATTTCGATTAATGGTCGCTAGGGGGTGCAAAATTAACGTTGTGGGAGGAGCCTATTTTACTAAAATGGCTATAACTCAAGAAGTAATTAAGTAAACTTCACCAAACTTGGAACACATGTGTAAGAGGTCAATCTGAGGTCACAGTAAAAAAATTGCGTCGATTGGCCACATGGTGGCGCTATAAAACAAATAAAAACATATAGACAACTGACCGTTTTTCCGAATGACTTGAAATTTGGTATGCAGTGTCTTGGCCCAAGGGGCCATGTATGTCTAAAAGGATATTGGCGTATCTCGAAAAACATGGCTGCCATTGGCCAATGAGGTTTGAGCATCGTTAACGAAGTCCGATCGGAGCGAAACTCGATGGGCATGTTCGGCTCAAGCCCCTAGAGGTCTGTAAGAATTTTGAAAGAAATCGGCCACTAGTTGGCGCTAACGAGTTTTAAGGCTCTGTAATCACGTGGTGTTACACTTATCATCACAAAATGCATATCATTTGATAGATCTGCTCATGCTGAACAACTTTGCCTCAAGAACCATCACTGTCAATCAAACTGTTCATTAAATATTCATGAATATGTTAAAAACCTACTTTTGCGAACTAGTCCCTGGTTTTTCGCCCGATCAGAACCAGACCAGTCTAGGACAATTCTCTGGACTCTCTAGATCAATAATTATCGAAAAAAAGTTGAACTTTTGCATTTTTCGCATGGGTATAATTGGGTCATAAAGAAAATGGGCGTGGCAAAATGCACTCAAAAGCCTATAAATCCTAAACGAAAACTCAGAACTTCACGAAAATTGGTGAGCATATGTGCCACAACATCATTAACAAGCATGCAAAATATCATGGAGATCGGACTATAGGTGGCGCTATAACTGTTAAAAAGCTTGCCTGTATTGGCTGTAAATGGACTTTTCCATCTATTATTTCAGTGGTTAAAAGCTTTCTAAACAAATCTTAATGTCTTAAATGCTTATGTGCTTAAAGGCCTTAAATGCTTGAACCCCGATAAATGCTGCTTGCAGCTTTAATTATTATTATTATTATTATTATTTTCCCCTAAAACGCATCGTGCAGACCAAACCGTAAGAGCTGGAACCTTGAAACTTGGCCAAATGGTAGTCCTCAATTTGGGGAGAACCTATAAAAGTATGAGCCCGATTGGCCCATAGGTGGCGCTATAGCAACCAAAAGCGCAAAACTGCTCATAACTACTAGACCGTATGACATAGACTCAAGTGTCTTATATCATTGGAAAGCTGGACGCCTGACGAACAAAACGTATATCTCCGATTTCATTTCCGCCATGATAGATTTTCCGCCATTTTGAATTTTGTCAAAAACCTACTTTTGCGAACTAGTCCTAGGTTTTTCGCCCGATCGGAACCAAACCAGTGCAGAAATGTTCTCTTGAGTCTGAATATCAAAAACTATCGAAAAAAAGTTGAAATTTCGATTAACGGACGCTAAGGGGCGCCAAAACGTATGTTGTGGGAGGGGCCTTTTTTACTAAAATGGCTATAACTCCAGAACTAAATGAGGTATCTTCACCAAACTTGGTACACATGTGTAAGAGGTCAATCTGAGGTCACAACAAAAAAACCGCGGCGATTGTCCACATGGTGGCGCTATAACATGAAAAAAACATAAAACAGGCTATAACCACCTGACCATTACTCCGATTAACTTGAAAATTGGTATGCAGTGTCTTGGTCCAAGGTGCCATGTATGTGTATGAGGACATTGGCGTATCTCAAAAAACATGGCCGCCATTGGCCAATGAAGTTTGAGCACCTATTAGACAAGGTTAACGGAGGCCGAACGGAACGAAACTAGATGGGCATGTTCGACTCAAGGCCCTAGAGGTCTGTAAGAATTTTGAAAGAAATCGGCCACTAGTTGGCGCTAACGAGTTTTACGGCTCTGTAATCACGTGGTGTTACAAATATCCACACAATATGCATATAATTTGATAGATCTCCTCATCCTGAACAACTTTGCCTCAAGAACCATTGCTGTCAATCAAACTGTTCATTAATTATTCATTAATATGTTAAAAACCTACTTTTGCGAACTAGTCCTAGGTTTTTTGCCCGATCGGAACCAGACCAGTCTAGGACAATTCTCTGGACTCTCTAGATCAATAATTATCAAAAAAAAGTTGAACTTTTGCATTTGGATGGCTGTAATAGGGTAATTTATAAAATGGGCGTGTCAAAATACATTAAAAAGCCTATAAATCCTAAATAAAAACTCAGAACTTCACAAAAATTGGTCAGCATATGTGACATAACATCATTAACAAGCATGAAAAATTCTATGGAGATCGGACGATAGGTGGCGCTATAACTGTTAAAAAGCTTTAAAATCATATATTTCCTATGGTAAACTGCCTGTATTGGCTGTAAATGGTCTTTTCCATCTCTGATCATATAATTTTCATATCATAATGTTCAAAACTAGTGCAATACAATTCTCTGGACTCACTAGATCAATAATTGTCAGAAAAAGTTGAACTACTTCATTTGGATAGCTATAATAGGTTCACTTCAAAATCTGGCCTTTACCAAGTGTCCCCGAAAGCCTATATCTCTTTAATCAATGCTCAGACCTTCTTAAAAACAAGTCAGAACGTGTGAAATATCACCCTGAACAAGCATGAAAATTTTCAGACAGATCGGACAAAATTTGCCTCTATAACAGTTAAAAAGGTGAAAATGATATGAATTAATGGCATGTTAAGCCAATAAGTGGTATTTTACTGCCCCCTGCTGTTTAAAATAGTCATTTTCTCATATTGGTATTGGTATCAGCCATGGTAAATCATGATAAATGATGGTGTGTGTGTGTGTGTGTGTGTGTGTGTGTGTGTGTGTGTGTGTGTGTGTGTGTGTGGTACAAATATAACAAAGGTTTTATTTTCCAACATGAAAACAAACATAACAGAGTGCTAGTGCACAAACAATAACCGACAATGATAATGGATGAGAGGGGAACTTAAATACACAGATCAAGACAAGGACAACAGGTGACGGTTATGATGATGAGGAGCAGGTGATGATGAGGAGGGTGATGAGGAGCAGGTGCAGGTGATGACGACAGATGGTGAATGTGATGAAGACAGAAGGTGAATGTGATGAAGGTGAATGTGACACCAATATCACTGAAACATTTGTGTGTGTGTGTGTGTGTGTGTGTGGCATTATTGTGTGTAGCATATGTAGCAAGTATGCATTATTGAGTTAACATGGAAACACTGGTTTGCTTTAGTGCAGAAAACTGGTCAAAATCATGAGGTTTAAAGTGAAAGTGAGCCAATAAGTGGTCTTCTAGTGCCCTCTGCTGGCCATTCTACTTATTAATTAAATATTTCCACATGTGCTTGCATTTATACTTGAATACACACTAAAAATATATAGCAATAACTATTATAACACAATCATATTTTGTCAGTGTTAATCACTTTATTTGCACTGACACTTCAAATAATTGCTAGTAATGTGATAAATCAGGCTAGAAACATGGTAAATCAAAGTAAATAATACTAGATTGTCGTTTATCTCCTGGTAAATAATACTAGAACGTGGTATATCATGGTAAATCATGGTTAACTATGCTGTGTGTGTGTGTGTGTGTGTGTGTGTGTGTGTGTGTGTGTGTGTGTGTAAGCATGCATTGAGTTAACATGGAAAAACTGGTTTGCTTTAGTGCAGAAAACTGGTTTAAAGTGAAAGTGAGCCAATAAGTGGTCTTCTAGTGCCCTCTGCTGGCCATTCTACTTAATAATGAAATATTTTACATGTGCTTTTGCATTCATACTTGGACACACACTAAAAATCACGTATATAACTAACTATTATAACACAATAATATTTTGTCAGTGTTCATCACCTCATTTGCACTGACACTTCACATAATTGCTAGTAATGTGGTTAATCATGCTAGAAACATTGTAAATCATAGTAAATAATACTGAAATGAGGTGTATCAAGGTAAATCATGCTAGAATCCTAATAAATCATTCTGGAACATGGTATATGATAGTAAATCATGCTAGAATCATATTAAATAATTCTTGAATGTGGCAAATCGTTGTGGGAGGAGCCTATTTTACTCAAATGGCTATAACTCAAGAAGTAAATGAGATATCTTCACCAAAATCAGTACACATGTGTATGGGTTCAATTTGAGGTCACAATAAACAATTTTATGGAGATCGGACCATAGGTGGCGCTATAACTGTTAAAAAGCTTTAAAACCATATATATCCCATGGCAAATTGCCTGTATTGGCTGTAAATGGTCTTTTCCATCTATTATGTCAGTGGTTACATGCTTGCTAAATAAATCTTAATGACTTTTGATGCTTTTGTGCTTAAATGCCTTAAAGGCCTTAACTGCTTGAACCCCGATAAATGCTGCTTGCAGCTTTAATTAGGGGTTCAAGCACGAAGTGCTGAAACCCTATTGTAATTGCCCTGATTTTTATTAGGGGTTCAAGCACGAAGTGCTGAAACCCTATTGTAATTGCCCTGATTTTTATTAGGGGTTCAAGCACGAAGTGCTGAAACCCTATTGTAATTGCCCTGATTTTTATTATTATTATTATTCTTCCCTAAAACGCATCGTGCAGCCAAAACCGTAAGGCCTAGAGACGTGATACTTGGTCAAATGGTAGTAGTATTGCTCGCTACTCAGATACACGGACTTAGCCAAATCGGCCCATAGGTGGCGCTACAGCGACCAAAAGCGCGAAACTGCTCATAACTCCTAGACTGTATGTCGTAGACTCAAGTGTCTTATATCAATGTAATCAAGACCTCATGGCAAACAAAACGTATATCTCCGATTTCATGTCCGGTATGCAAATTTTTCCGCCATTTTGAATTTTGTCAAAAACCTACTTTTGCGAACTAGTCCTAGGTTTTTTGCCCGATCGGAACCAAACCAGTGCAGAAATGTTCTCTGGAGATTGAATATCAATAATTATCGAAAAAAAGTTGAAATTTCGATTCACGGTCGCTAAGGGGCGCCAAATTGTATGTTGTGGGAGGAGCCTATTTTACTAAAACGGCCATAACTCCAGAAGTAAATGAGGTATCTTCACCAAACTCGGTACAATTATTTATGAGGTCATTCTGAGGTCACAGTAAAAAAATCGTGGCGATTGGCCACATGGTGACGCTATAACATGAAAAAAACATAAAACTGGCTATAACCACCTGACCATTAGTCCGATTGACTTGAAAATTGGTATGCAGTGTCTTGGTCCAAGGTGTCATGTATGTCTATGAGGACATTGGTGTATCTCAAAAAACATGGCCGCCATCGGCCAATGAAGTTTGAGCACCTATTAGACAAGGTTAACGGAGGCCGATCGGAACGAAACTCAGTGGGCATGTTCGACTCATGGCCCTAGAGGTCTGTAAGAATTTTGAAAGAAATCAGCCACTAGTTGGCACTAACGAGTTTTATGGCTCTGTAATCACGTGGTGTTACACTTATCGTAACAAAATGCATATCATTCGATAGATCTGCTCATGCTGAAAAACTTTGCCTCAAGAACCATTGCTGTCAATCAAACCGTTCATTAAATATTCGCGAACATGTTAAAAACCTACTTTTGCGAACTAGTCCTAGGTTTTTCGCCCGATCGGAACCAGACCAGTCTAGGACAATTCTCTGGACTCTCTAGATCAATAATTATCAAAAAAAAGTTTAACTTTTGAATTTTTCGTATGGCTATAATTGGGTCATAAAGAAAAGGGGCGTGGCAAAATACACTAAAAAGCCTATAAATCCTAAATGAAAAAACACAACATCACAAAAATTGGTGAGCATATGTGACATAACATCATTAAGAAGCATGCCAAATTTTATGGAGATCGGACAATAGTTGGCGCTATAACTGTTAAAAGGCTTTAAAACCATATATTTCCTATGGTAAACTGCCTGTATTGGCTGTAAATGGACTTTTCCATCTCTGATCATATAATTTTTTTTTATATCATAATGTTAAAAACTAGTGCAATACAATTCTCTGGACTCACTAGAACAATAATTGTCAGAAAAAGTTGAACTACTTCATTTGGATAGCTATAATAGGTTCACTTCAAAATGTGGCCTTTACCAAGTGTCCCCGAAAGCCTATATCTCTTTAATGAATGTTCAAACCTTCTTAAAAACAAGTCAGAACATGTGAAATATCACTCTGAACATGCATGAAAATTTTCAGACAGATCGGACAAAATTTGCCTCTATAACAGTTAAAAAGGTGAAAATGATATGAATATAATGGCATATTAAGCCAATAAGTGGTATTTTACTGCCCCCTGCTGTTTAAAATAGTCATTTTGTCATATTGTTCTATAATTTATATTGAGACTTTATAAAATCCCTATTTGAACATTTACAATTACATTTAGTCAAAATCCATCTGTTAAAGTATTAGTATTGACAGTTTGATCACATCATATATATCAAATATCTGTATCTACAACATAATGTGTGTGTGTAGTCTTAGGTTTCTGAATAAATTCTGAATAATCTGATTAATAGCTTACAAAGACTTTGTGAAATGTTTATAGACCATTCAAATATATTTTCATAATGACACATTCCAATAGCATTGAAAAAACAACAACATTTGTCTTTGTGTGTGTGTGTGTGTGTGTGTGTG